>NC_056750.1:592122337-592433709 GCF_019279795.1 Protopterus annectens
AATGGTAGTTTATGCATGTGTGAGATATGTACTGTGTGTGTAGCTGTTAACTTGCCTATTCTTCTGCAAGATTGATATTCTGAGCATAATCTGTACACCTGTGAAAGCCACCTGTTGTACTACTGTACTTTATCATACTCACAGTATCAGTGGCACAGTTGTGGCCACTGGCAATCACTGTCATATTTTTGCAGGTCCCTCTGGATTGACAGCAAGGCAGCCAATCCATGCTGGTGAGTGTGTAATAACAATACTATTGCTAATGACGTGCATGTCATATGGAGGTGTAGTGTATGCACATGTAACACCTACGCATATTGCATGCTGTGCATGTTTGCTGTGAGACTATGCATGTATCCCATTATTCTCAGTAGCTGCCTCACTCACATGCAATACACAGAGCATGACACACGTGTGGCAACACAGTACTGGACATTGTATAGGCATACCTGATACACATGTACACAACACACACATGTTTGGCATAGACACTACACCTTAGCCTGCTACACATGTCCAATTATGACACCTGCTGTAGGGCCACCCTTCAGTATCCCACTTATCCTCTACGCAGCACACATAATATACCTGAGGGGTAGAGGCCTACCATGTCTTTGTGCAACAGTCTTGAACAAATAATACATTCGTGTTACGCAATGCTCACTATTGGCCACCTTACACGCCCATGTAACAAGTGGCTGTGTAATTGTGGATGTAGTCATGTTACTGCACTTCAGGTACAGCATGCTAGCTGCCTGTCTGGCACACATTATTGTTGACTGACCACAAGAAGCATGTTGATCATGGCTCACGTTACTACACCACATCCAGTTCCACTGACCACAAAAGTACACACAGCAGTTATTGCATAGCACCGTCATGTGTTTTGTGTGTGTGTGTGTGTGTGTGTGTGTGTGTGTGTGTGTGCGCAAATATATGCACCCACAGCTTGTAACACTTGCACAACATTGTTATGTCCTTGTACACATTGTGTCCCAGGGTGGAGACAATCACTGAACAACTACACGCAAGCATCAAGTACACGTATACTGTTATTAACAAGGGCTGTCTATACTTACAATGCATGTTCCTGTGCAACACATAATCTGCATGCTGACACGTGTGCAGTGATGTTTTTCCTTGTGATACTGTCACCCACCCTCAAACAGTATTGTGTATGTGTTGGATTGCAGGTGTGTCTGTATCTGCTGTACTGAGGAGTGTGCCTGTGTGCTTGTGCACCTGTGTGCATGTGTGCCTGTGTGCTAACATCGTGTACACATTTGTAAACTGTGTTTCCTATCTTCCTCTCACAGGTTCTGATGTTGCTCTGGTGGAGTGCAGCAGGGAACCTGAAGCCACTGCTGGGGATAGTGATGATGATGATACATGTGTAATGGCACAGGGAGGTGTAACAGGGTCTGTCGTTGGTCAGCCAATCGACACTACACAGCAGTCAACCCTATCAATGTGCACAGTCATCCTGCCGATACATCCATTGTCACCAATGTCCTTAGCTGAGGGACAGCATACAGTGGTCATTGACCAGGGTAGTGTGGTATCATTGGCACATGCATCCCCTCACAGCAGCCATGACCAGATTCCTGACATGGTACCACACAGGCAGATGTCCAGGGGTTCTCGTGGGAGCATCCGTGGTCGTACTACCCCTGTCAGACGTGCCCACAGAGGTCTTTCAACCTCATCTATGTTCCGGGCTGTAATGCAGGCACAGGCACGTATGGAACAGTACACCAGACAGGGTCTGAGGGAGCTTAGAGCACATCACACCGCTATGAATGACACTATGCGTGAAGTTGCGGCTGCCATCCGTAATATCAGCGAGGTCATTGATAGATGTTGGGGGGACACATTCGATCTCTTCCACAACTACATGTCCAGGAGCCAGGACAGTGCAGGACAAACACACACATGGCATTTGTAGGATTCAAACCCCTACCTTACTATGTTATGATACTTGAGAGGGACGCATTAGCACAGCGCACTATTTGCATTACTGGATGATTTCCCTTCTCCTGCAATATTTATAGGGTGCTGACATCATCAGTCTTTTCAAAGAGGAATGTACATCTTTTAGTGTGTTATCCCAGTCTTCAAAAAGGCCATTCCTTTCACAGAGAATTGTATACATATACACACCCCCCTGCCCCCCCACCCCACACACACACACGCACACACAGCGTTTGCAGGATTCAAACCCCTACCTAACTATGTTATGATACTTGAGAGAGACGCATTAGCACAGTGCACTATTCGCATTACTGGATGATTTCCCTTCTCCTGCTGTATTTATAGGGTGCTGACATCATCAGTCTTTCCAAAGAGAAATGTACATCTTTTACTATCCCTCAGTATGGGGGATAACAATATCTGTGCATTAACAGACGCCTAGTTCAGGGTCACATATGCACACTGGCACTGCCAGGTTATGTTCTATACGATGCTTCGTGACCACAGGACTTGTAACACACAACACAAGTAGGGGGTGTATCCATATACATCACAGATACACACACCTCTGGGTTGGTACCACTGCACTAAGCATGACAGGCCATACATATACAACTATCATTGTGCAAAACTGCCTTTTGGTTTGGTGTGTAGTTCAGACCACCACCACCCCCTCCCCCCCCCCCATACCCAGGAACCGCACTCTGCTTTCCTGAGAACAGTGTAGGATATGAAGGTCTTCACACACACCATTATAGTGGTTGACTTCAGGTACACAAATATTGACTGGGGATACTACTCAGACCCTCAACAACATCACCCTACAGCCACTACAATTTGTGAATCCATGCACTATGGCACAACCAGTCACCACACCCACAAGGGGGAATACATATTGGACCTGATCATCACCAACATGGGGACTCTATGTTCCACACCAGAGGTAGAACCCTCATTGTTAAGATCAGACCATAAACAACTTTCCCTGGACATCCATATCCCATCCGCACCCCCAGCCAAGCAAATCACTGTAAAGAATTTATCAAAAGCAGACTTTGCACTTGTGAAGACTGGGGTGGAATACTTCAAAGGCCCCGTGCTGGAGGATAATACAGCCCAATCTGCAGAATCCTTTACATATGCATTGTATGAGCACCTGCAGGTATGCACTGATCATGCTATCCCAAATAAAACCATGACTCCTCCAAAACATGAGACCTGTCTGGTTAACCCCGGCCATATATAAGCTGTACAACAGAAGGAGGAAGCTACTACATAACAGAGCAATATCCCACAGAGGGAGGACATCTCTGAACAGTATTGGCAAGACACTTCAATCCCTCATATAATCATCACTTGCACGTTTTGACCGTGAAATCGACCAGACACTACAGATAATCACAAGGCCTTCTTTAGTTATGTCAGGAATATGTGTGGAAACAACCCAGATATACTCTGAATTGTTGCATAACAGCACAAAAATACGCCAAACCTACGGACATAGCCTACATCCTGGCAGACAGAGTCTGCACAAATGCCCCCCCCCCTTACCCCCCAAGGGTACAGATGCCCATCCCAAATGAATGTAACCTCCCTGACATCACAGATGCACAGGTGAAAGGTGCCCTCTCCACAGCAAATAACACAGCATATGTATGGGACAGGACGGTGTCCCAGGCTGTGTCCTACACGAGCTCTGAGTAGAACTGAACACTCACATTACGTCACTGTTCCAACTTAGCCTTACTGCAGGATATGTACCCTGAGAATGGCATACAGATACAGTGCTCCCACTCCACAAAGGTGGTGCTACAACGGACCACAGGAACTATCACCCCATAAGCCTGACTAGTGTGGTAGAAAAAGCTATGGAGCGTATTATCATGGAAATCATAATCAAAAACATTGTGAGCCTCCAGACAGTGGATCATACACAATTTGGCTTTGTTAAGGGCAGATCTTGCCTCTTACACATAGTTCATATCTTTGAAACGGTTACTGAATCCATGGATGAGGGCAAGGTAGTTCACACAGTCTACCTGTACCTTGCAGAAGCCTGCAACACAATACCCCACTCAGGCATCATACATATGCTTACCAGCTTAAATGTCAACCCCTATATCACTAGATGTGTTGCTATCTGCCTCAGGGATGGAGCCCACATGGTCAGAATTTCAGGTGCCATGTCCAATTCCAGACCAGTTACAACTGGTGTCTCACTGGGCTCAGTTGTGGGACCTGTCCTGTCCGGTATGTACTTCCCTGAGGTTCAGACTAACACGGGGGGATTATGTCTAACAAACGTCACAGATGACTGCTAACCAGGGGCCATAAGCAACACTGCACCTGACACATGCTTCCTCCATAAGGGTCTCACAGAGATGGATGCTTGTTGCCAGAGCCATGGCCTCGTGCTAAATGCTAAGACATGCATAGCCATCCCCTTTGGGAAAAACAAGGTGTACACAAATCACCACATAAGTGGTAATCCATTACGTACAGAAGATGTATTTACAGATTTGGGGACCAACATAGATCGTAACCTCTCCTTTGCTAATCACATTGACAGAGTCATTGCAAAGCCCTTTATATAGCCCACCTTATCACATGGGGGTTTGCATGTAGATCATGGGAGGTCATTGTGGCCCTCTACTAGTCACTCATCAGGCCCATGTTTGACTACAATTCCCCTTTTGGGGTGTACCTTACCCAACACCTGCAGCAGCTACAGTGTCCACAACAGTACCTCCTCAAGAGGATCATGGACTACACACAGATGTCCTATGCAGCTCAACTAAAGGATCTCCAGCTCTACTCAGAGGTAATCTATGCCTGATGTACACAGCCATGTCAAACCCAGAAGTAATGGACATGCTCCACCTCATAACATCCAAGAACCTTAGAGCTACACACTCCAGGGACTTAAACCTCAGCACAAAACTAAATAGGACATGCTGCAGGGACAGATTCATTACCCAGAGGCTCCCCTCACTCTGGAATTGAATCCCAATTAAAGTTAGACATAGCCCCTCGCCAACCCTCTTCCAGCAAAATCCAGCCGCATGGATGGGACATTGCAAATTCACCCCTGGGATCTCCACTGTGTCCCTGCTTGATAGAGGCACAGCAAACTAGCCTTAAAGGGTGCTTTCTGTGACCTACTTTACAGAGGCACAGTAGGCTACTCTGCTGGGGCGGCGGACGCCAAATACACTCTGCCTAGGCATATGAATTCCCTAGGGCAGGCAGCCTAGTATCGACCTCTGCACCTATGTTTATGTTGGGGATGCACAATATTTGTTGCTGATACTGTTTGCAGGTCTTTATTGCCATAGCTTTCCCAGTTTCTATGAACAACTTGTGTATCTGCGTAACATGGTTGATCATGACAGGGTTCCAGTATATTAATATATGTGTCTTTTGTCATTTAACTGTGTGTACAGGGCAGATTGTTGGATCGTGGGAGGTTCCTGACTTAACACATACAACTGCCAGATATGTGTGGCCGACTGCTATACTCAGACATGGCCTAAGTGTGTGAGCATGCCCAGTTCAGGCTTTCCATGGTTTGTTGCCTGACATATGTCTCATTTATCCAAGTGTGTGAGCATGCCCAGTGTGACCTTTCCATATGTTGTGATCTGAAGTCCACTACATTTGTGGTTGTGTGTGAACATGACCACTATTGACATTTATACTGTTGGGTGTTGAACGACATGTTGTGTTCTTACTGCCAGACTCCTTTGTGTCATAACTCAACAGGGATTGTGCTGTGCCTGCAGGGTTTCCATGGGATAGTTTGCAAAGACTTGTCAACATTCTTTCATACTGGCTGAACACTGCAATACTGTCATGGTGTACTGGTTCAGTACTTTCACTATGGTGCACAGTATCATGGGTTTGAGTCCCATCACTGCTTTAAATGTTCATACTGAGCAGACCAGACTGGTTAAGGGCCAGTTGGGCAACTATGAGCATGTTGCATTTTGTTCAGCTATGGCCTACTTAAACCAGGCTTGTCCAACATTGCTGTGTATTCACCAACTTGGGTGGACATTGCCAAACATTACTCCACATTGAACACAGTTGTACTAGTTGGTGTGTGTGATTCTGTTCATAGGTTCATACTAAGCTATCTGCCCTAGGGCATTTATAATCCTGGCCAGAGTGTGTTTGGCTTTCAGCACACATTTTAAGTGGAGTTTGCCATGACATTTTTCAAGGTTTAGTATACAGTGCCTCTGTCTAACAGTGACATAGAAGTGATTCCCAGGGTAAACCTACAATCTCCCATCCACTCATCAAGATTCCTCTTGAAGAGAGTCAATGAGGGACTCTGGCTAACCTGGAGTGGGAGTTTACTCGAGTGGAGGGAGGCTCTGGGTTATGGATCTGTCACTCCAGCATGTCCTATTTATTTCAGTCCTGAGGTTCAGGTCTCTTGAGCGCGTAGCTTGATGGGATTCTGATTTTCCAAGGTGCAGCATGTCCATTGATTCCAGGTTGGACATGGCTTTATACATCAGGCACAGATCACCACTGGGCAGGCGGTATGCCACTGAGTGGAGCTGCAGTTTCTTTAACCGGGCAGCAAATGGCATGTGTTTGAGCCCTTTGATCCTTCTGGTGAGGTACTTTTCTGGTCTTTCCAGCTGCTGCAGCTGTCTGATAAGGTACATCCCACAAGGGACATTGTACTCAATTATGGGCCTGATGAGGGATGAGTAAAGAGGCACGATGACCTCCCCTGATCTAGATGTGAATACCTTCATGATTATGTGGGCTATATGAAATGTTTTTCTAAACACTTTGGCCACGTGGTTGTCAAATGAGACATTTGTCTCAACTTGGGTCCCTTATCACTTCTTCCATACTTAATGGGTTACCACCTATGTGGTAATTTGTGGGCACTTAGGTTTTGCCAAAGGGGATGACTATACACTTTTTTTTGCGTTTAGCTTGAGGACATGGCTCTGGCACCAGTTGTCTGTTTCTATGAGGCCCTTTTGTGGGATACTTGTGTCAGCTGGAGGGTCGATTATGGTGCCCAGTTTGCAGTCATCTGCAAACTTGTGCAGCCACAGTCCTTCTGTGTTGGCCTGTACCTCCGAGAAATATATACCAAACAAGGGGGGTTCCAGGACTGAGCCTTGTGGGATGCCACTTGTAGCTGGTTTGGGGTCTGACATGGCTCCAGCATTTCTGACAATGTGGGCTCTGTCCTTGAGCCAGTTTGCAACCCATCTAGTGACATATGGGTTTATATTGAAGCTGGTGAGCTTATCTATAATGACCAAGTGGGGTATTGTATGGAAGGCTTTTGCGAGGTCCAGGTAGGTTGTGTGGACCACCTTCCCCTCGTCAATGGCCTTGGTGACTGTTTCAAATGACTCAACCAAGTTTAAGAGACAGGATCTGCCCTTAAAGCCGAACAGGGTAGGATCCAGTGTCTGTAGGTCCCCAATATCTTTATTTCTGAGGTCCATGATGATCCTTTCCATAGCTTTGCAGACCAAGCTAGTCAGGCTTCTGGGGCAATAGTGTGCAGTATCCATTGAGGCACCACCTTTGTGGAGAGGGACCACTGTTGCTGTACACACTGCCTTTTGGGTACATATCCTGTGGTAAGGCTGAGATTGAGCAGTGGTTTTATGTTTGTGTTCAATTCTTCTTGGGGTTCATGTTGGACACAGCCCAGGACACCGTCTGGTCCCATTGATGCTGTGTGTTTTGCTTTGGAGAGGCTGGCTGTTACCTGAGCATCTGAGATGTCAGGGGGCTAGCACTCTGCTGAGATAAATATTTGCCCTTTTGGTGGGGGGGGGGGGAGAAGTTTGCACTGAACCTGTCAGCTCGGATGTTGGCAATGTCTTTGGGTTTGGTGTATTGTTTGTCATTTTGGACTAATTCTGAGCATATCTGGGAATTCCCACCCAGGTTCCTACCATAACTAAAGAAAGCCTTGTGATTATCCTTAGTGTCCTGTACAGTTTTTATCTCAAAGATGGCCTTAGATGATTTTATGTGTGGCCGTAGTTTTTCAATAATACTGATCAGAGATGCCTTCCCTTTTTGGGATTTTGCTCTATCATATAGTAGCTTCCTCCTTGTTTTGTATGGTTTTTTATGGCTGGGGTCCACCAGACAGGATGCCTGCCTTTGGAGGATTGGATCTTGGTTTTATTTAGGATTGCATGATCCATGCATTCCTGAAGGTGTTCATAGAATGCGTTTATAAAGGGTTCTGAGGTCTGGGCCGTATTTTCCACAGGCACAGGGACTGTGAAGGATTCCACCTTGGTTTTGAGGAGTGTGACATTTGCTTTAGTGAAAATTTTCACACTGGTTTTCTGGCCATGGGCTGGGGTCGGGATGTGAATATCCAGTGAGATTACTCTATGGTCTGATCTTATCAGTGAGGGATACACTTCTGGTCTTGGGCATAGAGTCCCCATGTTGGTGATGATCAGGTCCAGTATGTTTACCCCTCTTGTGGGAGTGGTAGCAAGTTGTTCCATAACATTTGAGTTTATACATTCTAGGAACCTTTGGGCTAGGGTGTTGCAGCTAGGGTAATGCTCCCAGTCTATGTTTGGGTAGTTGAAGTCGCCCAATATAATGGTGTTTGGGGAGACCTTCATGTTTTCATGTGTTCTCCAGTCAGCCAAGTGTGGTCCCTGGGTTTAGGAGGGTGGTCTGTAGCAGGTATGAACTGGAAGGCAGTTTTACCCACTGTTAGTTGCACATAGATAGTCTCTGATGCTTCATGCTGTGCCACCAACCTGGGGGTGTGGGTATCTTTGACAAATATTGATACTCACCCTCCTTTTGTAGCTTGTTCCATGTTTTGTGGCTGTAAAGCATGGTATGAGGTGTAACCTGTTAGTGCTAGGGTGCTCTTGGGAGCCTTGAACCAGGTTTCTGTTACTGCACAGATATCAACATTCTCCATGCTGAGGAGAGTTTGGAGTGCGTGCATCTTGCAGTTTAGACTTCTGGCATTGAGTAGCATTACTTCTAGTTTCTTATCCCTTGTGATACCTATGGAGGTGGGTTTGTCTTTTGAGCCTTAACTAAAAAAGGCACTATGGGGGTGACAGGAGCCTTTGGCAATATCCAAAAGGCCACAGGTGACAGGTGAAAGCCATCCCTAGCGAAGCATCATGTCTTGTCGAGCATGTCATCCCAGGCTGACAGGCATTGGATCCCCTTTCACTGACACCAGTACTTAAGCCAATTGTTGTAATTGATCATCTTGTCTTCATATTGTGGCATCATGTTTGGTGTGGGTAGGATGATACTCAAGGTCATCAGGTTTGCATATACTACATGGTGGTAAATGCTGTTTAGCACTACCTTACATTGCTTAACACATGGCAATCATGCCTCAGGTGCTGCTGCAGGGCTGCCTATGTCGGGTGCACATACTACACTCCCTGCACATGTTTGAAAGCAGGTTGTGTCATCTTAGGCATCCCTTTCACTTTATGTGGGAGTCAGAGAGAGAGGTATAATTTCCAGGGTTCCTTCTGAGCCAGTGTATGTGCTATGCGTTGCCTCTTTGCCAAGGCATACTGGGCACGCCTCCTCCTGCCTACTGGGGCAGGCTCAGGTTGTTCCTCCTCCGAGTCACGCTCTGCCTGTGATGGCCTTGGCAATGGTGGGGGGCTGTTTGGCCCAGGCCTATGCTGGTCCTGCTGCAGCTGTTTTCGCAGAATCATATTATGTAGCATAGCACATACCATGACAATTTGGGTACATGTAGTTGGTGAGTATTGCAAGGCTCCACCAGATGTGTCCAGGCACTGGAACCGTGACTTGAACAACCCAAACACACGCTCAATTACATTTCATGTTTGTGCGTGTGCCTCATTATGGCGTTCCTGTTCAGGTGTGTATACGTTTCTGATGGGTGTCATCAGCCACGGCTCCAGTGCATAGCCAGCATCCCCCACTAAGTGACCATGTGGGATGTCCCCATTGGCAAATGTCTGGTACAGCTGCGTCAGATGCCAGATATGGGAATCATGGTAGCTTCCAGGGCAGCCAGCACACACATTCATTATTATGCTCTGGGCATCACACACGACCTGGCAGTTGATGGAGGGGAAGCCCTTGCGGTTAATGTAGGCCCTACCCCGCTCACCGGCTGGTGCTTTGATGCGTATATGCGTGCAGTTTATTGCACCCACTACCTCAGGGTATTCTGCTATTTGCTGGAAGAGACGCATATTGCTGGCCAATACCTCACGGGAATTGGGGAAATATACATGATCACCGACATGTGCTGACATGGCATCCAGGAACTGGTGCAGTACCCTGGATGCTGATGCCTGTGATATCCCCATCATATCACCAGTTGGTCTCTGGAAGGTACCTGTTGCAAGTATTCTTAGGCCAACACATACCTTGGTTTCCACTGGGATGGGTTCCCCTCTGTTGGTTCTGTGTGTGAGGCGTGGCCTGCACAGCTCAACAATTTGCTGCAGGAGGTCTCTGTCCACTCTATAGTGCTCCACTATCTCCAGCTCATGTAACCCCTGGTAGGTGACCGTGGGCCTGTACTCTCTTCTCCGTCTCCTCACTGTGGGTTGTCTGGCAGCATTTGCATTGTCACCACCCTCAGCATGTTGCATATGTCGCCTTATAACAGCAATGGCAGCCCCTAGCATTTTTTGTCTGAGTGAAGCTTTTTCAGTTTTCACTTCTAGTAGCTTACTCCAGTGTAGCAGTGTCTCTTGAGAGAAACAAACTGCACTGTTGTTTGCAGAGTTTTAAGTGCTGGGCTGGGCTAGTGTTCTGCCTGTGTAATTGCCTGATTCTGATTGTTTTCACCTAATAGCTCTGCTAGTATTCCCTGGTAGCTTCCTACTATTTCTTGTGCTTCCTTTTTCCTTTCTGTTTCCTCAGGGGGGGCAACGAGCATACAAGCGCAAACACGCTCACAGCAGCTCACACGCGCGCACACATGCTTAGATGGACTAAAACTTGCTTATTCGGGTTAAAACACGCGCACACCAGTGCAAACATGCTCACAGGTCTTTAGACAACCTTATACATGCTTACTCCGGCTTAAATGCGCGCACTCTGTCTTACTCGGGTTTACAGGCGCGCACACACACGCATACCCGCTCAGCAAGAAACTTTGGTATTGTCCACAGTATACACCTTCCATTTCTTGGCTTTCCCTTGCCTACCTGTTGACACACCTCTTTCCATGATGTCTAACTGACAGCTGACACATGCCACTCTGCTCCTATGAGCTTCACTACTTTCATACATACCCCCCTTGTGATGTCACCTATCTCCTACTCTGTTCCTCCCCATATCCTACTCCTACACTCCACTGACTGTGCTCATTTTCTATGTAAAAGTGTGATTCACTATCCTAACGCTCATTTACATAGGATTGCCTACTAATGCTTGGTTACATGTCTTAGACTGGGCTTCTCCCCTTAGCAACCCCTACTCGGTGGCCATGTCTTCAGCCTGCTATTCCCTTACATTGTAATTTAACAATTTTCATAGATTCCACTTTTGTGGCTTTTATTTTCTTATTTTATGATTTTTTAAGTGCACCCCATTTGCGCGGCGCTGCGCTACGCTTAAACATTGGAAATCTCCGAAAAAAAAAACATTATTTTTATTTTAATTTTGTATCTGGGAACATTTCCAATGGCCGTATATTTGGCCATTGGCATGCTTCCTCAACCATATGCAACCTTTATTTGGAGCTGACAAGGCTCCATTGTGCTATTTGCAGAACGGTACTCAGTTGTCAACTGAGTACATTTCTGCAGCTAACACGGCTCCTACTCAGACAGGCTTGTGCTAACTGGATCACAAATTTACCTCATTTGCATGCCTTTCGGCTGCAAGTGAGGTAATTTGCATATCCCAGCCCTGTCCGTGTAGGAGTCGTTTTAGGAGCTCTCCTACACGCCCCTACAAGCTGTTCCTGGATCGCTCGTCGGACATGATGGCTGCATGGAGTCTTACTCTACTCGTACACTCCGTGCAAGCCATCGTGAATCCGGCCCAATATGTTGTAGTGTTTGGCATTTTTCAGGTTGGAAAATTAGATTGTGAACAGTTTTTATTTGTGTGAACATTAGATAGTCAGAGAATTCTAACCATTTTATTTGTATTTAGTAGCATGCAGTGATGGGATCTATAAGATATATCAGCTGTCAATTTAACTATTTTGTTCTGGCATTTTTTTAGCATGGTTATTTAGGTTCATAGGTGGTTACTACTTTGACACCCCTACACTGGCCCAGTAATCAAGGAGCCTCAATTCTCACCAATGGCAACAGTGAGGGATGTACACGACGAGAGGATGACAAGTACACACACAGTAAAGCACAATTTCCCTTAAGAGCACACAGAGACCACAGTCATTCTGGGGCTGGTTTCTCCCGATCCCCAATAATACTCCCCACTGGCACAGCTATAGGGTTAAGATGTCAGCTGAGGGGTCAAGCTAAGACCTCTATCACCCTGTCTGTCCAATCAGTGCTTCATATCCCTGTGCAAGTAGCTGAGACACACACTTTGAGATCTGGTTTGTATACAAACACAAAGACACTCCTAGAAAAGGCTGACACAGGTTTACTAGCTATGCCCCCTTCTGCCCAGATTGTAAGGTAGTTATCACTACCACCAACCCCTACTTAGCAGCTACTACAAGGACCTTACAAATGGTGTCCAATCCTACTGGGTAATGTTAATATTATCCAAATGGTAGTTGTGACCAAGACTTACAAGACTATTTGAGTGGCCCATACAGTGTCACCAAATATATATGCAAGTACTCTAAGAGCTTAAATATGTCTCACAAATATCAGCCACAAAGATAGGTTTAAATATATTTAAAAATAATAAACGAGCAAGACAATACTCAGAAAACATACAGCAGCTCAAAGGGTGAAAAACCTGTGGATTCTTGGGGCCACCTCTCTGTAAGCAAACAACAGATGGGGCAAATATTTGTCTCACTCTCTCTTGAACTGGTCTGCAAATGCCCGTAGCATGGACTTGAGTGTAGAGTTTAACCTCTGAACAATACCATTAGTCTGGGGATGGTAGGGGATGGTCTATTGGTGCTTCACCCCACAGTACTTCCACAGACAAGCCAGCAGGTCTGATGTGAAATTGGCACCTCTGTCAGTCGGTATTTCTTTTGGGAAACCTACCCTGCTGAAAATCTCTAACAAAGCATTTGCCACTTTTTCTGCCTCAGAGCCCACCGCCTCAGGGTATCTGGTAGCATAATCTACTACCACTAGCAAATACATTTTCCCTGTGGAACTTGGGGTACTCGGAGGCCCCACAATATCCATTGCTACTCTCTGAAATGGCTCTTCAGTCACAGGTGAAGGCATCAAAGGAGCTTTCACCTTGTCTCCTGCCTTGCCTACCTTTTGGCACTGCTCACAGGTCCTGCAGTACCCTGTTACATCTCTGGAAATCCCAGGTCAATAAAAGTTCTGCATAATAAATCTCTTTGTATGTTTTATGCCCATATGACCTGCAAAGGGAATATCATGGGCTGTGGCAAGACGTGCCAGACGGTAGGCTCTGGGCATTACCAACTGCTGTATTCTCTCAGCCTCTAACCCTCCCTCAGTGGTTCACTCTCTATACAGTAACCCTTTGTCCCAGTATACAGATTCCCCCTTCCCTTGAGAATCAGGTGCCTCACTAGCTACCTACCTCAGGGCTTGTAATGTAGAGTCTAAGAGCTGAGCCTATCTCATCTGTCTCTTAGTAACCCTTCCCAGCTCCCCCTTTCACAAGAAGTCTGATATTCTCTGACAGTATTGCCTCACTGTCAGCCTGGGTACTACTACTCACCTCTGCCCTTGCAGTCACTCTGTCCAAAGGAACATCAGTACCCACAAACAGCTGTGGCTCACCTTCAGTCTCACTGCTACAGGGTAGATATCTCCCTGAAGTAACCACCTCACCAGTCCTTGGGTGCAAGTGTGCAGTCTGTCTGGGTCTTCCCCAGGCTACTAGACCCACATGCCTGTCTCCAAGCCTGACTACATGTAACTGCATGCACACAGGGTACTATCAAAATCACTCCCAATCAGGACATCTGCAGGGATATCCTCAAATGCACCTACTTGCTGGGTTCCTTTGTCACCCTCCCAGTCAAGATGAACCCTAGCCAAAGGTATTTGGAATGGGGTCCCTCTTAAAGCTCTGACTGGAGTAGACTGCCCAAGCAAGTACTGCTCCTTTGTAACCATTGCAGGCTTCACAATAGTTAGGTCAAAGGCTGTCTCTCTCTCTTAGCAGTGGCCTTTTTCCCATCCACTAAGACAGGATATAACCTCTTGTGGTTTGATACGCTTGTTGTCTCAAGACAACCTACTGTTGGCATTTTGTTATTCCTACTTACTGGCTCTCCCTCCTTTTTTTCCCCACCTTGCCTCCGTGGACATCTATATGCTACATGGCTCCACTGGTTGCATTTAAAACATATAACCCTTGGTCCTGGACATGTACCTGGACTAGTGGTTTCCCCTGCTACTGGCAGACTCTGTTGGGGCTGTTTAGGCTGCCCACCATGGGTTTCCCTTATAACCATGAGCAGCACTGGGTGTTCCTTTCCTGTTCAATGATGCCCTGCTTGCTAGGTGTAGGCCTCCCTTCTTCCCCACCTCATTTGCAGTAGTGCATTGTCTGTCAGCTAACCAGATTCTCATGTCCTCAGGCAAAGTGGTAAGGGCTTGATGTTCATCGTGTTTCAGTGTTGCAGTCATTACATTTGGGTTATCCTGCTGGCAGGTGACCCGCAGTTGGTCCGAGTTCCAAAGTCTTGGTCCAGCGTCAGTTGCTGTCGCCTCTTCCCTGACATCAGTGCACCAGGGGTATAAAAGTTGCAACCGACGCCATTTTCTTCAGTCTTTCTTGCCGCGCGGTGCCCGAAGCAAAAGCAGTTCGCAAGTGCCGGTCGACCGACTCCTGAGATTTTCGAAATTGAGTTTCAGAACCGAAGTCTTCAATAAAGCTAAGTACCCCGTTGGGGAAACTTTTTCTTGCTCCAGACCGATGTCAGTAAAGGTTAATAATTGTATTTCTTGTGGGAAGCAAATACCTCATAAGGACTTTCACTCTTACTGTATTCCTTGCCTAGGCCCTGACCACGACGTTACCAGTTGTCGGTTTTGTGCTAGATTCAATAAATGCGCGATTAAACATCGGTTTGATTTTGCTGTACATTATTTTGGCCGAAGGTTTAATTACATAATGCCGTCGGAACAACCGACCGGAATTTGTAAAAAACGCAAAGACAAAGAAAAGGACAGGCATCCGAGGTCCAAAACCGACAACAAAGCCTCTTCAAGGCCAGTTGCCGGTTCGCCAGTTCTCAGTGAGGCGCTTTCGCAGCCCCTGGCACCTGCTACCTCAGAGCCAAAGGCCTTAACCGACAGCCACGTGGAGACACCGAGGCCTGTGGATACTCAAGGTATTGGGCCTACGGAAACTATTCCCTCAGATGGGTCCGGAGCCGCTGAGCAGACATCGGCTTCTGAGTGTGTTTTCAGACCTTCACAGCTTACAATTAAGCCCACTACAGCAGCCAAGGCAAAGTCAAAAACACCATTAAAGACAAGGAAACAAGTACAGCATTCTCCAGAACAGTCATCCATGCCAAAGAAACAGACGCTTAAAATGGCCGAAGACCTAATTACTTTAATCAGGGGTTCCCATCCCCCTCCTGACAAAAGGCCTAGGCAAGACACTGACTATGATTCCTCTGACCAGGTTTCCATTTCCTCTGATTCTTCTTCTGATCAGGGATATTCTCTCCCTCCCTATGAGGTCTCTGATGCAGAAGAGTCTATACCTTCAGCCTCTCCGCCTGAGGATTATTCTTTTGGGGAGACCCTGCACACCATGAGGGAGCATTTCCATTGGGAGAGCCGGGATTATTCAGAATCCAAGAAAAGGCTCAGAGACTTCCTTTTATTGCCTCAGCACAGGCCCCTAGCTATCCCCCCTGTGCTTGATATTGTTGATGATTTCTCTGAATCCAGTCTGTCTCCTGATTCTTTACCCCTTGCACCAGTCAAGCCAGACAGGTACTACAGGGTCCCTGACGCTCATCAATTTCTTTACAAAAACCCCGCTGCAGACCCAGAAACAATTTCTTAAGGTCCTAAAGGGGTTAAGGCTTCCACTGCTAAAAATCCTGTCCCCTCGGATAGGGATTTCAGAGCTCTGGACAGATGGCGGAAAAAAGTTTACACTTCTGCTACTTTAGCTGTAAGGGCTTTAAATTGCCAATTTCACATGCTTAAATATCAACAGTACCTCATGTCATTGTTAAAACTGAAAATGGTTACAAATTCAGAAAGTCCTGACAGTAAGGAAACTCAGGATTTATTGCATGCAGTTGAACAAGTGGGAAAGCATACTCTGCAATGTGGTTTTGATTCATTAGAGGCTTCTTGTAGAGCCGCAGTTACAGACTCTGTTATTCGAAGGCATGCTTGGTTGAAGGAACAAAGTTTACCTGACCATGTTAAAGTAAAATTATTGGATGCTCCACTACAGTATGATACTTTGTTTGGTGTTAAGGCAGAAGAGGTGTTAAAGAAAATGGAGGATAAAGCAAAATCAATGCAGATAGTGAAGGATTTCTTACAGGTTCAACCACCTAGATTTAGCAGAAACTGGCCTTCAAAAAATTGGTCCTTTCCAGTGTCAGACAGGCCACAAAGAGGCAGATACAGACTCCCAAGAGGCAGATCTCAGCCCCAAGGCTGCTATAGACCTAAACAATGGGGTGCTTCTGCCCCCAAAGGAGGGGAAGCCAAACCACAACCTTATAGGAAACAGTCCCAATGACTTCCCTCTACAAATGCCAAGCACTTACCTTTTGGCAGCACCCCTAGGGGGAAAGCTAGCAATTTTCTCAAAAAATTGGCACATGATCACCCAGGATCAATGGGTGCTGAATATTGTTTCTCAGGGTTACAGGTTCCACTTCCACACGCTTCCAAAATCAAAAGGTATGCCAGACCTGCCACAAAATCAATGGGCAGAGGTGCAAAAACAGATTGCTGCTCTTATGGACATGGGAGCTATTCAAAGAGTTCCACAGCAAGAAAAGGGACAAGGATTTTACTCAAGACTTTTCTTAGTACCCAGAAAGGACAAAGCCTGGAGACCAATACTGGACCTGTCAATCCTAAATACTTTCCTGGATGTTACAAAATTCAGAATGTTAACACTTCAGCAACTTCTGCCCATGCTGGGCAAGAAGGCTTGGCTAGTTACTTTGGACCTCAAGGAGGCATACCTGCATGTCCCAATCAGACAATCATGCAGAAGATACCTCAGATTCATAGCAGGCTCAATGCATTACCAATTGTCTGCACTGCTCTTTGGCTTATCTACTGCGCCCAGGGTCTTCACAAAATGTCTGGCACCAGTAATTGCATTTTGCAGGCAAAAAGGAATTCAAATATATCCCTACTTGGACGACTGCCTTATTCAAGCAGAGAGCAAGGACATTATTCTAAAGCATCTGGCATTTGTAAAAAGATTACTAATTTGCCTAGGGTACACAGTAAACAAAAAGAAATCAAAACTAGTGCCCTCTCAAGCGATAATATTCCTGGGTGCAAGCTTAAATACAACTACCCAGATGGCTTATCTCACGACAGACAAACAAAGGCAACTGACTCATTACTTTCAAATGATGGCATTAAAAACCCAGCTCCCTGCAAGACAAATTCTGCAGGCCCTGGGCTTCATGGCATCCTGCATTCTACTAATTCCATATGCAAAACTGCGTATGAGGAATCTGCAATGGTATCTAAAAAGTGTTTGGACTCAGCATTGTCACAGCCTGGAGACTATCATAACTTCAATCCCCTGCCTACAACAGGAGTTTCGATGGTGGTCCCAGGCCTGTTACCACAACAAGGGACAGCCTTTCACCTTACCCACAGACAGACAGTAACAATGGATGCATCGGATTATACCTGGGGGGGCCACATATGGCAGGAAAATGTATTCAGGGCATGTGGCCCAAGGAGCAAATGCATCTTCACATCAATCAAAAAGAGATGCTAGCTGTACAGAATGCCCTGACAGCTTTCAAGGACCTACTACATCCAGGACAACTATTAATAGACGGACAATACCACAGTTATGTGGTACGTAAGCAAGGGGGCACACATTCCTACCCCCTATGCAGGCAAGCCATGACTTTGTGGAACACAGCACTGACCTATCAAGTACATCTGCAGGCACAATTCCTGCCAGGAACAAAAAATACACTGGCAGACAAACTAAGCAGAAATCTCATGGATCCTCACGAATGGAAACTAAATCCACAGGTGTTCAGCATGATAACGAGGAAATGGGGACGCCCAGACATAGATCTTTTTGCCTCCCCTCACAATTACCAAATATAGAAATTTTGCACAAGAACTTATCACTCTCAAGCATGGAAAGTGGATGCTCTATCATTCAGCTGGAAAGGCCTCGACAGTCTGTGCCTTCCCTCCGATGCCTCTTCTTACCAAGGTGCTCCTAAAAGTCAGACAAGAAAGGCCAAAAATGATCCTGATTGCCCCAGACTGGCCACGCCAGCACTGGTACCCAATCCTAAAGAGCTTGTCTCAAGGCCCAGCTTGGCCTCTACCTCAAATTCCTCATCTTCTGACACAACAAAACAGTCAGATTCTGCACAGTCAACTCAGAACCTTAAATCTGGCAGCATGGCAGATAATGTAGCCTTGAGTAGACGAAGGCCAAGGTACCATAGTGCAATAAAGAATATATTTTTTCACCAGTCACCTGCATGTCTGTGGCGTTGACAGTTTTCTAATTTCAACGTTTTTCTATCAGTGTTTTCTATTTGTACGATGTCTACGAACGCTACTGCAGGCATGGAATCAGGAATTCCACCATCTAATCAGCCGGTCAATTTCATTTCTATGTGGAAGGAGAGAGACGAAAAAATAGCGTCCAGTGATCCTTGGAGCAGGGCAAGTACTGATTGTTCTTCCAAATACAATGAACTGGAAAAGGCTATGATAAAGGAGGTGACTACATATTATGACATCAAACTGTTGGAGAAATATGTTAACTTGAATATAACCCCAAGGGGGTTGCGAGTAGAGCGTTTACCTGCCTACGAGTTTGCAGAAGAGGAGGCGGATTTATCAGCTGAATGGAAGGCAGTTTCTTTAAAATGCACAATTAGTTGGCTTGGCATTCTCATTAGAAGAAATGAGAGAGTACTGGACAGAGTCCGCACGTCTATTTTGCAGTTACAGAAAGAACTGATACGGGAAAGTTCAAGTAATACCTTTGAAGACAACATTTCGGATATCAGAACTAGAGTGTCTAAAGTGGAATCGGAGGTCATCACACGCAAAAAGAATAAACTATTAAGAGACATTAAAGACCATGAGTCTGGTAGGATTTATTCGTGGCAATACAGCTTTAAAAGAAAGCGCGGAACCAGACGTGACGTCAGGAGTCAGGCTAGGAGTGATTCAGTTGGGGATTCCACTTTTTCATCAGTGGAAATGGAGTCGGCAGGAAGAAAAAGCGTTTCCTTTGAGAATTTGAACTCTACCCAAGAAGCGGAGTCGAGGGTGTTGGATATGGTAGAGACTTCAAATCAAAGTTCCACAGGCGTCCAGAACAAGGGAGAGGCGGCTTTCAAAATAAAAGCAATAGAAGATGAAGACGAGCCAACCGGTCCCTGTAATCCTGGTTGTAATGTTTTTACAAATTTTGTCAACAATGTCGGTTTGGCTGAAGGTGTTGCACTGACTCCGAATCATGAAAGTGTTTGTGGGCCAGCGGTTTCATCCATAGTAGGTGAGTCCTACCGTATTTTGAACTATTCCACTTTTGACATTTCAACTGCAAGTAGAAACGTGTTGTTGAAGGGACCGAAGTTCGTTCCAACCCGTTTCCCTTCTTTATCTGACATTCTGTCGGATGTAAAGACGTTTTGCAGAAAATTGCACTTAAGGGTGTTTTTTGAAGAAAACAAAGTCAGTAGGGGTTTGGAAAGGGGGTTGGAACAAGGTTTGAACACTTCTACAGACTCTGTTCTGGACAGTTCACTCATGGACATTTCCTTACATCAGAATGATCTGGTTGACATTTTTGCATCTGAAGAAAATGTATGTGACATCAAAGGTGATGGTTTTCTTACAGGTTATGGGAGATTTGACATGCCTAGGATGCCCCAGGAGAATAAATTCAATGCTCCCAGAAATAGTACGGCACTTTTGTTGTTTGAAAAGACACTATTCAGACAGCTGGAGTACAAGCACGAAGTGTTCATTAGAGGTAAGAAATCTTTTAATTTGAATAAAGAGGAATGGGATGCTTTGTCAGGCATGAAAAAATCTAATGAACATTTCGTGTTTACACAAGCCGATAAAGGGGGCAATTGGGTGATTTTACCCAGGGAAAGGTACAACAGGATGGCCCTTGAATTGCTAGATGATGTAAAAACCTATTCTAGGTTACCTTCTAACATGTTAAAAGATTACAATTCTGCACTATTAGAAATTTTGGAAAGAGGCGAGCGGTTGGGTTTTTTCACGTCTAAAGATGTGAAGATGTTGTATAGAAAAAATCCAAGGAATGCAAGGTTTTTCATCATCCCAAAAATTCACAAAGACGTGGTTAACCCACCCGGTCGCCCTATAGTTTCTGGAAGAGGCTCTTTCCTGGAAAATGTGGGACTGTTCCTAGATTCTGTGTTAAAACAACATCTTCACAAAGTGCAGGCACATGTTAAAAATACTAGAGAAGTCTGTATTGAAGTTAAAGATATGGTATGGGAACAGGATTTTTATTGGGCCAGCGTTGACGTCAAGTCCCTATACACAAGCATTAATACAGTTTGGGGTCTGGTGTCCATTGAGAGAATGTTGGGAGAAGGGCCTAGGACTAACTACATAGTGCAATTGTTGGAATTTTGTCTAACCCACAACTGCTTTGAGTTTGAGGGGAAACATTTCCTGCAGAAAGAAGGAACCGCGATGGGGGCACCTTTTGCCCCATCCTATGCTATTCTCTTCATGGCATTCTTCGAAAATTCCGTCATTTATATTAATAATTTCTATAGGGCCAAGGTAGTTAAATATAGACGTTTCATAGATGACTTGTTGTTCCTATGTAAAGGTGATCCCTCGGATTTTGACACTTTCATTTCGGAAATTAAAGGAAATCCTTATGGTTTGGACTTCACTCACACGATAGGGGGCAGCAATATCCAGTATCTGGATGTTGAATTTTATGTGGATTCGAACAACAGAATCCAGCATAGACCTTATTATAAAAAAACAGCTGCAGATAATTTTTTGCATGCCTCCAGTATGCATAGTGGGGCATTAATAAATGCATTACCCACAGGGGAGTTCAAACGTATTGGGAACAACATTTCTGATCTAAGCTTGGTGGGATGCGAGTTTGATAAAATAGAAAACAGATTAAAGTCAAGGGGTTATCAAGGGACAATAGTGCGTTCCGCCAGGAGGAAGGTGGAAAAGGATTTGGGTCTTCCAGTGCCCATGCACTGGGAGAGCCAGGAGGAAAGTTTGGTTAGAAAAAGAAGTTCAGGTGGCCAGGGTTTTAAGTCCACGTGGTTGGTCAACAATGAGGAAGGGGCCATTGAACAAGACAAATTATTTTTTGTCACCAAATTTTCTCAATTTTCCGGAGTCGTGAGGGATACTGTGTTTAGTCTTTGGCCATTGGTGCTGGGGGATGATAGAGTAGGAAAATTTTTTCCCAGTAAGATCACCTTCTCTTACGGCAGATATCCCAACCTTAAGGAGATTTTAAATACTAGAAATCTAAAGAGGAAAATTAATATCTCAAAGGTAGGGACATATAAATGCGGGAACTGCAAAGTTTGCAATAGAGTAAGGAACCTAGATGGCACACTGATTAACAACAAGAAATATAAGGCTTTGGAACACTATGACTGCAACTCGGGGGGAGTGGTATACATCATTGGTTGTGGGTGTCAAAAGTGGTATGTGGGACAAACCTCCAGAAAAGTTAAATTAAGAATAATGGAACACCTAGGAGACATTAGGAATAGTAGACAGGAGAGTCCAGTGGCCAAACATTTCATAGACTTTCACAATGGGTCAGTGGAAGGTTTAATATTTTGTGTATTGGGAAGGCCATTCAGTGCGGAAGGGGAAATTGGAGTGAATAATAAAAAACTATTGGAAATGGAATCTAAGTTCATCTTGAACTTCAAAACTCTTTTCCCTAATGGTATGAATTTAGATATGTAAATCTTGCAAAGTCAATATTGAGGTGAATGCAACACAGTTTTGGGTAATATAGTAAATTTAGCACACGTAAATTCAGCATACATATTTTGATTTACATCAGTCTTTTGCATAAGGTACGTGATGCAAGCCATTTATGACGAATATAGCAGGGTTATAATGAAGAAAAAAGAAAAAAATAAAAAAATAAAGGAATATTCTATCAGGTTGAACTGCATCATGCACAAATAAAATGGAATTTCATAAAATAATTCAACAAGAGAAAGTATACTCCTTTTGCACATCATGTATATTTTGCACATTTTGTATATCGTATATTTCTAATATGCATAAATTTTCATGCCATTTAACATTTTATTGTCTTGCCATTTGGTTCAAGCATAACATTTTGTATTGATGAGATGTATTGGGTCGGCTGAGTGATGGTTTTTTCAGGTGTAAATGTTTAATTATTTAAATGCACGTTGAGTGTTTTGATTGGCTTTAAAATTTTAAGCTAATGATTTATAAGGTGTGGTGAAACACAAATTTAATGTATTCCTTGAGAAGGCGAAGGCCGAGGTACCAGAGTGCAATAAAGAATATATTTTTTCACCAGTCACCTGCATGTCTGTGGCGTTGACAGTTTTCTAGTTACTTTGGACCTCAAGGAGGCATACCTGCATGTCCCAATCAGACAGTCATGCAGAAGATACCTCAGATTCATAGCAGGCTCAATGCATTACCAATTGTCTGCACTGCTCTTTGGCTTATCTACTGCGCCCAGGGTCTTCACAAAATGTCTGGCACCAGTAATTGCATTTTGCAGGCAAAAAGGAATTCAAATATATCCCTACTTGGACGACTGCCTTATTCAAGCAGAGAGCAAGGACATTATTCTAAAGCATCTGGCATTTGTAAAAAGATTACTAATTTACCTAGGGTACACAGTAAACAAAAAGAAATCAAAACTAGTGCCCTCTCGAGCGATAATATTCCTGGGTGCAAGCTTAAATACAACTACCCAGATGGCTTATCTCACGACAGACAAACAAAGGCAACTGACTCATTACTTTCAAATGATGGCATTAAAAACCCAGCTCCCTGCAAGACAAATTCTGCAGGCCCTGGGCTTCATGGCATCCTGCATTCTACTAATTCCATATGCAAAACTGCATATGAGGAATCTGCAATGGTATCTAAAAAGTGTTTGGACTCAGCATTGTCACAGCCTGGAGACTATCATAACTTCAATCCCCTGCCTACAACAGGAGTTTCGATGGTGGTCCCAGGCCTGTCACCACAACAAGGGACAGCCTTTCACCTTACCCACAGACAGACAGTAACAATGGATGCATCGGATTATACCTGGGGGGGCCACATATGGCAGGAAAATGTATTCAGGGCATGTGGCCCAAGGAGCAAATGCATCTTCACATCAATCAAAAAGAGATGCTAGCTGTACAGAATGCCCTGACAGCTTTCAAGGACCTACTACATCCAGGACAACTATTAATAGATGGACAATACCACAGTTATGTGGTACGTAAGCAAGGGGGCACACATTCCTACCCCCTATGCAGGCAAGCCATGACTTTGTGGAACACAGCACTGACCTATCAAGTACATCTGCAGGCACAATTCCTGCCAGGAACAAAAAATACACTGGCAGACAAACTAAGCAGAAATCTCATGGATCCTCACGAATGGAAACTAAATCCACAGGTGTTCAGCATGATAACGAGGAAATGGGGACGCCCAGACATAGATCTTTTTGCCTCCCCTCACAATTACCAAATATAGAAATTTTGCACAAGAACTTATCACTCTCAAGCATGGAAAGTGGATGCTCTATCATTCAGCTGGAAAGGCCTCGACAGTCTGTGCCTTCCCTCCGATGCCTCTTCTTACCAAGGTGCTCCTAAAAGTCAGACAAGAAAGGCCAAAAATGATCCTGATTGCCCCAGACTGGCCACGCCAGCACTGGTACCCAATCCTAAAGAGCTTGTCTCAAGGCCCAGCTTGGCCTCTACCTCAAATTCCTCATCTTCTGACACAACAAAACAGTCAGATTCTGCACAGTCAACTCAGAACCTTAAATCTGGCAGCATGGCAGATAATGTAGCCACTCAGACTGCACGTCTCTCTAAAGCGGTTATGGATGTAATTTTAGAAGCCAGGAGGCCCAGCACTAGGAAATTTTATGCAGAAAAATGGAAGAGATTCTGTGCTTGGAACCAGGTACAAGGGCTCGAGCCACTTGTCCCTAATATACCTCTGATTTTACAATACCTAACTGAGATGCTGGACAAAGGCCTATCTTTCTCATCAATTAAAATCCATGCCTCTGCCATTTCAGCTCATTACAATACGGAACCTCCTATTTTTTCACATCCTCTACTACGACAGTACCTCAGAGGGGAAAAAAATATAAGACCCCCAAGGAGAGCACCAGTACCAACTTGGGATCTCAATTTTGTTTTAGAAATACTCACACTGCCTCCTTTTGAACCAGCTAGCACAGCTGATCTAAAATTCTTATCATGGAAAACTGCTCTGCTCCTAGCAATAACTTCAGCAAGAAGAGTCTCAGAGTTACAGGCATTAATGTCTGTGAAACCTTTCATCATTTTTCATCAGGACAGGGTCTCTCTTAGGACAAACCCAACATTCATGCCAAAAGTTTTCACCAATGTGGCCTTGAACCAAACCATTCATTTACCTACTTTCTACCCAAATCCCCAGAATAAAGGGGAGAGACTACTGCACGCTTTGGATATACACAGACAATTACGATTCTACTTGGACAAAAGCTTTCAGAAAAACTGAGCAACTGTTTGTAGCCTATGCTGCAGGATCACAAGGAAAGCCTATTACAAAGCAGACAATTTCAAAATGGATAGGCCACTGCATCCGCTTCTGTTATGCACAACATGGAAAATCAGTGACTAAGGGCATTAGGCCTCATTCTACCAGAGTAGCAGCCACTTCAGCAGCTTTTCTCAGAGGAGTACCAACCAAAGACATTTTAGAAGCTGCAACATGGAGCTCAGTGCACACTTTCACCAAGCACTACCACTTACCTCTCTACTCTAAATCCAGAGCAGGCTTTGCCACTGCAGTTCTGCAGGGCCTGGTAGCCTTTCCAAATCCTATTTAGACCCAGCCACCCAACCTCAGCTTTGGGATTCTACCCAAGTGTAATGACTGCAACAGTGAAACACGATGAACATAGTACAGTTGTGTATCTACCATAAATGTGGATGTTTGAGTGTATTCACTGTTGCAGTCCAGGTTACCCACCCACCATCCCCCTTTTCATTGCTTGGACTTTTCTGTACTTTTCAACTCTATACAACCTATGTGGTGTATTTGCTTGTAGATGAAGGAAATGTTTATAGTAATATATGCATGTTTTTTGGCATAATTTTATCTTTCCAGCCTTCCTACCTGGGGGCACCTGACATCTGGGACAAGAAAAACTGAAGAAAATGGCGTCGGTTGCAACTTTTATACCCCTGGCGCACTGACGTCAGGGAAGAGGCGACAGCAACTGATGCCGGACCAAGACTTTGGAATTCGGGCCGACTGCGGGTCGCCTGCCAGCAGGATAACTCAAGTGTAATGACTGCAACAGTGAATACACTCGAACATCTACATTTATGGTAAGTACACAACTGTACTTTCCCTCACCAAAAGGCCTGCCAGCCTTTCATAAGTCATGCCCTGACATCCACTCACCCACCTATGAAAATAAGTGCTTAGTTCAGCAACATTTTCACACACACTTTCATCTGTCTTGCATGTATGCTCACGAAACTTTTTTCTATAAGCTTCAGGTGTTAACGTAAAGCATTCTAACAAGCAGATTTTGACTGTATTATAATTGAGGCAATCAGTATCGGACAGTTTAGAAATTGCATTTACACCTTTACCATGGAGTAAGGGGGTCAGGAACCATACTCAGAGCCATTGGTCAACATTATACTGTTTACATACCCTTTCAGACATGTGAATGAAACTATCAAAATTATCCTTCCCTGTAAATTGTGGAAGAAATTTACTGACCTTTGTTACTTCTGGGGTTCAGTACTCCCTTCCCCATTATCTCCATGACTCTGGCGGAGTCAGCATCTCTTTTTCATGTTGCCTCTGCCTGTCCTTCTCCTCAGCTTCCAGGCATCGCAGTTTCTCATTTTTCTCAGCCTTCAGACATTGCAGATTCTCATTTTCCTCAGTCTCTACGTGTCTCTGTCTCTCTGCTGCCTCTATTTCCAAATGCATGGCCTCCAGCTCAAGTCTGTTCAACTCCAGATGGATTTTTAAGTCCTCTGTGGAAAGGTTGAGCTCTCCATTTTCTGAGAGTTGTAGATCCCCAAGTCCAATTTGATTGTCTTCCTGGTTGTTCTGTGATGCAGCTGTGACTAAAGCTGCAATCATGTCTACTTCAGTCAGATTGGCATGTACCAGTCCTTTAGCCTGGCACATCTCAGCCAACTGGCTACTTGTCAGCTTGCCATACTCTTCTGCTGATATGCTTGCCTGCTCTCCCTGACTAACTAAGCTAACAAAAAAAAAATTTAACAATTGTGATATGAACTCTGAATGTTCACTGCATGGCTGATTGAGAGTACAAACTCCTTCAGTGACCACTGTACACGGCTACAGGAATTCCATATCTACACCACTACAAGCCAATTGATATGTGATGTGGCTATCTCACCACAGTCAACCAATTAATATGTGATGTGGATATCCCACCACTACTAACCAATTAATGTGTGATGCCCTTGCACTGGCCCAGTAATCAAGGAGCCTCAGTCATCACCACTGGCAGCAGTGAGGGATGTACACAGTGGTAAGATGACAAGTATACACACACAGTAAAGTACAATTTCCCTTAAAAACACGCACAAACCACAGTCAGCCTGGGGCTTTCTCCAGATCCCAATAAGACTTCCCACTGGCACAGCTATAGGGTTAAAATCTCAACTGATGGGTCAAGCCAAGACCTCCAGTACCCTCTCTGTCCAACCAGTGCTTCATGTCCCTGTCCAAGTAGCTGACACACACACACTTTGAGATTTGATTTATATATAAGCACACACACAGTCTTTGGGAAGGCTAGGCTGGCACAGGTTTACTAGCTATGCCCCCTTCTTCCCAGACTATAAGGTAGTTATCACTGCCACCAACCCCTATTTATCAGCTACTATAAGGCCCCTTACAAAGGGTGTCCAATGCTACTGTGTAATGTTAATATTATCCAAATGGTAGTTGTGACCAAGACTTGCAAGACTATTTAGGAGTGGCCCATACAATGTCACCAAATACATATGCAAGTATGCTAAGAGCTTAAGTATGTCTCACAAGTATCAGTCACAAAGGTTTAAATATATTTAATAATAAATAATAAAAGAACAAGACAATACTCAGAAAACAGTTACTTCAGAATCACAGGAAATATTTTAAAACAACATTGCAGAACAGTCTCAAATAACTACAGAAAACATCTAAACCAATCTTTACTATATTCCTATCTATATCTAAAAGATACTATGTTTTTCTTGCCAAGGAGTGGATCATATAACTGAGTTTGTTTGCAGTTAAAACCATTCTCTAGAGTCTCCTTGCTCCTTTTTCTGTTTAAAACTTTCATTTAGTGTCTCGCTTCTGTTTTCCTGCCGGGATAAATGTTTCTGTAGTGTTTTCTGCCTAAAATAATGTAGCTAGTAGCTGTAGCACAGTTCCCCACCCTTTGTCCGTTTGTTGTCTAGTTTTTAAAGGACCACTGCGTGCTGCTTATTGTAATTGCTCAATGTAAAAAGCATTTTCTCCCCTACCATTCTAATGCTGGCCTTCATTGTAGTCTAGCTGGCAACAGAATTCCCAACTTTGACTGTTTCTAGGGGCCTCCACTTCTGCTCCATGACTGCTAGCCATCTTCAACTATAAAGCAGTCTCACAGAGCTGTATAAAGTAAATGTCCGCTGGAAGTGCCTAGTAATAATGCGCTTCCTATTTTAATTTTTTTTGCCATTGTTGCTCCTAGAACCACCCAAGAATCACCCCCTTTGACTTGTTTCGCCCAGGAAACACTTCCAACTAATTATTTATTCAGTAGACTGTCTCTGCATCCAATAAAACACTGATGCATAGTTTCTCTTGGAGCTATTGTACTCCGAGTAGTTGTTGGACACATTTATGTGAAGGATTACTGTCTTTGCCTGATTGGACATATCTACTTATGTGCAGGAGTACTCCGTTTGCCAGATCGTCGCTGAACTCCTTATCCAAACTTGATGCAGTTTTGTTCCTCCACTACAGTATTTGCTGCCCATACAAATGTATATATTTTGATTACAATTTCTTGCATTTCAGTGGTGGTTTTTGCAGGAGAGTATAATGTGAATGCCGATTGTGCATTCACAGATGTCCTATGTCTTGTGATTAATTTTTTTTTTGTTTGTTTACTGTGACCCTAAGGGGAATAGTGTTTTTGTTAACAAAACAAAGCAATGGACCCCTGTTACTGTTAGAAGAAGTTCCATATGCTGCATTTTCTACCACACCTGATGTGGCTCTACTGGCAGACATACCAATTTATGGCAGAGTGATTGCAGATGGCCAAGCACCTTTATGATAGTTGTCTGTAAGTAGGATCTGGAATGAAACTTATTATCTGATGTTAATCTTCTTTCCATTCATCACTGATGGGTTCAATTCTGAGCCCTCGGAACCGAGTTGGCCTTTTTGCCAAGCTTGTGCCAGCCAAAAACTCTCGAGCTAAGCTTCTACCCAGAATGCCCTTCTCCCTGTTACCTCAGATCTCATTTGTCGCATTGCTGTAAATTCGCATTTCAGCCGAGCTCTCAGCTAAGAAGAACTTTATTTAATATTTTGTGTGGGAAACTTTTGATATCTCCTTTTTTTTATTGAGCGATTAGTATTTCTAGTGTGTTTTTTTCTGTCAGACCTCAGTTTTTTTTCTTCTCTGCTTTTTACCCATTGTTACCGTTGGTAAACTTTCAAGTACCATTGTTGGTACAGCCTTTCCTCCATTACCCTTGTGGTATTCTTTCAATACCATAGTTGGTATTTTCCTTTCTTTCCTTGCTGTTGGTGTTGTTTTCAGTCAGTTGTTTCTATTTTACGTATACATATTACTGTGTGATACAACTGTATGGCTTTTTTGAACTGTGTTTGACTTATTAGTTCTGACTGGATATACTGTTTGCCTGTGGTGTCTGTCTATCAAGATGTCGGATAAGAAGGGTACTTCAGGTTTTAAGCATTGTGGTTCGTGCAATGGCAAGTTACCCAATAGCAACTCCCACGATGATTGTGTATACTGTTTAGGAGTGCCCCATCTTTCGGTGCAACCTCCTTGTGACATTTGTCAAAGTTTTAGTCAACACACTCTTAATGAGCCCAAAAATAAACTGATACTGAAAGGGTTACTTAAGTCTCCCTTTTCAGAGGCCATTTCTGTGATGGAGGTCTCAACCCCTCCTACAAAAGACAAAAAGAGGTCACACACTGTTCCCTCCTCACCATCGAGTGATCAGAGTAAGCATGTGAAATCAAAGGTCCTAAAGTTGTCCTCTGAGCATAAATCTGCCTCTATAGCTCTGTCCTTGTCGGTTCCGAGTATCTCAAAACCTACGATACCACTGCCAGCTTCGGCACCGGTCCTGCCTCCGGCACCAGTAGACCTCACCACACCTACTATGACTTTGGCACCTATGGCCACTACGGCTCAGGGCACACCTTTGATACCTTCATCCATTACAATTCTGGAACAGACCGTTTCAGCTCCGAATGCCACTTCAGCACCGAGCGTTTTTGCGACCAAGTTGGATTTGACCCCATTACTCCCAGTCTCGAAACTTGAGACTTCAGTGCCAGCAGATCTTGCACCATGGACCCGATACTCCCCTTCTGTAGATCCATTTTTGGGCCCGATGTATAGCCCATTCATTGACTGACCTGACTCCCCATCCAGAGTATCCATGAGATCCAACAGGAGCCTGTCAGAACACAACGTGGTGCATCTTGTGGACCAGCTGTTGGCAGCCTGGAGGATACCCATACTTTCTAAGACCCATCCACCTGCAGGACTTCGATTGGTTTCTCAATGGACTCCTCCTTACACTCCTCCATGTACCGTTTCAGTTCAGAAGCCTTATACTCCGACATCCTTCTCAGAGCCCATCACCTCGGCACCTATAGTGGACCTCACTCAGGCTCCGGGTTTGTTCCTTTGGTCTTCGGTTTTTGAGGAACCGGTCCTTCCTCAATCTGGGGATTGGGTTGCGGGTGCCTCAGCCCAGTGCACGGAGCCGTCTTTGTCTTCTGTTCCCACCTCTATGCTGATAGCCATGTCCGCACCAATCCTGCTTGAGGCTCCATCCGTGGGGGTGGGTTCATTGAAGTGGGGTGTAACCCCGGTCCCAAGGTTGTCTTTCTCGGTTCCAGGCTCCCATCCCTCTTCAGGTGGACCTGATTTCCCCGCGATGGAGAGGGCACTCGCATCTGGAAGTACTCCTTTGATGTCAGATGCTCAGTTTTCACCCCCTGAGCTACAGCTGCCACAGACCAACCCCCTGAGGCACCGGGCAGAGAAGCCGCAGGACACCCCTGTTCAGGGTACCTGCTCTTCCGAGTCTTCCTCAGAGAACCCCCACTGACGAGCCCCCTTGGAAGAGGACGTGCAAGAGGAACCACATGGACTCATCTGAGGAGTCCTTTTTGGAAGACATGGATTGCGATGATGGTGAAGGGTCCCGACGGTCACCTCCTGATGACTTCTTCGGAAACATCCTGGAAATGCTAAAACAGAGAGGTGACTGGAAGCCCTCCAACCCTTCTTCTCAGGAGTCTATGTTCCTGAAGGCTTTCTGCACTCAGCCTTCTATCTCTTGAGTGACCCCGCCTGCTGACGAGCTCGTCCAGCTTGTCATGCAGTGTGCTTGGAAGAACCATGATTCCACTGAGGCGATCCCTCGGAGACCTGACAAAATTGTCACCCCTCCCGAGGAGAACCTGCATTGGTCCAGAGAGTTACCAGTTGACGCTATTCTGGTGGCGGCGGCCACAAAAAAGCACTTGGCTGAGGAAAGTCCCACTGTCCACCCACTCAACAGGGGGTCCTGGGCAGTGGACAGACTAGGGAAGCAGATCTTTGCATCAGGGACCTTTGCTATATGGTCCCTGAACTATTTGGCACATTTTACAAAGCTCCAGAGGGACTTGATCTCTGAACTCTCTGGGACACTCGCAGGACAGCTGTCTGATGAGGTTAGGGACAAAGTGGCCTCGCTGCTCGCAACCCTGGAATCAATATCCATCTTGTCTGAGGTTGCTCTCCTATGTGACCGAAGGGGAGGCTAGAGCAGCAGGTTCAGGCATTGTCATGAGGCGTCATGCCTGGTGCACATTTGTTACCTCGCGGACCCCTTCAAGTCTTCCTTTTTGAATGGTCACATCGAAGCATTGTCCCTTTTTGGCACCAAAGTAAAGGACATGCTAGCCAGGTGTGAGCAAGATAGAAAGACCCTGTCTGCCATAGGCTTATGATTTTCAATCCTCAACGTACCTTCTCCAGGAATCAGAGGAGTGGGATAATGTGGCACAAAAAATCTCAGGGTCCTTTCCGTGCCACATGTGGTGATGATATCCCCAGGGGCAGAGGGGGTAACAATTCTGGAAGGCACTCCTACAGAGGCAGAGGGGGTCCTTGTTACCAAGGCTCCAGGGACTCTCTCTCTGGGCAGCTTCATCAGCGCGCTTGAGGAGCAGCCCGATTGCTTACCTCTGGAAGTAGTTGGGGGTCATTTTTCTCTGCACCAAGCTGCCTGGCAATCTATTACCACCGATCATTAGGTGCAGAGTATAATCACCAGAGGTTACACCATTCCCCTTTCTTGTCAACCAAGTCTTCCAAAAAAGCTTCCCGACGTTCCACCTAGTCAAAGGGAAAAAGCAGCTTCAGAGATAATAAAGCTATCTCTAAAAAGAGTCATCCAACCAGTCCTACCAGACTAACGTGGATCTGGATTCTACTCAAGATTCTTTTTGGTGCCAAAAAAGACAGGGGACTGGAGACCCATTTTGGATCTCAGCTGCTTAAACAAGTCTGTCACCCAAACCAAATTTCGGATGGTCACGGTTCAGGCTATTCTCCCCTTTTTAAGGGAAGGCGATTGGATGTGCTCGATAGATCTCCGGGATGCGTATTACCACATCAAAATGGACAAATGCTCCAGGAGTCTGCTTTGCTTCTGGCTAGGAGCTAATCATCATCAATTTCATGCCCTGCCGTTCGGTCTCTCTACAGTCTCCAGAGTGTTCACGAAGTTCATGGCAGTGGTCACAGCTCACTTGAGACTACAAGGATTCTGGGTGTTTCCATATTTGGACAACCAAATGTCTTCTGGTAACAGCACTGCATTATACACACACACTGGCAAAATTTTTGAGAATAACACTACATTAGGAGAAATCAAACCTTACTCATACAAAACAAATAGAATTCATTGGAGCAGTGTTCAATACCTGGTCCTGTCTAGTGTCACTCCCAAATCACAGACTCCAGGGATTGAGACTTCAGCTCCGAGTGATAATCTGTCAAACAAAAGTTTCAGCAAGAGAAGTTCTTCAAGCCCTAGGATCTATGGCAGCTTCAATTCCAATAGTGCCTCTAGTGAAGCTACACATGCGGATCCTACAATGGCTCCTCCTTTGTCAATGGTTCCCATACGATAACCCCTTCAGTTACCAGATTCAAATAACCAACTCCTGCAAATGAGACCTCCTTTAGTGGATGAGGCCAGAAACAGAACTTTGGAGTTGCCCATTTCAATCCCCTCAGCCCAGGGCCATTGTGACCACTGATGCTTCCCTGATTGGGTGGGGGGGGGCATTTCCAGGGAAAGACAGTCCAAAGCACATGGTCCACCTCAGATGCCCACCTGTGTATCAATGTTCTGGAACTGAGAGCAGTGCTGTTAATATTGCAAGCTTTTCATTTGGGTCTCCTTGTTGGGGCAATTGTTGTTCAGTCAGACAACATGTCAGTGGTCTGGTACATCAACAAGCAAGGAGGAACCAAGTACTACCCCCTGTGTTGAGAGGCCATGATAATTTGGCGGTGGGTGACCGCTTCCAACTGCTTTCTGTTAGCAATGCATATCCCGGGGAGGTCCAATGTAATTGCGGACAAACTGAGCAGATGCAGCCTCCTGCCTCACAAGTGGTCCCTCAATCCCGAGGTGGTGACAGAAATCTTCAGCCACTAGGGCCAGCCTTGCTGCGATCTTTTCACCTCCCCAACAAACAAGTGCAGCAGCTAATTCGCAGTGCTTCCCCTGGAGGGGCAGTCCCCGAGGGACGCTCTTATCCACAATTGGACCATGGGACTTTTTTACGCTTATCCTTCCACTCCCCTGATTCCACAATTTCTAAAGAAAGCTCTTCAGTTGAGATGCAAGGTAATCCTCATAGCTCCTTTCTGGCCTTGATAAGTTTGGTTCCCCTTCCTTTGGCCTCACCTAGTATACCCACCATGGATTCTGGACTCTGATTACTCACCTCCAAGGGTTGAGCCACCCAAATCTATCCAGTCTCAAGCTGACAGCTTAGTTTCTCCACTTCCGCTAGTTGCCAGGTAGGCCAATCTTACCTCACTTGTTTGAGACATCATTCTGGCCTCTCATAAATCATCCATCAGAAGACTATATCAGGACAAATGGAAAAGGTTCTCCATCTGGTCCAAGGATAACATGTTAGACCCATATTCAGCTCCAGTGACTGCGGTGCTGCAATACTTGGCTAAGTTTTTTGATAATGGAGGTCTGCCTCTACCGTATGAGTACACCTGATGGCAATTTCTAATTTCCACAATGGTATAGATGGCACTCCTCTTATTTCTGTGTCTATGCAAAGCCTTTCTCAAGGGATCCTCTCATAACAGGCCTCCTGTCAGCCTGTGGAACCATGGAACCTCATTTTAATCCTTCAGTCTTCAAACGAATCCATCCTTCCTTCCCAAAGTTGTTTCTGAATTTTCCATTAACCAGACCATTGACCTACCAGTGTTCTTTCCGAATTTTTCCAATAAAGGAGAGTACTGCCTATACTCCTTGGATGTGCATAGGCAACTGAGATTTTACCTAGACAGGACCAAACCTATCCGTAAGTCTGAACAGCTTTTCATCTCCTTTTCTGGGCCCAGAATGGGAAATGCTGTTTCCAAGGTTGCATTATCAAAATGGCTAAGGGACTGCATACGTTTTATTTATTCCCTCGTAAAAGAACTTATGCCAAAAGTTAAAGCTCGCTCCACTAGGTCTGTGGTAACTTCTGCAGCTTTCCATTCCAGGGCTTCCATGGATGATATTTGCTCACCAGCCACTTGGGCTAAGTCTCTTATACCTTTATCAATCATTACAAATTGGACTTGGTCTCCAGAGGGAGAGCCTTTGGCTCAGTGGTGCTCTGGAATGTTCTTCCATAAGGGCCACCCATGGACCTCAAGGTAGCTTAAGATTTTGTCCCATCAGTGATGAATGGAAAGAAGATTAACAACATCAGATAAAGAAGGTATGTCTTACCATAACATCCCATCTGTGTTGTTCATCTTCTTTCATTCATCACTTCCCACCCTGCTTCCCCCTCTAAAGGCTCCTGGGGGATGCTTTGGGTCAAAGTGGTGTCCTAGGGTATTTGCGCAGAAGTGGCCTCAGCTTTACTTCTCTATGTCTAGCGAACTCGATCTGAGGTTAACAGGGAGAAGGGCATTCTGGGTAGAAGCTTAGCTCAGGAGTTTTTGTCTGGCGCGAGCTTGGTAAAAAGGCAGACTCTGTTCCGAGGGCTCAGAACCGAACCCATCAGTGATGAATGAAAGATGATGAACAACACAGATGGAACATTATGGTAAGACAACTTTTTTTTTTAATGACCACATATGTTTGGTAATCAGTTGTCATGGGCTGGTTAGGTTTTTAAAAGACTATTTGGACAAAATGTAAAATTGCTAAACTCAGAAATTTGGTTAATTTTCAGTTTATTGATTGTTCAGTGAGCAAGGTTTATACAGTTTTTATTTCAGTGTTGCTTGCTTTGTCAAGGTCTAGTAAACACGGTTATTTTGTCAGCAGACATTACAGAACTCAAGTGTGAGATGTCTCCGAGGTAGCTATCTGGAGGTGCATAAACTTTGTTGTAAACATGAACTATGCAGAGTCCAGAAAAATAAGAATGTACACTGTCAGTATGATAAAATTAAAATGCAAGTTTTTAAGTATTGAACCACTCGATATACTGTCATCATCTGCTGTTCTACATTGACACACATATTGCTAAGTAGTGCGGAAAAAAATACAAGGGTGTATGTATGTATGTATATATATATATATATCTATATCTATATCTATATATATATATATATATATATATATATATATATATGTATGTATATTCTGCTCAAGATCTCAATCAATAAGCTCTGTACCAGATCTGGTGTATTTAAATGCTCAAATTTTCCTTGTGGAATTTTAGAAAAATGTTTCTTCCCCATTCCCTTACCTTCTGCTAATATAAATGTTCAAATGAAACAATGGAACTCGCTCACAAGGCAATGGCATTGATAAAGAAGCAATTTTTATTTCTCAGTATGCACATTGTTCTGGTTTTTTTTTTTGCACTACTGTGGAATAGCACATCATCTGTAATAGTCCCTTACTGTCTTGAACCAAACTAATACATTTTTGAAACCCTTGGTTTACCTAGATTTCCATTTAAGGTAATAGCATTAAGTCTTTATACGTGTGTGGATTTGAACTGTTAAACTTTATATTTGCCATAGCGTTTTAATTGCAAGCTGTACAATCTTGTCCCCTACCATTATTAATGCTAAAGATTTCTCTGGGCTGTGTGGTCATGTAAATGAACTATAGAACCACAATTTACATATAGTCAAAAACAGAGTTTTGTGAAAGCTGTTTCCCCTTTCCAGAATATTAAAATAATGGAAAATGCAAAATACTTGAGATTTGCCAGAATCAAGTATTTTTCTTTTATTGGTTGTGTTCTGGCTTCTTAAAGTATTAAGCAAGGGATGCTAATGGCTCAGCTAACACTTACCAGTACAGAAGACTTGCCTCAGTATGCAACAGTATGGAAATTTCTTTGACATTTTAATTCCATATTTGTTTACAGTATTTCAAGTATTTTCCAGAACTGCCCCTTTCAATTAGCAGACATGGGAAAACTGTGCTTCTGTTTGATATTTCTTATTCTTGTATTCATGCTTACTATTTTACAGCTGGAGGTGCATTATCATATTACTTTACACACATTCTTCATTGTATAGCATTATAGTTTTCTAAGCTGTATGCTTTTGGTTATTCATACTATTTAAAATTAAATTCTAGTAATCTTATCGGGGCATGAGTGAGTAACATGCAGCCATTTTAAAGTTTCAAGTTCCATTTTGGTGCTTGAATTAACCTAAAGCCTTTTGGTGTTATATTGGCCTTACCCATCCCATGGTTGATAACTACATAGTACCCCTAATGAGAATAACTGGGCTCATACCATAGATAATTTGAATGGATTTGTGCTTGGGATAAACCATGTAGGAGCTGCCTCTGTACATTAGTGGTAGATGAGGCAGTCCTGGGGTACATTTTCTGTTTCTCAAACATAGTTTTAAGTTGCTGTTGAAAATGAACAGAGATAAGCCTTGTTTTTGTGGATGATGAGGTTGTTCCACAGCAGCGGTATCCTCAGTGAGTTATACCAGTCCCTACAAACCACTCTCCTGATATTGCAGAAGAGGTTTAGATCCCTAGACCAAGTATTTCTAATGCCATTTCACTTGCTCATGTGCAGTAAATCCACCAGTAATGCACTGGAGGAGGATGCCTGGTATGACAGACACAGGTCACCTCTTAGGAGTCTGTAGGTTACAGAGTACAGTGAAAGGGCTTTTGTCCATGTAAAACATGTTGTTTAGGCCTTGTATCCCTTTACGAAGGTATCCCTCAGGACGTTCCAGTTGTTGCATATGTCTAGACAGATGCATGCCAAAGGGTGACATACATTCAGTGATTGGCCTGATGATGGTTGAGTAAAAGTGAGGGGTCACCATCATCCCTGGATCTACAATTGTCCCTTTGTTTATAAGCTGAGGAATATAACAGCACTTCATTACAGCAGTAGTGACATGTTGTTCAAAAAGTTAGGACAATGTCAACATAACATGTCAAATGACAAAGAACTGGTTCAGCTCGTAGGGGCATATTGTCCCTGTGGTAGCCTGACAGGGTAGATGATTTCCCAAAGGATACCATAATGCATTTTTTGTCATTCACTTTCAAGTCATGAATTTCACACCAGTTATTTATATGAGTAAAACCTTCCTGCAGGATGGCTAATTAATTTTTGGATTCCATGGCTGCTCATAGCTTCAAGTAATCTGAAACTTGGACATCCAGAGCCATTTTAGTTGGTTTTTACTTTCGAAAAGAAGCTCTAAAATAGAGGTCCCAGCACAGAACCCTCGGGGCATCCACTGTTGACTGCTCCCATTGTGGAGATAACTTCTCCAGTTTGATTATTTGTATCTTGTTAGCCATTTAGCAATTCATTGGGTACTCCAGTTTGTTTAGCTTTTCTGCTGTGCCCAAGTAGGAAATTTGCCAAAAGCTTTGGCTGGGTTAAATCTTTTAAACTCTTAAGTGTACTTTTTGAAACTTCTGCTGCTCTGGCTTATTACTTGCAGCTAAAGACAGATGTAGACCCACCATAACATTGCAGTCACCGTCTATTTCTGTCCTACAGTATAACCCCTGAATATGTACTTCACAGAGTTTTTGAGCAAGTCAAGTCAGTAAGTATGCCACTGTAGTAAGTGTCATTTCAAAACTCCGAGACATGCATCAGGCTCAAATATATATACAGGTATGTGGGTGGTGTTGACAAGAAATGGCTCTGAAAGGTTATCATCATGTTAACAAGAGTGAACTTATAAGGGTATAAAAGTACATTACTACACTGTACACATTAGTCCAATTACATCCTGTGCGTTACTTAACTACTTAGTGTTTTCTGAAGCTTGTTCTTCTACTGCTGTTTATTGTCCTGCAGTTGACTCATTTGGTGTTCATGATAATGGGACCTCTTCCACATTTCAAATTAACTACTGTAAATAAGGACATTTCGGCATAGACACACACACACAATACAGATACCCGTTCATAATTCAGTACCTGGTTAAAGTCACACAACACACTTTCTCTAATCAAACTTCTTACCTCCTTTCCGTGTTCTTGCTTACAAATCAATATCCCAAATAAGGGCTTTCTTTGTTAGTCATAGAATATTGTCATACTTCTCATTGAATCATACTTTCTATTTATTAGTTGGAAGTCCCTAAACATACCTTTATCACCCCTTTCAAAAGGAAGCAATGACCTAATTTCTATTATTTTTTTGTAAAGGCTCTGCTTAACACTTTTGCAGGCCCCCCTGTCTGATTTCACAGATGTATGACATCCTGTTTTTCACTGACTTTGCTAACAGCTCACCTCTGAACTCGCATCATGATGTAGCAGGTTGTGTGACAAACTATGAAAAGGACATCATGAGAGAGTACATACAAAGCCACAGTGGGGTGTGGAGATACTGTAAATGCAGGTGCAGTGAGAAAGCACAGGGATAAATGGTAAGAATTATGTTTAATCTGTGTGTGGTACTCTAGGGATGGAATTCAACATGAAGGAAAAGCTTCTAGTGATAGAAAAAGCATAGCATATAGCAAATGCTGTACTTTAAGTTTTTTATGGAACTTGATAAACAAAGGCCGTAGAATGTATCATTTGAAAAGCAATGTATTACACACGTTGCAGCAGAGTATTACACATGTGAATGACAGCCCATCACATGGTACTAGTGTGGAGTGGTTTTAGTCTGAAAGGCTCATTTGTGCTGTGGTTAGGGAAGCTCATGAACACAGTTTTAGAGGGTAGATATACATGTTGATTTGTTTTACTCAAGCAACGTGTATACTGTTGCGTATGGGAAAAAAATAGAATACAAGAAAAAGGAGCGTTTTAAGCAATGTGCACGTGTAATTTGGTGCATTTTGTGATGCATCCTTTTTAGTACTAGTTTTGTTTCTGTGAAGATATGTCATGATTTGGTTTCTGTTGTATGAACTTGATCATACCACTCAACTGTCTCAGATTTTCACAGACAACCATGGTTTTCTTATTCACACTAACAACTGTTGACTTTAGAAAAGGTGTTGAAGTGCACATAATACCGCAATACTCAGGGATATATAGTGTGCTGTTACTTAAGAAAATAATCGTATTAATTCACATTATCTTAATCGGTCAATGTCTCCAGTGACTAGCAGTGAGGTTTTTACAGTGCCCTTGACTATTTGTCAGTTTACTCCACATTGCTTGAGAGCTTTGAACTGGTCTGCAGTAGCTTGTATGAACATATTGACAAATACATGTGGTAATTGCCAGTTTTGCTAATGCTCACTGCTTTCCTGTCTACGAATGAAGAGCCCTACTTATAGAAAATATTTAATTAAATAATGAATTTAACTGTATGAAATGATTTTATCAAGATATTGATAAGTTGTTACTTAAATGCTTATGTGTGCTTCATTGTCACTGCTGCCTTGGTGTGATAATTAGATGGTGGTGGTTAAAACAGCAAAGTGAGTCTGTAATGAAGTGATCATCTTTTGCTGGCTTACTACTTCACAATGTGAAGCATGGGTAGTATCTGATGACCGCTGAATGGCCAGATGTTTTTTTTTTTTGTTTTTTACATAGGTAGGTTTCGAGTCTGTAGCAAGAACTGGTTGCATGAAAACTACTTTATTCTGTTGAATTGCGTCAGTGATGTTTTCTGTCAGGAAAATTTACTGGTCCAATATCTGTATTTACTTTTAAATGTGATTGTTATGGGAAAGTTGCAATCTGTGATGGCTCTATTTCACATATAGCCCAGATTGGATAGTTAATCCTGGATGAATAGTAGTTCAGTGGGGGCATATGTTGTTATGTCAGGAGAATGTCTTTAAAGGAGAAGAAAATCCCAGCTGCAAGCCTGAAATAAATAACGAGGATGCACAGTTGTCATGGGTTTTGCCCTTTGCTGTTCAGTGGCAGAAATACCATTTTTCATGTCATTGTTTCTGAAATCCATATTATTGAGTGTTTGCCAACCTAAAGACTCTTGCAGGTTAACGTGCTCTCCTGTGCTGCCTCAAAGTAGTACATATAACAAAGAGAATTTAAAACATTTTCCATATAAGATGTTTCTTTGATATGAATGGTCATTGAATGCATGCATGGTGGATGTATCAGACATTACAGATGGCTAAGTTTGACTTAACACAGTAAGTTTTGTACCACTTTCATAGGAACAGTCCCAAAAGCCCTAGCAGGTGGTTAACAACTGTTGCAGGGAAGTTTTCTCGTTTTTTTTTCTTTACTATGTATTACATTCACAGATAAGTGTTGTGAAATGAACAATCCTGCCATGTTTTTACTGCACGTATGAGGGTGATTAAGAGGTAGTGTTGTTGTCTTGTTTACTTTTATGGTACTTGTGTGCCTCTGATGGCTCCAGTTTGGTGTTCATGGAATCGCAGGTTTATATGTGTTTGCTAGACTAATGAACACAAAGGCCATTGTAAAGCCTAGCCATGCTTCCAAAACCTCTAACAACTTTGATGCCCTTGATAAGTGGGGAAAAAAACAGTACCTCAGTACCTCTTCCTACTTCATTTTGCTGCTGTGCTTAGTTCAACTGCATTTAGTTTGCCGTGTTACTGCTTGTTAGTAGCCTCATTAAATTGATGACAGTATTCTACTGAATTGCTGCTTTGTCCTGTCTGTTACTGCTGTGATTGTGAGCTACTGTTTTAAAGAAACCTACTGATTAACTATTTTTCATTGCTGTCTACATTCATTACTGTTTAACTGCATTTTGTTGCTGTTTATCTGTATTTTTTCATACTGTAAATTCTGTTCTTTTGACTATAAGTGACTAATCTGTGCTTCATTGTGAGTTTTTTTTTACTGTGTTTTTAACCTTAAAATTGAGTAGCGTAGTCTAGATACAGATCTGCTGCATCCAGAACTTCAGCTGCACGGCTTTTAACCCTTTTTGAGGTATTCCCTTAGTAGCACTTGTTTTATCATCTAGTAGTACTACTCTTAGACCTTCCTCCTTTTACCCTCAGCTCTTTCAGTTTCTGTCAAATATGGATGGACAATTTCCTACATTTTCTCCTGCCAGTCTGGTTGATATGGGCATCCTGAGACAGTGTAGCAACTGACACATCTTCATGGACAACTCTCTACTACTACCACCTAGGAACACAATTTGTGAGAGATGCAATTACATCAAGCACCTAGTGTCATTGCTCTCTCCCCCACAAACCAGTATATCTGGCACTGATGGTTGGCAACACAAACACCATGCCTCAACTCCCCCCCCCCCCCACATATACGGAGGTCCTCAACAAAAGCATACTCAAACAAGAGAGACCTCCGAGGCATAAACGCACGCAAACTCCACTGCCCACCACACGACACACCATGCATAGTCCACACACCTGTGTCTCACAGCCACTGAATGTGTCTCAGGCACGTATGTTCCTAGCCTTAAGCAGCATTCGACCATCATACAGAATAATGCCTCAATACAAACAGAAAATGATTGAATTTAACAATTGGCTTAGTTTCTGGTGTCATTCCAAGGGGATCCAGTACCTGACAGCCTGGGATGACATGATTGACAAACCACGATGCTTTGCCAGAGATGGCCTGCATCTGTCTCCCTTGGGCTTCAGGCTCCTGGCAAAGGTTCTTGCCTCCCCCATTGTGCCTTTTTTAGGCAATGCCATGAGGTCAAAACTACCAACATGAAGATTTCATCAAAACATAAATTAAAGGTCATGCAGTTAAACACTAGGGGTCTAAACATGAAACTGCACTCATTGCAAGCATTCTTAACCCTGAAAGAAGCTGACATTTGTGCAGTCACAAAAACCTAGTTCAAAGCTGCAGAGAGCACCCCAGCCATACCAGGTTTCTCATCCTATCATTCATTCAGACCCCAAACCATGGGGTAGCAAAACAAAATGAGGTGGAGTTGCAATATATATAAAAGACATACACACCTGTAGCCTGGTCAAACAGTATGATGCACAGACAACACTTCAGGTGCAGTTAACAATTGACAAGACCCCTATTCAAATCATAGCTAGCTATAGGCCTCCAACTTTGACTCAAGATATCCACTCCACCTGTCAGGACCTCTTCGAATTTATCAAGATTCAAACCTTTACCCTGATCTTGGGTGACTTTAACTATCCAACCATAGATTGGAAGAAATATTCAGGTGCAATTAACACTAGGTAAGACTGCAATCCAAATTGTAGCTTGCTACAGATCCCACACCATGCCCCAAGATTCTCACTACACCTTTCTAAACATACTGGAAAATATTAAGTTACAACCAAACACCCTAATACTGGGTGATTTCAACTACCCTGCTATTAACTGGGAAAACTACTCGGGTACCAACTCCTTTTCCCAGTGGTTCTTGGAATTCATAAATTCCAGCGCCCTTTATCAACTAATCCATTGTTCCACCAGGGGCTCATGTCCTAGATCTGGTCTACCAACATGGGAGATGGATGCTCCACACCAGTGGTCACCTCCTCATTGGTCAGGTCTGACCATAAGCAAATCACCCTTGACATCCACATTCCACCCCCCCACCCCCCAGTAAGGAAACCTCCTTAAAAAACTTCTCCAAAACCAACTTCATGTTACTGAAGTCAGAAATGACAAACTTCATGACACCCATGCAGACGGGATCTGAAAGTTCGACTGCAGAATCCTACACTAAGGCACTGTACGAGCACATCCACTCGTGCATGAATCGTGCCATCCTAAATAGAACCAAGATGCTCTTCTCCAAAAAAAGGAATCTAATCTGGTGGTCCCCTGCTATAAACAAACTATACAACAGAAGGAAGAAACTGTTGCAGAAAAGAGGAAAATCCCAGGATGCAAAAAACTCCCTCACCAGCCTCAGTAAGAAGCTGAGATCCCTCATAAAATCCTCAAAAGCTAGTTATGAAAATAAAATTGCTAAAGATTCCAAAGACAACCACAAGGCATTCTATAGTTATGTCAAGAATCTAAATGGCAATGCTCAGATCTGCTCTGAGCTACAACAGAATGGCATTAAATATACTGATCCCAAGGATATTGCCAATATCCTGGCAGATCGATTTAGTGCCAACTTCACCCCCTCTCACTCCTTAAAGGGCCCATCTCAATACCAAAAGATTGCCAAATTCCGGTAATCACGGCCACACAGGTAGAAACCACACTCTCCAAAGCTAAGTATACAGCATCCATGGGACCAGATGACATCCCAGGCTGTGTACTACATGACCTACAAAATGAATTGGCACCTCATCTAAGTATCATGTTTAATCATAGCCTCACCTCAGGCTTCGTGCCCACTGAGTGGCACACAGCTACAGTTATCCCGCTCCACAAGGGAGGATCCGCCTTGGATCCCGGGAACTACTGTCCCATCAGCCTGACAAGCCTGATCTGCAAGGGTATGGAACGCATTATCGTGGAACTTATAAACAAAGACATTGGCAACCTTCAAACACTGGACCCCACCCAGTTTGGGTTTGTGAAGGGCCGATCTTGTCTCCTGAATCTGATTGACTTCTTCGAATCAGTCTCCAGAGCTGTGGACGAGGGTAAGGCGGTCCACACAGCCTATCTGGACCTCGCCAAGGCCTTCGACACCATCCCCCACTCTGGAATCATAGATAAACTTACTAAGCTGGGCATAAATCCCTACGTCACTCGATGGGTTGCCACTGGCTTACTGACAGAACCCAGACTGTAAAAGTAGCCGACTCCAAATCCAGCTCCAGACAAGTGACAAGTGGAGTACCTCAGGGTTCAGTCCTGGGACCACTCTTGTTTGGCATCTACTTCTCTGAAGTACAGGCCAACACTAAGGGACTCTGGCTAACAAAGTTTACAGATGACTGCAAACTGGGAGCCATTATTGAATCCCCCAACTGATGTGGATATTCTACAAAAGGGCCTTACAGAAACAGATGTCTGGTGCCAGAGCCATGGGCTCAAGCTTAATGGCAAGAAATGTATAGTTATCCCCTTTGGAAAGAAACATGTACCCATGAATTACCACATAGATGGCAGTACACTAAACATAGAAAGTGTGATGAGAGACTTAGGGACACAGGTGGACAGTGGTCTCACTTTCGATAACCACATCGCCACAACAGTCAGGAAATCCTATGTGGCACACCTCATCACTAAGGGCTTTTCATCCAGAAGAAAGGAGGTCATTGTCCCACTGGACTCATCCCTCATTAGACCCATTATAGAATATAATGCCCGTTTGGTATGTACCTCACAAGACATCTGCAACAGCTGGAAAGGCCACAGAAATACCCCACTAAAAGAATCACAGGCCTAAAGCAGATGCCATATGCTGACTGTCTAAAAAAAACTCCAGCTGTACTCTGGCATATCGTCTACTTAGAGGTGATCTCTGCTTAACATACAAGGCCATGTCAAACCCTGAGCTGTTGGACATGCTCCACTTAAAGAAATCCCAATCCCTCAGAGCCACACTCTCCAGGGATCTAAACCTTGTCATCACAATGAACAAAACATGCTGGAGGGATAGGTTCCTGACCCAGAGACTCCCCATACTCTGGAATAGACTGCCCATACATGTCAATTAGAGCACCTAATTGACCCTCTTCAAAAGGAGCCTTGATGATTGGATGGAAGATAGGAAATTCATCCCGGGGATCATGTCAGTCACCCTGCTAGACAGAGGTCCAGAGAAGTAAATATTGTGGGAAGAAATATCCAGGGAGTTGTTATGGCTAGGCTTGTATAGGCCCTAGGGCCAATAGCCTAGTACTAACCTATGAACCTATGCCAAAACACAAATGCCCAGAGATTCCTTGATTTTGTCAATGCAAATGCCTTGGACCAGTTGGTTGACACCCCCAAAAGAGTTGAAAATATCTTGGACTTGGAATTAATCAACCTGAGTAAACACTGCAGCATCCCTACAGTGTCATCATCCCTGGTAAGATCCGACCACAAGCCAGTCACTTTCGAAGTCACCATCTTTCCTGACCCCCCCAGTTAGGGTCAAACAAAAAAATGTCTCCAAAGCTGATTACAACCTCCTGAGGGAAGGTATAAATAGCTTCAGAGCCCCCTCCATAGGAACTGACACATATGTCCAAACCTACACCAAAGTACTTGTATGAGCATTTATATAGCTGTATGGAATCAATATTACCAGACAGGATGAAATCATCCTCCTCAAGGAGGAGTAAACCTGTCTGGTGGACATTTGCAATAAATAAACGATATAATAAAAGGAAAAAGTTGCTGTACAGGACCAAGAAGGAGCAGATGCCTAATTGAAAGCAATCTCTCCTTAGCCTGAACAAGCAAATAAGAGCACTAGTGAAATCCTCCAAAGCAAACTTTGAGTCCAAACTGGCCACATTTACTAAAGATAATCATAAGGCCTTCTTCACATATGTCCGCAGTCTCAAGGTAAGCACCTAGATCTGCTCAGAACTGGTGGTCAAGACACAACATACACAAACATTGTAGATCTAGCAAACCTGCTGGCAGACAGATTCAGTGAAAACTTCACTCCTCAGTCTTCTAATCACAGGACATCCCCAGTACCTGCCCCCTCCCCTTATTTCTAGGAAGCAAGTCATCACTGCCCTCTCTAAGGCAAAAAATACAGCCTCCATGGGACCCGATAACATCCCAGGCTGCATCCTACATGAGCTCAGGCAGGTACTTGCAGCACCATTAGACACCCTAGTCAACCAAAGCCTGAGTACCAGCTTTGTCCCAGCCGAATGGAGGACAGCTACTGTCATCATTTTGCACAAAGGTGGAGCGTCCACTAATCCAGGAAATTATAGACCCATCAGCCTAACTAGCCTGATCTGCAAGACCATGGAGTGGATTATCATGGACCTCATTAACACGGACACTGGCAACCTCAAAACACTCGATCCCACACAATTTGGTTTTGTCAAGGGGAGGTCATGCCTGTTAAATTTGGTAGACGACTTTGAGACGGTAACTAAGGCCATAGATGAGGGGAAGACTCTGCACACCACCTACCTTGACCTGGCCAAAGCCTTCGATACTATTCTCCACTCAGGTATAACAGATAAACTCTCTCAAGTAGGTATCAAGCCATATGTTACCAGATGGGTAGCAAACTGGCTCACTGATAGAACCCACCTACTCAAAATAAGGGAAGCCACCTCAAGTAGTAGACCCGTAACAAGCAGTGTACCCCAGGGATCAGTCTTGGTGACTCTGCTGTTTCGGATATACTTCTCGGAAGTGCAGGCCAAATCTAGTGGGTTGTGGCTGACCAAGTGTGAAGATGACTGCAAGCTGGGTGCTGTCATCAATTCCCCTAGTGATGTGGAAGTCCTCCAAGAGGGTGTCTCACAAAAGAAATGACTGGTGCCAGAAACATGCCCTCAAGCTGAATGCCAAAAAATGTATCATCATCCCTTTTGGGGAGAGTGACGTCCACACAAATTATCACATTGATAAGGTCCTAAGCACGCAGTCAGTCGTGAGGGACTTGGGTGCTCAGGTTGATAGCAAACTGACTTTTGACCACCATATTGCGTCCATTGTATGGAAAACTTTATACATGGCCCACCTCATTTGTAAGGGTATCTCTTCCAGGGACATGTTGGTCATAAAATCCCTGTATTCTTCCCTTATAAGACCCATTATTTAGTACAGTGCCCCTTTTGGCATGTACCTCACAAAGTTCATGCAGCAGTTGGAGAGACCAGAGAGGTTCCTCACCTGGAGAATCCAGGACCTCCAACATCTGCCCTACACAGGCTAAAAGCCCTGTCCTTCTACTCAGTCTCATACAGACTCCTCAGAGGTGACCTCTGTCTGGCATACAACGCAATCTCAGACCCTGCCCTGATGGGATTGCTGCATATCCACAAGTCAAGCTCCACTCGAGTAACTCACATGTACAACCTCAACCTGGCCTGTGACATGAATAGGACTTGTTGGCGGGACATATTTTGTCCCACAGACACCCCCCTTTTGTGGAATAGACTCCCTCTCCATGTAAAGCAGAGTACCTCATTAACCCTTTTTAAGTGCAGCCTGGATAATTGGATGGGAAACAGAAAATACACCCCTGGGAATTCCACCTGTGTCCCTGCTGGACAGTGGGATAGGGTGCTGACTTGTTGGAACATGGGCTAAATTCTTGGCTAGGCTTGTAAGGGCCTCAGGGCCAATAGACTAGTAACTTCCTATGAAACACTTACAGGCAATGCCTGGGACAGGAAACATTTCCAGCTTGCTGTCCATTAGACATAGGTGCCAAACCAGGGATGAATTTCCTGTTCATCCAATTGTCCACGCTGCTTTTGAACTGGCTTAGGGAAGAACCCTGCTTCACATCTATGTGGAGCCTGTTTCAGAGACAGGGTATCTTCTGGGATATACATCTCTCCCCCCTGCAGGTCTATTTAAATTAAAGCCAGTGTTTAGGTCTTTAGATTTGGGTAATTCTTGTGCGGTTTGTTTTGTGGATATGCAGGAGGTCCATCTAAATGGGGTGTGAGATTACCCTGTATGACAGGCATACATCTACCCATAAAAGCCTGTAGGAGACAGAATACAGGGATAGGGCCTTGAGACTTTCAGCATAGAACATTTCATTTATGCCGTGTATTTCTTTACGGAGGAACAACTGTGGGCGTTCAATTGCTTGATAATTCCTGGTTGGGTACATCCCAAAGGGGGCATTGCATGCAATTATAAGTCTGATTAATACCAAATACATTGGAACAATGCCTTCCTTGGACTTAGATGCCATACCTTTCTTTACAAGTTGCGCATCATAGAATGATTTCCTCAGTGCTGTCAACACGTGATGATCATGGGCTAATTAATGTTTATTGTGTGACCCAAAGTCTTTCATTAGTGGGTCAGCTCTAAGGTGTGTTTTGTCAGTGGGATAGTTGCCAGGGGTGGATGACTTACCAAAGGATATCATTATACATTTACTGGCATTTAGTTGTAGTCCTTGTATCTGACACTATTTGTTTGTGTGAGCCCTTCCAGGAGAACTTTGTCAGTGTGGCATTCAATGACCACTCCTAATTTGCAGTCATCTACAAATTTAGTCAGCCACCGACCATTCACAATGGCATTCACTTAAGTAAACACTAGTAAGGAGCGTTCCAAGGAATGATCCGTGAGGGACTTCATTTGTGACTGTCCTCTTTGTAGACATATACTCCCCAAATATCTGCCTGGGTCCTGCCTGTGAGATGGTTGACTATTCACCAGGTGAGTTATGGGTTCGTAGCTAACCTCTTCAGTTTGTCTGTGTTAAAAGGCTTGGCCAGTTGAAGTAGGCATTATGAACCATGTTGCCCTCCTCCATTGCTTAGTTCACCTTCTCAAAGACGTCCAATAGGTTAAGTAGGCTTGATCAGCCCCTGATGAAACTCAACTGAGTTGGGGCCAGTGTCTGTAGGTTTAGTATATCACGATTGATCATTTCCATGATAATTATTTCCTCTGCTATACATATAGGAGTAGTGAGACTTATTGTTCTCTACTATTCAAGGTATGTAGATGGGCTACCTTTATGCAGAGGGATGACTACTGCTGTTGTCCATTCCTGAGATATGAATCCTGTTTGGAGACTACAGATCTGAAGTAGGAAACTTCCTTTGATCATTAACCTGTGGGTATCAGATCTGACCTGGATCCAAGCCGGCAGCTTTCCAAGCTAGAGATCTGAGCTCCAAGCTCCTCCCCCTTACCCATAATGCCCTGCCACTTCCTTCCAATCCCCAGATTTAATTTGCCGCGGCTTTGTCAAGCATGGGTTTCTCAAGCTCCTAGCTTTAAGCGATCTGTAAGTAAGAAAAGTTTCTTAAAATCTTATTAGTTTTTGTGTGTGTGAACAGTTAACTCCTTAGTTTAAAACTCTTTACCATTCCTCTTAGTTTAAAGCCTAGTACTCCTCCCTTTTTCCCCTTAGATGTTTGTGTGAGGCGCGTGTGTGTTTTTTTTTGGGATTATGGCCGAGGCCTCTAAGGCCATTTTTTCTAAGTGCACTGAGTGTGGTCATAAGCTTACCCCAGCGGATGGCCACACTCAGTGCGTCCTCTGCCTGGGGGTATCGCACTTGTCTTTGGGCTGCCACATTTGTGCAGCTTTTAAACCCCCGGGCCTTGAGGGATAGGAGGAATAAGCTGATTCTGGCGGGTCTTCTACCCTCGGAGTCAGCTTCCTCCTCCTCTCCCTCAGTGGCTACAGCCGCAGCTGCGGATGTTCAGCCTGTTGTTCCCTCTCCCTTGGCTGGGACTCAACCTCCTATTTCTTCTCAGGCAGAGAGGGACTCTAGGAAGGAGAAGAAGGAAAGGAGAGAGAGAGGGAGAAAGAGAAGCATAGGAGCCACAAGCGGCGGGCTGACTCTGCCCCCTTGGCCCCGCCTGCCAAGCTGCTCTCCTCACCTTAGAAAATTTCCGGGCCTTCCTCCCCTTGGCTCCATTCTCCACGCTTCTCACCGGAGAAAGAGAAGGAGGCCCGACCATCTTCGAGGTCATCGCGGCGGCCCTCCCGGCCAGCTTCCGCGGTCTCTCCAACACTGATATGGACCGAATGATGCGTCGTTTCCTCCAAACCCAGATGCAGATGGGAGTGCTGCTGCCTCCCCCCCCCTCTGGGGGGGGGGGTTCAGCCCCACTTTTTGCCCCGATAGCTCCTTCTCTGATCCATTATCGGGTTTCGGAGCCATCGGATCCGAGGAGTCCCGGAGCCAGGGTGTCGGCGCCGACGGTTATAGTTACCTTGACGCCGGCCATGCCCTCGAGTTTGTCGGATCCCCTTTCGGATCCCACCTCTTGGAGCCCTGAGCCGTGCATCGGATCCGAGGGGGGCCAGTGTGTCTTCGGCTCCATTTCAGTCGGAGCACACTTCCCTCTTGGGTCCGAGCGCTTCGGTTCTGAAGCCGATCTCCGCGCCGGGCCCGAGGTTGTTAACCACGGAGCCCAGAGAGATTGGTTCACCCTCTGCTTTCTACGTGGTGTAGAGGGTTTTCTCGAGAGGTTCGAGACCCCCCAACTCTTTCTTCGGATCAAGCCCTCACTCTGTTGCAGCTGGGCTTGTCTTCCATCATCCAGTCCCGGGGACAGCCTGCATTGACGCCCCAGCCCATTCCATTGGCGGAACATGGCCCTGATAGTGAGACCTCCTCGGACAATCCCACCGAGGAGGACCCTCACAAACGTAAGTCTAAGAGGAGGCACTTGGACTCCCCTGAGTCCCTCATGGAGGACACCAATTTGGAAGAAGGGGAAGGTTCCCCCAGGTCACCCCCCAATGACGTCTCCTTTGGAGACATTATGGAAATGCTTCGCCTGAAAGGGGGTTGGTCAGCCCAAAAGCCTTATGAGTCGGTGTTTCTGGAGGCATTTGACGCAGACCTGTCTACCTCTTGGGTGTCCCCTCCGGCCAACCCCCTGGTTGACCTCATCACTACTAGGGCGTGGAAGGAACCAGACACTGTAGAGCCGATCCCCAGGAGGCCAGACAGGATTCTCAGTTCCCCCGTGGATAGGACGGCTTGGAGTAAGGGTTCCCCGGTAGATGCCATGGTGGTGGCAGCAGCCACCAAGAGGGAACTCGCTCAGGATAGTTCCTCGATCCATCCCCCTGATGAGGAGTTTCGGACTATGGATCGTATCGGGAAGTGGATGTTTGCTTCAGCTACCTTTTCTATAAGGGCACTGAATTACTTGGCCCATGCAATTAGACTTCAGCGGGATCTGGTGAAAGAATAATGCTGAGTCTCCCCCTGAGTCCATGCTGGCCGAGGACAAACGGACTTTCTCAGCTCGCATGGCCACTCTCAAATCTGTTTCGAACACGTCTATGCTGCTACTTTCCCATGCCACAGAAGGAGCTGCTAGAGTCAGCATATCCGGTATCGCCTTAAAACGCCACGCCTGGCTCCGGCTTTGTGACTTTGCGGAACCTTTCAAGGCATCCTTCGCGAACGCACCCTTCGGTTCTACTCTGTTTGGGAAGACCGTCCACGACACATTGGTTCAGAGCGAGAAAGATGGGAAGACGCTGTCTGCCAGAGTCCACTTCTCGGCTCCTCAAAGGTCCTTTTCTAGGAACCAGAGAGGGCAAAAGAAGATGTGGTTCTGGAAGTTTCAGCAGTCCCGTTACGCTCTGGACCCTTTGTCCTTCAGAGGCAGAGGGGGACAAGGTGGACACTGGCCCAGAGGCAGAGGGGGCCGAAACATTTTAGGTCTTGGGAACCCTTTTCTGATCGACCCACGCAGCAGCCCTGAGGGGTTGCCCGACTGCTCTTCTCTGGAGGCAGTCGGGGGGCGTTTTTCGAAGCACTTGGCCCAATGGGAGTCCATAACATCAGATCGCTGGGTGCTTCGAATAGTATCCAGAGGTTACTCTATCTGTTTCATAAATCTGCCTCCTCAGTCGAGGCGCCTCCCCAATGTACCACCCAGTCAGAGGGAGGCTGCAGCTTTAGAGGTAAAAAAACTGCTAGAAAAAAGAGCCACCCAGCACATCCCCCCAGGACAATCTGGATTCGGCAATTACTCCAGATTCTTTTTGGTGCCAAAGAAGACGTGGGACTTGAGGCCGATCCTCGACCTTTCAACAATGAACCTCTTCATTGTCAAGGAGAAATTCTGGATGGTCACGCTTCAATCCATCCTGCCCCTGCTGCAGGAGAAGGACTGGATGTGCTCCATAAACCTCAAGGATGCATACTATCACATTCTCATGGACAGGCGTTCCAGGAGGTTTCTCCACTTCCGGCTAGGTGCCAGTCATTACCAGTTTAGGGTCCAACCCTTCGCTCTCACCACAGCCCCCAGGGTGTTCACCAAGGTCATGGCAGTTGTAGCGGCCCACCTGAGGCTTCAGGGAATACAGGTTTTTCTTTACCTAGACGACTGGCTCCTGACCGCCCCCACCAGGCACCTACTCTGCTTAGCCAGGGATTGTTTCCTACTTCTAGCGTCCCATTTGGGGATCACTATAAACGTGAAGAAGTCCTCCCTCCAACCAGTTCAAGTCTTGGAGTTCATAGGGGCCAGGATAAACATGCTTCAGACCAAGGCCGCCTTGACGTCAGACAGACTTCGCAGTTTGGCCTTACACGTTTTAGCCTTTCTCCAGTCACCTGCCCCATCATCGGAGTTAGTCCTGAGAGCTCTAGGGTCCATGGCAGCGGCAATCAACTTTGCGTCCTTAGCCCGCTTGCACATGATTCTCCAGTGGACATTACAGGTTCATTGGTCCATCCTTCACCATCCGTTGGACTTGCCAATTCCTCTCAGCAGAGTGTGCAGAAATTCTCTCTTGTGGTGGCTCCACTCCCGAGAGCTTCGGGAAGGGCAACAGTTTGTTATGCAGCAACCCCAAGCCACGGTGACCATGGACGCTTCTCGCCTTGGGTGGGGGGGCATTACGCGGGCAGAACTGTTCAAGGTATGTGGACTCAGACAGAGACCGTTCTGCATATCAATGTTCTGGAGATGAAAGCGGTGCTTCTAGTGTTGCAAGCCCTTCATGCCTTTCTCCCTCCAGGGACTATTGCGATTCAGTCAGACAACATGTCGGTGGTCTGGTACATCAACAAACAGGGGAGGGATCAGGTCTTACCCTCTTTGTCGAGAGGCCATGAGAGTTTGGGATTGGGCGATATCCACCAACCGTTTTCTGTTAGCAACGCACATTCTGGGTCGGTCCAACATCCTAGCGGACAAACTTAGTCGAGCTGTCCTCTCACATTACGAGTGGTCTCTGAATCCCTTTGTAGCAAAACAGATCTTCCGCAAGTGGGGTCAGCCTTGCTGCGATCTCTTCGCGTCACCTTTCAACGCAAAGTGCAGTGAGTTTTTCACTCTAGTTCCCCCTCCGGTTGAAATCCCCAGAGACGCTCTAGTTCATGCTTGGCCACCCGGTCTTCTGTATGCTTATCCTCCTCTTCCATTGATAACAAAATTCTTACAGAAAGCTCGTCGGTTGGGGAACAAGATTATCCTCATAGCCCCATTCTGGCCTCGTCAAACCTTGTTCCCGTGCCTGCGGTCTCATCTTATAGCTCCTCTCTGGATCTTGGATCCCATCCCAGATCTAATATCTCATCCTTTGGGATTGAAACCCCTGAACCTGGTCGATCTCAAGCACTCAGCATGGTTGATCCAGTTCCATTAGTTGCTAGGACTCCCGGTTTCTCGTCTGCAGTTAGATCTATCCTGGTAGTGGCGCATAAGCCATCTACCAGGAAGGTTTACTATAGTAAATGGAAGCGGTTTTCTATTTGGGCGTCTCATAGGAAATTGGACCCTTTCACTGCTCCCATCCCAGCAGTGCTTGATTTTCTATCGCATATTTTTCAGCAAGGGACCAGTTCTTCTACTGTAAAGGTTCAAATGGCTGCCATCTCGCATTTTCACATTGGAGATAATCTCAGTCCCCTCGCTTCCACCAAGATTTGTAAGGCCTTTCTGAAAGGTACGTTTCTCTTGAGACCCCCTGTTAGGAACCCTGTCCCTCCTTGGGATCTAACCTTGGTCCTTCAAGCTCTAACTGGACCTCCATTTGAACCTGCAGCCTCTGTTGGTTTGAAATTCTTGTTCTGGAAAACTGCCTTTTTGGTAGCCATTACCTCTGCTAAAAGAGTATCGGAGCTTCAAGCTCTCTGTATTAGAGCCCCGTATCTTGTTTTCCATAAGGACAGGATCTCTCTCAGGACTAACCCATCTTTCCTACCTAAAGATGCCACCGAGATGAACATCAATCAGTCCATTAATCTCCCAGTTTTCTTCCCTAACTGTCAAAACAAAGGGGAGTACAAACTTCATTTGTTAGATGTTCATAGGCAGTTACTGTTTTATTTACACAGAACAGCAGCCTTCCGCAAGTCTGATCAGCTATTTGTCTCTTTTGCTAAACCCTTCTTGGGTAAGCCTGTGTTGAAGGTGACTCTGGCCAGATGGATTTCAAATTGCATTTTGTTCATATATAAACTATCTGGCCTCCCAGAACCTACTGGGGTTCGCGCTCACTCTACCCGTTCTCTGGCTATATCAGCTGCATTCTGGTCGAGAATTCCCTTGGATGACATTTGTTCTGCGGCTACTTGGGCATCCTCTCATACCTTTATTTCTCACTATAAATTGGATTTAGTGCCTAGAGGAAGGGCAGCTTTTGGCTCTGCAGTGCTCCGGAATATCCTTCCTTGAAGACCTCCCATGTTTTTTGGTAGCTGGGGACTCTGTCCCACAGGTTGATGATCAAATGAAGTTTCCTACTTCAGATATAGAAGTTATGTACTCACCATAATGTTCCATCTGAGTAGGTAACTTCATTTGTCAGCAACTGACCTTCCCTCCTTCCCCCTAACCTGGTTCTTTGGTTTCCTGATCACTAGGATGGTTTATCCAGGTCATTTGTTAATCCTTAGGTTAGCATTTTCCAGGTTGTTGCTTTGTCATGGTGAGATTATATAGATGGGCAAATGCGATCTGGGGACTGGAAGGAGGTGGCAGGGCATTATGGGTAAGGAGAGGAGCTTGGAGCTCGGATCTCTAGCTTGGAAAGCTGCCAGCTTGGATCCAGGTCGGATCTGATACCCACAGGTTGATGACAAATGAAGTTACCTACTCAGATGGAACGTTATGGTGAGTACATAACTTCTTTTTCAGTAGCAGTACCAGAGGGACTGATAGTTCATGATTCATGCTGCTTAGAAGGCATCCAGGCATATTGTCTGGGCCCATTTATGCAGTGTTCTTGGCCTTAGAGAGTGTATAAAGGACCTTTTCCCTAGTGATAGTCGGGGGTGTTGCTATTTCCTGGGGCAAAGGTTGAGGGGGTGGGGAAGGGTGTAAACTTGGAGCTGACATCTTTGTCCATTATGTTTCCTATATGTTTTGGCTTTTCTCCCTTTTTTAATTTCTCCAAATCTTTTGGGTTTCTAATACCATGATGGGAATGGACCCCATTCCTAAGTCAGATTAAAGTTCATGAAATTAGAATTGTTTCAAGCTTTGATGTCAGCCATAAGTGCTTTGGCTCTGTATAGACCAACCCTGTTCTCTGGGATGACATGTGAGGCGGCCATAGCTGACATTAACAGCAGCTGTGGTTCACCAAAAAATAGTTGGATCGGTGTATTGTGGAGAGATGGGCAAAGCCACATTGTTCAAAGGGTACATTGTGGGTGTCTGTGAGTTTAGCATGGGTGGTATAACAGAGAATGATGGAGCATAGCCTGGCTGACTGGATGCTGTTAGGGGAACACCTGGAATCATTCCAATTCCAACTCCAGACCCCACCCATTTCGGGTTTGTGAAAGGCAGATCATGCCTTCTGAACCTGATTGATGACTTTGAGGTAGTCACCAAAAATGTAGACCAGGGTAAGGTGGTTCACACAGCCTATCTTGACCTCGCCACAGCTTTCAACACCATCCCCCATTCTGGAATTGTAGCTAAACTCACTAAATTAGGTATAAATCCCTACGTCACAAGATGGGTTGCCAGCTGGCTCACTGACAGAACCCACACTGTAAATGTTGCAGACTCCAAATCTGACTTCAAAGCAGTGACAAGTGGAGTACCACAGGGTTCAGTCCTGGGATCTCTACGGTTTGGTATCTACTTCTCTGAAGTACAGGCTAACACAGAAGGCCTCTGGCTAATGAAGTTCGCAGATGACTGAAAACTAGGAGACATAGTCGAGTCCCCAAATGTTGTGGACATCCTACAGAAGGGCCTCACTGAGACAGATGCCTGTTGCCAGAGGCATGGCCTCAAGCTCAGTGCCAAACAGTGCATTGTCATCCCCTTTGGTAAAAACTCTGTACCCATGAACTACCACATAAACGGCAGTCTACTTAACGCCTAATGTGTGATAAGAGACCTTAGGACCCAGGTGGACTGTAATCTCTCCTTTGATCACATCGCCACAGTAGTCAGGAAATCCTTCTATGTGGTACACCTCATCACAAAAGGGTTCTCATCCAGGAAAAAATTAGGTCATTGTTCCCCTCTACTCTGCACTCAGACCCATTATAGAGTACAACTCCCCTTTTGGAATGTACCTCACAAGACATCTGCAGCAGCTGAAAAGGCCACAGAAGTACCTCACAAAGAGAATTACTGGCCTCAAACAGTTGCCTTACACTGACCGTCTCAGAAAACTCCAGCTTTATCTGTAGCATATCGCCTACTCCAAGGAGATCTCTGCCTAACATATAAAACTATGTTAAACCCAGAGCTGTTGGACATGCTGTTCTTCTTTTGGCTGTTCCAGTTAGGGGTCGCCACAGCAAATCATCTGTTTCCATTTCTTCTTGTCCTCTGCATCTTGCTCTGTCACACCAACCACCTGCATGTCCTCTCTCACCACATCCATAAACCTTATCTTAGGCCTTCTTGTTACCTGGCAGCTTCATCCTTAGCATCTTTTTCCCAATATACTCTGCATCCCTCCTCAGCACATGTCCAAACCGACGTAATCTTGCCTCCCTGGCTTTGTCTCCAAACCTTCCAACCTGGGCTGACCCTCTAATATACTTATTCCTAATTCTGTCCACCCTCGCACACTCAGTGCAAATCTCAACATCTTTAACTCTGTCACATCCAGCTCTAACTCCTGCCTTTTTGTCATTGCCACTGTCTCCAACCCATATAACATAGCCGGTCTCACTACTCTCTTGTAGACCTTCCCTTTCACTCTTACTGGTACTCGTCTGTCTCAGATCACTCCTGACACTCTTCTCCACCCACTCCATCCTGTCTGTACTCTCTTCTTCACCTCTCTTCCACACTCACTGTTACTCTGAACTATTGATCCCAAGTATTTAAAATCATCCACCTTCGCCACCTCTACTTCTTACATCCTCACCATTCCTCTATCCTCCCTCTCATTCACACGCATATATTCTCTCTTAGTCCTGCTGATCTTCATTCCTCTTCTCTCAAGAGCACATCTCCATCTCTCCAGGGTCGTCTCCACCTGTTCCCTACTCTTACTACAGATCACAATGTCATCTGCAAACATTATAGTCCACAGGGACTCCTGTCTGATCTTGTCTGTCAACCTGTCCATCACCATTGCAAATAAGAAAGGGCTCAGAGTTGATCCTTGATGTAACCCCACCTCCACCTTGAAAACATCCATCACTCCCACCGTAGACCTCACCACTGTCATACTACCCTCGTACATATCAGATCTATAGAAATGGTAAATGAAAAAACATGAGCAAGATAAGTTGTGAGTAATATGGTTTGTAACTAGGGAACTTCACCACTTTATCCTCATCACCTGATTAACCATGACACCCTTTAAAGTGGGGTTTGTGGTTTATTTCCCACTGGACAAATTACACGTTTGTAGTAGTGAATGGCAATTTGCGGTGTTCTGTAACCTAATTTGCAATAGACAGAAAAAGAGATCCACCTACAGGTGCATCAGTTGACCCAGATGTGAGACGAAACATTGCTTGTACTGGAGTCATAGGGTCATTGTATGTGGCCAGCACTAATACAGGCATTGCTTCTGGGACTATGAACCATCGCACCTTGATTAGAACATTATCATCTGTTTGTTCCAAGTACAGGAGTGAGCTGTTGTACTCTTTCTTATCTCTAGCATCTTCTCAACTGTCTGACTGCAAACATTGGGCCAGTTGTGCTAAATCTTGTTCTGAATACTAATTGTTCTTCTCCCACCTTACATTCTACTACCCGGCATTTCCATTTATTAATCACCTCTCGCTAACTTTCATGAAATGTGAAAGGAATTTGATGCCTCTGTACTGCTCAGAGTTGTGGATGGCCCATGTGTTCATACACATTGGCACAAATATGCTTATTCTCCAGTCATCTGAGAAACACCTTTTTCTCCACGATGCTATGACTAGCCTCTAGAGCCATTTTGTCTCTAACTCGGCCATCATCTTTATCATAGCTGCTGTGACCTCATCTGAGCTTGCTGCTTTCCCTGACTTCATTTTCCTTTGAGATATTCTTATATCTTCCAGGGTGGTAGCCTGTTCATCTCTTATCATAGACTGTTTCTGGGGCGGTTCAGCATCTGTGGGGTTATTGTCATTCCTAAGCATCTGGAATACTCCTTCCTTCTGCCTTTGATGTCCTGCAGACTGGTGAGCATGATATTCATGGCATCCCCTATGAAGGGTGTCTGACTGTCTTCTTTATCTTTCTGTCTTAGCCTTGCAAATTGACACAGCTTTTTGTACCACCAAGTGAGTGTCTTTGCAGAAGCTGGTATAGTGCTTGGAATGCCCTTTTTTTGCTATTGGCAACACCTTTCCTAGTCTCTTTCATAGGCAGTCAGTATTCCTTCCAAGCCTGGTTGGTCTTTTCTATTTCCCACTTTTTCCTGCAGTTTGTCTTTCCTTAGCTGACTTCCTGGACTGCTGCATTCCACCACCCACTTTCCCTATGTACCTTATTAGCAAAACTGGGTCAGTCACATATCTGTTCTGTAGTTCTCACTGATGCTGTTTTGAGGTGCTGCCATTCTTCTTCAACTGCAGAAATGTCCTGCTCTTTGTGGGGTGGTGAATGCATGACTACTTCCTTGAACTGTTCCCTCTCTCTAGTCCACTTCCATGTCTTCAGCCTGGTGTCTGTTGTCCTTAGCGCCCTCTCTCACCAATGCCTGCAGTCATTAGTAAATGCAGTCTTGGGTACCTCCTATGGTATTAAATTGGTTGAAATGGCTATGATAAAAATGACCTCTGGGTCGACAGCCTAGTAATCTCCTATGACCCTATGATTGTGGCAGCCAGTGTTGTATGCTGTGGGGTGTCAACCAGTGGACTGGCTTTAGTTGATAATGATATTATTGATTATACCCTAGTACCCTCTCAGTTCTAGGGGAGGTCTACCTCCATTGCATATTGGCTACTCTTGTATGTGAGCTTGTGACTGTCTCTCTTTCTTAACCATATGTTGACTGATATTAAGCCATTGGCTTGACAGAAATCTAAAATGTCCTTTCCCATATTCTTGTTGCCCCACCAATGTGAATCCAGGCAGCCCTCATATCCTGTTCTGTCTGTCCATATATGTGTGTTCGAGTCTCCCATTATCAACACCAATTCATGTTGTCCTGCTTTGTCTAGTAGGTCCTGTAACTGCTGTCTGAATGCACTCTTTTCCGCAGCATCACAACCCCGCTGTGGGTCACAGGCAGAGATTAGGAATATTGACCTATCATTACACTGGAGTCTGATTGCCATGAGTATGTGACTAATTCTGATTATAACCCACACTGCCTTCAGATACCTTTCTCTCAACACAATTCGCACACCACTTCTACCATCTACTCTTTCTTAGTAGGCTCTGGAACCCAAGCCAAGTGGCTTGGCTGCACTGGCCTTCATACTTGTCTCCTGGTTACATAGGATGTCCAGCCAGATCCTTAACATCATGCCATCCACTTCCAAGCTACGTCCTGTCAGTGAGCCTACAATGAGTAGCAAATCTCAGTTCATGTTTAGCAGGCTCATTGGTTTTATGTCCAGCTTTCGCTGAACATAGCCATCAAAGGTAAACCCATAGCTGAGCAACTAGACACTGACTGGCCAGTAACTTATTGACCCATGACCGCTGAGCTTTATGACAGGCACACAGCTAATATGGGGCACATGCATGCTCTGTGTCGTGCATTCAAACCTTACCATAATCTATGGTATTGATAGTGGATTAAAAGTAATAGGGGTAAGCAGTAGAATTCCTACTTAATACGTTCTTAATGTTTCCACAAAATGACAAGGAAGTACGGCAATATCATAAAAAGAAGACATTTTCCCCTGAAAGACTTGGAAAAGCATAAGTACAGAAGACTTTCCCCACCATGGAACTTATTTTAATAAGGTCAGTATCCACTTAAATACCTTGCCACCTGTAAACCTAACAAACTGGGTCCAAAAAAGCACTGGTGAATGTCCCATAACTCCCGCTTGTAATTCTGTTTATGCTGATAAAGCATTAGGTTGGAAGGGTTAGTCTTTCCTGTAGCCTTCTTTCTTCCCCAATTAAGGTAAAAACAGCGTGCTTTCTACTGTTCAACAGACTAGCGTAGTGTGCTCTGCACCTCCAAACAGTGCATTTCTCAATAAACTAAGTGAAACAAGCGTGCTACAAAAAGGAATTGGAAAATGGGCTCTCTGCATTGTAAATTGAGAAGCAGGTGGGGAACTGTGTAGTTTTTAACAGTACGGCTTAGGAACAGAGTATTTGACATATAAAAAGAAACAAAAAGTGGGCTTATAACTCATACCTGCACATGCTGCCTCTAGGCATCTGCTTTACTGGTTTAGCCCCGTTCAGCCCTTCACCTCCCCCCTCTCTCAAGCAATCAGAGGTTACATAATCACCTACCTGACCAGCCATTTTCAAATTAACCAGTGCATCAGGTCCCAGTCGATTGCGGTATGTTCACATGCTTATGTATTTTTCTTGTTTCTTTATCTGAGCTCAGTGTACTAACTGTTTACTGCATTTACTCGCAAACTGAAACCTTGATGAATTAAGGCATGTGTATTGGTACCGGCTGCTACAAATTACTCACAAACTGCTGTTGATATTGTATCCATTTATTGTTGTTTGATTGACTTAGTGGTCTGTCCTGGATAGTGTAGCATTGATAAGGGACAGAAATAATGAACAAGTAGAGTAGCATTGACAAGAGACAGAAATAATGAATATTAACTGAGCCCTTAAGGCAGATATATAGGAAAAAGTGCTGCTGTTTGTTAATACTAAAAGGTGCACATGGACTTGTTTGATAATCGTGTATACTGAATGTTTGAATGATTAACTCTGTTCTTGGTATAGTACTAATAATCATATCCCCTCTCTAGGTGTTCCTACCTCACCTCCCCCTGAAAGGTTTGTAAACGCATAAGTACGGAAGACTTTCTCCACCACGGAACTTGTTTTAATAAGGTCAATATCCACTTAAATACCTTGCCACCTGTAAACCTAACAAACTGGGTCCAAAAAAGCACTGGTGAATGTCCCCATAATTCCCGCTTGTAATTCTGTTTATGCTGATAAGCATTAAGTTGTGGAAGGGTTAGACTTTCCTGTAGCCTTCTTTCTTCCCCAATTAAGTTAAAAACAGCATGCTTTCTACTGTTCAACAGACAAGCGTAGTGTGCTCTGCACCTCCAAACAATGAAACAAATGTGCTACTAAAGGGAATTGGAAAACGGGCTCTCTGCATTGTAAATTGAGAAGCAGTCAGGGAACTGTGTAGTTTTTAACAGTAGGGCCTAGGAGCAGTGTATTGGGCGTATAAAAAGAAACAAAAAAGCGTGCTTGTAACTCATACCTGCACATGCTGCTTCTAGGCATCTGCTTTACTGGTTTAGCCCTGCTCCGCGCCTCACCCTGACCCCATATCCCACCCACCCCCGGTAGTACTATGTTTATAATACCACTAGCACTTAATTAGCTTACTAACTACATGTGCTCCTAGAACCCAGCAAACTCCTAGCACAATAATACACCCTCTGTCCACTCCACTGTCCATATTAACTCACCCATAGCTATTCTATTTAATCTTTTATCCACCACATACACTCAATACAGACCCTACCATAGTACTTTACTATGACTACAGCTAAAATACTAATGCTTCTACTCATAGTACTCCTGCTGTTCATTCCTTATCACCTAAGCTCCTATGAATATGTACATCTTGAAATCCAGTACCAAAACTCTCAGACAATAACCCAGCATTTAATAAGTTTTTACACCACATAACCACCCCTCTCCTAATTCTTTGCCCCCCAATTACCATCACCTGATTAATTTTGCTACATTAAAGTAAAAATCAAAAGCTACGAAAAAATCATAAACAAATTTTTAAGACTCATAAGCAACTTAAAAATGAATCTTATGAAAGATGGAGACATCCACTCCAACCCTGGCCCAGCCACAACAGTAGACCCAAGCACACCATCTTACAACCCAACGTGTACTACCCAGATAGATAGACTTCCAAACTCATTTTTGGTCTGTTATCTCAACATCAGAAGCCTGAACAACAAGATCCATAGCCTACATGGACTCTTACCTGTTCGCCCCCCTGATATCCTTTGCCTCACAGAAACCTGGCTAAAACCAATAACCAAAGATAACGAAATAACCCTCACACAGTACAACATCCTTAGACTGGACCGGATCTCCAGGAAGGGTGGCGGGGTAGCTGTACTATAAAAGTCTCCCCTAACAATAACAATTGACACCCAACAGCCACCTCAGTTTGGCAATGCAGAAATTCTCATTAGCAAACAAATAATAAAAATAAATGCAGGTACATTGTCTGCATTTATATTCCACCCGGCAAGAATGATAATACTCTAGAAAATATCTTACATTAGCTAGCTTCTAACTGACCCCAGGAAACCATTGTCTTGGGGGACTTTAACATTGATTGGAACTCCTGTTCCTCTGAAGCTCCCTCCACCCATTTAAACCTCCATGGGTTTACTCAGATCATTGCCACCCCCACCAGATTTAGCAAAAATAGAGTCAAAGATAGTATCCTCAATTGGATACTTAACAGCCACCCCCAAAAGTACAAGTCAGGTACATTACCCGATGATCTAAGTGATCACTGCCTTACCTATATTATTAGGCTCAAAGCCGACATTCCCAACCAGCCCACCTACAAAACTATAAGAAACATCAGGAACTTTAACCTTGACAACTTCCAAAAAGAATGTCTTGAAATGACTCCCATTACAAGAAGCAGTTGAGTACTTCAGTACCAAATTTCTGGCTATCCTTAACCACCATGCTCCTACCCATACCATCCGTGTAAAAGCCACGGTTGCACTGTGGCTGTCTAAAGAAACAAAAAACAATATTAAACTAAGAAACAACGCCTGGGCCAGGTGGTATGTTACCAAACCCCTATGGACCAAGGAAGATACTGGCAGCTAAGGTACCAGACCAAAAAATCTGTCATTCTAGACAAAAAAATCACTACACCCTCCTACAACATAAATATCAGCTAAAACCTCAAAAGTTCTGGGCTGGTATTAACAGTCTTCTCCACCCAGGCTGTTCCGCCACTCCTACCCCATCAGCTGCCCTTGATAAATCCCCTGTTGAAATTGCAAACAGCTTCAACTCCTCCTTTACTGAAACTATCCAGTCTCTAGCTACCCATCTCACTCCATCGGACACAAACACCAGCTCTGGCACATCTAGCCCTGATCCACCCAGCACCCAACCCACCTTTACCTTTCAAACCATACCTACCAACCTGATCTGGACCTTACTCAAAAAGCTAAAACCTACTACACTAGCTGCCAACCACCTCCCAGCTGAATATCTTCAAAAAACAGCTGATGCCATAGCACTTCCCATTTCTATTCTGACCAACAGATCCATCTTAGAAGGATCCATCCCAGCAATATGGAAAGTATCACATGATATCTCTCCATAAAGGAGGAAGTTCCACAGAATTATCTAACTTTAGACCTATAGCCATTCTTTCACCACTAGTTAAAATCATGGAAAGATGCCTACACAAATCATGCACTTTCTTCTTCAAAACGGAAAGTTCACTGATTCTCAGGGCGGCTTTAGGCCATTCCACAGTACCACCACGGCTCTTCTATCTTTCTCTAATATCATCAATCTTAATCGTAACAACAAACTATCTTCAGCACTCTTCCTAGTTCTATCAAAAGCTTTCGATTATGGTCAACCATCAGCTATTGCTCAATACCCTACAAACCATCGGTTTAGACCAACACGCAATACAATGGTTTCACTCTTATCTAAACGGTAGACAGCAGGCTGTCTTGTGACAGAGCAAGCTGTCATCCCAACTTCCTCTAACCCTAGGTGTCCCACAAGGTTCCATACTAGGTCCCCTTCTTTTCTCTATCTTTATCAATGATCTGCACACCTGCATCCAATATGCTGATGACTCTGCTAATATGCTCCGCCTCCTCTCCTACACAACTTCTAACCCTCACCCAGTCCACTTTCAGCATGGTAGAAACATGGCTAGCTAATCGCCGCCTGCTTCTAAATCCTAAGAAAACCAAGCTACTACTTTTCTCCCCTAAACATAGAATTCCTCCTCCTTCCTTCAACATCAAATCTAGCAGTGACACCATTATCTCCCCTGATGATCGTACAAAGCTTCTAGGCCTAATAATAGATGACTTTAAATTTGATAAACATGTCGATCACACTATTAAGTCCGTCAACAAAAAACATGGCTCCTTGTACAGAGCCAGACCTTTCCTCACCCCCCTAGCTAGGGTAGCTATTGCAAGATCACACCTCCGTTCTACCCTTATGCATGCCTCCCCTGTACTCACCAACCTATCCAAAACCAATCTCAACAAATTATCACAATGTTACAATCCTATAGCCAGATTCACTACAGGCATGGCTTTTAGGACCCACCATTGCCAGAACCTCAAACAACTGGGATGGCTAGAGTATCCTTCCCTTCTACAATTCAACCAGCTTATAGTAGTGCATAAAATACTCCATCAACCTGATAACACCCCTGCCCTCAAAAATATTCTCACCCCTCATAGTATCCCCAGGCCAACTCAACCAGTAAAATCTGGAATCTACTCCCTACTGCCATTACCAAGGAAACCTCACTACCCCTATTTAAAAGAGAACTCAAAAAATACCTCATCTCATTGGCTGTGCTCTTGTTCTAAACCTGACTAACAACTTCACTAATACATGTCTTGCTACCCAACCTGCTGTTTAGCAAAGTATGTGAATTATGAGATCTGATTGTATTCTGTGTTCACATTTTCTGATACGTCTTTACCAGTCAGATGCAAGTCTGCAGATTGTGTATATTGATATGTGCCTGTATTCTTCGTCTATATTTTTCTAAACATGTCTGCCTGAGTTTACACTCAGTGATGTATGTACGGTCTCTTTTTTGGTATGTGGAGCTTTTCCTCCCCAGGCCTCTGCTGAAAAGGAACATATATCCAGTTGGACTATTCCAGTCAACAAATGTAAAATAAAAATAAATTAATAAATACATTTCTTGCAAATGTATACTGAGCGGCGAAAACTTTGAAAATGTGCAGAGAATATTAGACACATAACTTAGGGTCACGTCAGTTATCTTTAGTAGTACTTGGGTAATTATCAGTAGTGATTACAGATCTTGATGCAAGGTTGTTTCACATGAATTAATGGTCCTACAGTGGTATTCCAAAAGTAGGGGGTTCCCAGTGGTGCTTCCTATGTTTCTAGTTATGCATTGTAAGTGATCAGTATGTCCGAATACAGAGTGCTGACTTCATTTCTTCTAACATGTTACGGACAAGTCATATATGTCTGTCTGTGTACTCATCTTCTGGAAGATGAATTTCTCACTAAGTGTGAATTCCTGCAGGCTACTTTATGTTATACACTGTACCTGGAAGCCAGAATGATGTTGCTATGTGGTCTAATGCAGGGTGTTGGATATTTTAGTGACTGTACTTGTATATTTTAGTTTTATATAAATGCCACAATATGGTGTGATCAAGAATCTGTGTCACCCATAATGCCTACCTCCCATTTTGTGGTGTGCCATGTGACTTGCATAAACAGTGTAAATAGTATACATGTAAGGAAACCGGTCATTGATAGTCACATGGTAGAGTGGAATACAGATTGGACCTATATGGGTGTATATTTGTTTAGAGGTACCTTCTGGTGACCTGTCCATGTTTAGATGCAACTGTTTGGTAACACAAACACCTTGTGAATATTAATGTATATCCTCAGTTTGAAAACTGGTTTCCTCTGTGATACTTCTCCTGCCTCATCTGCAAGTGCTAAGCTGTTGTCTGTGACTTAGGGTTCCCATGCATATGCATCACACGTCCTCCATCTTCTGTTGCTGAGCATTAAATTTCTGTTATTCACTGAGGAGTCATGATGCCTGCATAATGAATTCATCTCCTCAGCATGATACCTATTTAGCTCAGCATGCCCCTTGCTGTACTAAAAGCCAGAATCATTGTTATTAATTAGGCTTCACAAGTTATGCACTGTACGTGCTAAGGTACCTGAAAGGTGTCTTGTCTGTATAATTGATCTGTCTTTAACTTTAGAGAAACTCTTGTACTGTGTTTTTATGCAGTGTGGTTGCCATGGGCTGTTTGTACATTTCCTGGCTTGCCTGAACTTTAATGTTACAGCTCAGCTGTATAAAACCCAGACTTTGCCCTTTGCACCCTTTTCTTTTTCTGAAGCCGTAGCCTATCCCTGTGGTACACATGAGTTAACATTTGTGTATAATCCTACTAAGTGTTTGTCATCACATATGCCTTCTTGATGCTGCTGTGCCAAATGGCCTTTGATGCTTGATCCTTTCTGTGTTGGAGGGAAGCCTTCTAGCTTATCAGTGGGAGTGGTAAGCACTAGGTAACCCGTCTACCACATGAGTGGTTCTGGCCCAGAAATTTTAGTTATTGGCCGTTTGGGGAATCTCTTCCATCTCTCTCAACTTTGTGATTTGAAAGCCTGCATTTGCAATTGTTTCTGTCCTGTAATTTGTCTAGTGCAGATACAGATTCTTAGTTTTAGCACTTAATTTGCTTATTCATGCTCAGCACTTGTTCAGAACTTGTAAGGACTAAGTAAGCTACTAATTACTATAGCACTCAATCTTCCTCATTACCTAGAGGAAAACAGTTCTTGTACTTACTTTTCTCACTTGCTTAGAGAAAAACAGCTCTTGTACTCACTTTCCTCACTTATCTAGAGGAAAATCGTTTTTTATTCAGGCATGTCCAAGGGTCAGCTCCCAGTGTTCTCTCCTGTCTATCTGATGAATCTGGGCATCTTGAGGCAATGTAAAAATTGCCTCATGTACGCAGACAACCCTCTCCTCCTACCACCCAACACTACAACCTGTGAGAGATGCACTTATCTAGCCAAACATGAGGTAAGGCTCTCTCCAACCAAGACTGAACTTGACAGTCATGAGGAGAAGGTAAACATTTGCACCACACCACACTCATCACATAGTCTCACTAAATCTACACCACCAAAATCCGCACATAGTAACACAAAAACATTCTCGGAGGCTCTCAATAATAATCTAAGCAACAGAGACCTTTAAAGCAGAAACGCAAGCAACCTCCATCCCCCAACACAACCCAAATGACACATAGCCCACAGACTCAGTATGCCACTCAACCACAGCCAATAAGGCAAAACAACGTACCCAACACACTAGTCATAGGTGACTCTATAGTCAGGCACACTGATGTCCCACTCACCAGGCTAAACAAGGAGAAAGTTACTGTCAGCTGCCTGTCAGGTGCCAGGATCCGCCACATAACCCACGCACTTGGGTCACTCCACAAGTACAAATATGACTCTGTCATTGTCCATGTTGGTGTGAATGACCTGAGACGTACTTCCCTGGACTACATCCCTGGACTACATGAAAAGAGACATGGAAGAGCTCTCCTATCTTGTAGCCCTGGCAGGTATGACCCTAGCCCTGAGTAGCATTCTGCCATTGCCCCGAATGATACTGCAGTACAAGGACAAAATGATTGACTTCAACAATTGGCTAAGCTTCTGGTGTCATTCTAAGGGGATCCACTGTCTGTCTGCTTGGGATGACATGGTCGACAGACCACAATGCTTTGCCACAGATGGCCTGCACCTGTCGCCCCTGGGATTCCGGATACTGGCTCATGCTGCCCCTATAGTGCCTTTTTTAGGCAAGGTTCAAATAACAAATTCACCACCGTAACAGGAACAGGCAAGCAAAAACTGAGGGTAATGCTACTCAGTGCTAGATGTCTAAATCTCAAAATGCACTCACTCGAGGCCCTCTCTTAAAATGGAGAACATTGAAATCTGTGCAGTGACTGAAACCTGGTTCAAGGCTCCAGAGAGCACCCCTGCACTACCAGGCTATAACTCATACCACACTTTTCGGCCATGTAACCTGGACCGAAACACCAAAGGCGGAGGTGTGTCCATATTCATTAAGTATATCCACACCTCCAGGCTAGTTGCTCAGCATAATGCATCCGAGGTTATCCAAGTGCAACTAACTCTGGGAAAAACTGCAGTCCAAATTGTAGCTTGCTACAGATCCCCCACCGTGCCCCAGGGTTCCCACTCTTTTCTTGATGTACTGGAAAATATTAGGGTTCAACCAAACACCCTAATAATGGGTGACTTCAACTACCCTACCATTAACTGGGAAAACTACTTTTGTACCAACTCCTTATCTCAACGTTTTCTGGAATTCATAAACTCCAATGCCCTGGATCAACTTATCCACACCACCACCAGGGGCAACAATATCCTAGACCTAGTCCTTACCAACATGAGTGACCGGTGTTCCACACCTGAAGTCAACTCCTCGTTGGTCCGATCCGACCATAAGCTAATCACCCTTGATATCCACATCCCGCCCCCACCCCCCATTATGGAAATCACAGTAAAAAATTTATCCAAAGCCAAATTCATGTTTCTTAAGACAGAAGTGGTGAACTTCATGACACCCATGCAGATGGACAATACAGTTACAACTGCTGAATCCTACACAAATGCACTCTATAAGCACTTACACGAGTGCATGGGTCGTTCTATCCCAAACAGAACCAAGACGCTATCCTCCAAAAAAAAGGAAGCCAATCTGGTGGTCCCCTGCCATTAACAAACTGTACAACAGAAGGAAGAAACTGTTGCAAAAGAGAGTAAAATCCCATGAGTGGAGGAGCTCCCTGGTCAGCCTCAGTAAGAAGCTGAGATCCCTTATAAGATCCTCCAAAGCTAGCTACAAAAACAAAATCGTCACTAATTCTAAGGACAACCACAAAACATTTTATAGCTGTGTCAAGAATCTCGATGGGAACACTCAAATCTGCACTGAGTACAGCACAAAGGCACGAAAATTACAGAACCAACTGATATTGCCAACATCCTGGCAGATAGGTTCAGTGCTAACCTTACCCCCCCATCCCCTAAAGGGCCCATATCTGTACAGGAAGAATGCAGAGTCCCTGTAATCACAACTATGCAGGTAAAAGCTGCGCTCTCTAAAGCCAAAAACACAGCATCTATGGGACAGGACAACATCCCAGGCTGCGTTTTACACGAACTTCAGAATGAACTGGCTCGCCACTTAAGCACCAGGCTTTTTGCCCACTGACTGGCGCACAGCAGCAGTTATCCCACTCCACAAAGGGGGAGCCACCACTGATCCCGGGAACTATCGGCCTATTAGTCTGACGAGCCTGGCCTGCAAGGCCATGGAACGTATCATCATGGAACTCCTAAACAAAGACATTGATAACCTCCAAACTCTGGATCCCACCCAGTTCGGGTTTGTGAAAGGCAGATCATGCCTCCTGAACCTGATCGACTTCTTTGAGGCAGTCACCAAAGCTGTAGATGAGGGTAAGGTGGTTCACACAGCCTATCTTGACCTCGCCAAGGTTTTCGACACCATCCCCCATTCTGGAATTATAGCTAAACTCACTAAAGTAGGTATAAATCCCTACATCACAAGATGGGTTGCCAACAGGCTCACTGACAGAACCCACACTGTAAAAGTTGCAGATTCCAAATCTGACCTCAAAGCAGTGACAAGTGGAGTACCACAGGGTTCCGTCCTGGGACCTCTCCTGTTTGGTATCTACTTCTCTAAAGTACAGGCTAACAGAGAAGACCTCTGACTAACAAAGTTTGCAGATGACTGCAAAGTAGGAGCCATAGTCAAGTCCCCAAGTGATGTGGACATCCTACAGAAGGGCCTCGCTGAGACAGATGCCTGGTGTCAGAGCCATGGCTTCAAGCTCAGTGCCAAAAAGTGCAGTGTCATCCCCTTTGGTAAAAACTCTGTACCCATGAACTACCACATAGGCAGCAATCTACTTAACACTGAATGTATGATAAGAGACCTTGGGACCCAGGTGGACAGTAGTCTCTCCTTTGATGGTCACATCGCCACAGTAGTCAGGAAGTCCTTCTATGTGGCACATCTCATCATAAAAGGGTTCTCATCCAGGAAAAAAGAGGTCATTGTTCCCCTCTACTCGACACTCATTAATTAGACCCATTATCGAGTACAATGCCCCTTTTGGAATGTACCTCATAAGACATCTGCAGCAGCTGGAAAGGCCACAGAAGTACCTCACAAAGAGGATTACTGGCCTCAAACAAATGCCCTACACTGACTGCCTCAAAAAATTCCAGCTTTACTCTGTAGCATATCGCCTACTTCGAGGTGATCTCTGCCTAACATATAAAGCTATGTCAAACCCAGAGCTGTTGGACATGCTACACCTAAAGAAATCCCAATCCCTCCGAGCTACACACTGTAGGGACCTAAACCTTGTCACCACAATAAACAGGACATGCTAATGGGATAGATTCCTGTCCCAGAGACTTCCCATTCTCTGGAACAGGCTACCCATCTATGTCAAGCAAAGTTCTTCATTAGCACACTTCAAGAAAAATCTGGAGTGGATGGGAAATAGGAAATACACCCCGGGGATCACTTCAGTGTCTCTGCTCGACAGTGGCACAGGAAAATAACTTTCTTGGGTGGTGTAAGCAAGGGAACCTTGTTGGCTAGGCTTACGTAGGCCCTTGGGCCGATAGCCTAGTACTTACCTAAGAACCTTGCTGTAACAACTAAATTCATATGATGTTTGAAATGCAGCAGACACTGTTACACAAAAAATGACTGTGGTATAAAAGATGTTGTAGGAGGTAGTTATGTTTATCTAGCTTCTTGAGGTAATATGTGAAATTTTGGATTTCAGTAAAGAGAAAAGCTAGTGCCAGCCTGCAGTGGAAAACAATATTGAGAGTAAGCAAGACCAGTATGCACACTGTTCAGAACAGTGATAGCAGGCAGTACATATCATGACTGAAAGAAAATATCAAGTTGCATTAAAAAAAAAAGCATAACACCAATGAATGTGTGTATACAAAACCCCTAGTACTTACCAATATAAGGAAATATCAGTGGCATGCCTAACAGGTAACAAGGCAGAGGACTACAAGTCTATCAAAAGGAAATATGTTTTTTTTTTTATGATTTGTGTATTACTTTGCAGACATAGCTAATTCTGTCAGTGGCTGAGATGAATTGTAATCTGTGTATGTTAGAGGCATGTGCTCAGGAATACTGAGACACCTGTATATTAAAAAGCATTTTTGTAATATGATTTACAGTGAAAGTGCTATTCAGATGATAGGAGTAAGGAGAGACATGAGGGAACACTTTATCTGACGCACCAGGCAAGACTGCAAGCTGATCTGATTGATGTGTATTGTCATGCAAAGCTGACCCTTGCAGGGTGGGAAATGTGATACTCTTGCTATATCAGAGTTGAAATATGTGAGGAGTAACTTCAGAAGAAACTGGAGCAAATCAAAGTTGAATGTCTAAAAAAAAGTCTATTATCTCAGCAATGAGATGGTAGTTCTGGAAGCTTTTTTCACAGAATGTGTAACAAACAGTAGGAAACACATTTGCAAAAGGCACTGTGTAACATTAAACAATACTGTTACTAAGGCTTCTCAGCTGTTCTTCTCTGTCCATTCTAAGTGAATGGCAGTTAAGTAACAGTCCAGCTATGGGCATTGTCATCTCAGAAACAGTGGACTCAGTGTATTATGGGGAAGAATTTTCTTTAGAAGAAAACAAACTCTCTTGAGGATGTCTGCCCCCAGGAGGGCATTCAGGGTTACAGATGGAGTAAAATTATTAGTGACTACTTCTGTCTGGTACGTACAGGTTTGCAATGATCCAATCTTAAGGAAAAGTTAGTGTTTTTTTAATTATTTTCCCATAGTTGTCCTTTAAACTTAGTGGCCTTGCAGTTGCCCACCCCTGCTGTAAATTTGATCTGGGACACTCATCTCAGTTCAGTCTCATTAGCTCATTCTACTTATACAGAAAGAACATTTGGGAAGCCTAACCCCCATAGCTTCTTTATCTCGAATTATCTTCCATTCCTCCTTTCTACTTTCCCACTCAACAACAACAAAAAAAATAATCTGCTTTTACAGTATTTGTTTCCTCCTTGTACACTCTTACCTCATCTTGCTTTTTCAGCTACTTGTTCTCTGGCTGACAAAGTTCGCAGACGATTGCAAGTTGGGAGCTATTATTAACACCCAAATGATGTTGACATCATACAGAATGGCCTCATTGAGACCAGTGACTGGTGTCAGAACCATCGCCTTAACCTCGGTGCCAAAAAATGTGTCATCATCCCCGTTGGGAAAAGCCCTATTCCCATGAATTACCACATTAGTGGTAGTCCACTGAACATAGAAGGTGTTATAAGAGATCTGGGAACACAGGTTGACAGCAACCTCTCTTTTGATCACCACATTGCCACTGTGGTCAGAAAGTCCTTCTATGTGGCACATCTCATTACTAAGGGTTTTGCATCCAGGAAAAAGAAGGTCATTGTCTCCCTCTACTCTTCCCTCATTAGGCCAATCATTGAGTACAATGCCCCATTTGGCATGTACCTCACTAGACACCTACAGCAACTGGAAAGTCCGCAAAAGTACCTCACAAAGAGGATCCTAGGCCTTTACTTGTCCTATATGGACACACTCAAAAAAACTTCAACTATTCTCTTTTTCATATTGCCTACTTAGAGGCAATCTTTGCATGACTTACAAAGCCATGTCTGACCCAGCTCTGTTAGAAATGCTACATCTAAAGAAATCCCAGTCCTTTCGCACCACATACTCCAGAGATCTCATACTCATTACCACAATCAACAGAACGTACTGGAGGGATGGGTTCATAACCCAGAGACTGCTCATGCTATGGAATAGACATCCCATACATGTCAAGCAGAGTACCTAGCTGACCCTCAAGAAAAATCTTGATGAGTGGATGGGGAAATAGAAAATTCACCCCAGGGATAACTCCAGTAGCTCTACTTGACAAGGGCACTGGGAACTCGGGTCGGGTGGCATGAGACCAGGGTAGTCCTATGGGCTAGGCTTGTAAAGGCCCCAGGCCCATTAGCCTAGTACACACCTATGAACCTATAAAGTGTTCAGTTTCATCTTTTCTACTAAATTTATTACTGCTTGTTTTAGCATGTTTAAATTGTGTTATTCTAAGCCTCTTAGTTTTGGTCTAAGCACTTGGGCTTTCGGCCTACCCCTTAGCTCTCCCTGGCCACTCTCCCTCAGATTCTGACAAATATGGATGGACAGTTTCCTATGGTTTCTCCTGCCAGCCTGGTTGATATAGGCATCCTGAGCCAGTGTAGCAGCTGCCTCATGTACACGGACAACCATCTGCTATTACCACCTAGGAATACAATTTGTGAGAGATGCAATTATATTAAGAACTTAAAGTCCATGCTGTCTCCCTCACAAGCCAATATATCTGGCACTGAGAAGGTTATCAATATAATCACTATACTTCAAACACCACCCTCAGCTACACAACACACCCACATATGTGGAGGTTCTCAACAAAAACATTCCCAAACAAAGGAGACCTCAGAGGCAAAAACACTTGTGAACTCCACAATCCTCCACACCACATATCATGCATAGTCCACACACACCTTTGTCGTGCAACCACAAAGGCCTAACCATAAACCCAACATATTAGTCATAGGAGACTCCATTGTGAGAAAGACAGATGTGACTGTCACCAGGCTGGATAAGGAGAGTCACGGTTATTGTCTGTCATGTGCCAGAATCCACCATATCACACACGCACTCAAGTCTCTCTACAGGTACTGTTATGATTCTGTCATATTCCTTTTTCAGGTAAACGACTTGAGACATACCTCCCTAGACTGTTTGAAGAGAGACATGATTGAGCTCACTGAATGTGCCTCAGGCAGGTGTGTCCCAAACCTTAAGCAGCATTCTACCGTCACCCAGAATGATGCCTCAATATAAACAGAAAATGATTTACTTTCATAATTGGCTTAGTTTCCGGTGTCATTCCAAGGGGATCCAGTACCTGACATCCTGGGAAGATATGATCGACAGACCATGTTGCTTTACTAGAGATGGCATACATCTGTCTCACATTGGCTTCAGGCTTTTGGCAAAGGCCCTTGCCTCCCCCATAGTGCCTTTTTTAGGAAAAGTCCTGAGGTCGATAAAACCAACATAAAAATTTCAACAAAACGCAAAGTAAAGGTCATGCTGCTAAACACTAGGAGTCTAAACATGAAACTGCACTCATTGCCAACATTCTTAACCCTGGAAGATACTGACATTTGTGCAGTCACAGAAACCTGGTTCAAAGCTGCGGCGAGCACCCCAGCCTTACCTGGTTACTGATCCTATCATACATTCAGACCCCAAACTATGGGCAGCAAAGCCAAAGGAGGTGGAGTTTCAATGTATATTAAAGACACACACACCTCCAGGCTGGTCAAACAGTATGACACACAGGAGACACTCCAGGTACAGTTAACTGTTGATAAGACCCCTTTTCAAATTATAGCTGGCTACAAGCCACCAAATTTGACTCAAGATGCCCACTGCACCTATCTGGACCTCTTTGGATCTATCAAGATTCAGCCCTTTACCCTGATCCTGAGCGACGTTAACTAACTAACCATAGATTGGAAAAACTACTCATGCCAGAATGCAAATGCCCAGAGATTCCTCGATTTTTATCAATGCAAATGCCTTGGAACAGTTAGTTGAAACCACCACAAGAGGTGATAATATCTTGGAATTGGTATTAACCAACATGAGTAACCACTGCAGCACCCCTACATTATCATCTTCTCTCATACGATACAACCATAAAGCAGTCACTTTCGAAGTCGCCATCCCCTCCCCCCCCCACTTAGGGTCAAACAAAAAAACTTCTCCATAGCTGATTACAACTTCCTGAGGGATGGTATAAACAGCTTCACAGCCTCCACCCCCCCCCCCCTTGGAACTGGCAGCAATGTCCAAATCTACACCAAAGTACTGTATGAGCACTTGTATAGATGCATGGAACCAGGAATACCTGACAGGACAAAGTCATCCTCCGCAAGGAAGAGTAAACCTGTCTGGTGGACATCTGCAATAAATGAACTATATAACAAAAGAAAAACATTACTGTCCAGGACCAAGAAGGAGCAGGTGCCCAGTTGGAAGCAGTCTCTCTCTGTAGCCTGAACAAGCAAATAAGAGCACTAGTGAAATCCTTTAAAGCCAACTTCGAGTCCAAATTGGCCATATCTACTAGAGACGGTCATAAGGCCTTCTTCACATGTGTCTGCAGTCTCAAAGGAAGTACCCAGATCTGTTCAGAACTGGTGTCAAGGACACCACATACACAAATGCTATAGATATAACCCACCTACTGCCTGACAGATTCAGTGAAAACTTCACCGCTCTGTCCCCCCATCAGTAAATCAGGACATCCCCAGTACCTGCCCCCTCCCCTTTTTCTCTAGGGAACAGGTCATCACTGCCCTCTCTCAGGCAAAAAATACAGCCTCCATGGGACCCGATAACATCCCAGGCTGTATCCTAAATGAACTCAAGCATCAACTTGCAGCACCATTAGGCACCCTGTTCCACCAAAGCCTGAGTACCAGCTTTGTCCCAGCCAAGTGGAGGACGGCCACTGTCATCCCTTTACACAAAGGTGGAGCATTCACCGGTCCAGGAAATTATAGACCCATCAGCCTAACTAGCCTGATCTACAAGGCCATGGAACGGAGTATCATGGACCTTACTAATATGGATATTGGCAACCTCCAAACATTCGATCCCACACAGTTTGGCTTTGTCAAGGGAGATCATGTCTGTTAAATCTGGTCAACTTTGAGACCAGTCACCAAAGCCATGGATGAGGGGAAGACATTGCACACCACCTACCTTGATCTGGCCAAGGCCTTCGGCACTGTTCCCCACTCGGGCATAGTAGGCAAACTCTCTCAACTAGGCATCAATCCATATGTTATCAGAGGGGTAGCAAACTGGATAACTGATAGAACCCACCTAATCAAAACAGGGAAAGCCTCCTCAAGCAGTAGATCCATAATGAGTGGCATACCACAGGGATCGATCTTGGGGCCTCTGTTATTCGGGATATACTTCTCTGAGGTGCAGGCCAAAACCAGTGGGTTATGGCTGACCAAGTTTGCAGATGAGTTCAAGCTGGGCGATGTCATCAGTTCCCCAAGTGATATGGACATCCTCCAAGAGGGTCTCACCCAGACAAATGACTAGTGCAAGAAACATGGCCTCAAGCTGAATGCCAAAAAATGCATCATCATCCCCTTTGGGGAGAGTGACGTCCCCACATATTATCACATTAATAACAATGTCCTAAGCATGCAATCAGTCGTGAGAGATTTGGCCACCCCAGTTGATAACCTGACTTTTGACTACCATGTTGCTTCCATTGTACAGAAAGCTTTCTACATGGCACACCTCATAAATAAGGGTATCTCATCCAGCAACAAGGAGGTTATAACATCCCTGTATTTTTCCCTTATAATGCCAGTTGTTGAGTGCAATGCCCCCTTCGGCATGTACTTCGCAAAACACATGTAGCAGATTAAGAGACCACAGAGGTTCATCACCAGAAGAATCCAGGGCCTCAAACATCTAACCTACACAGATGGGCTAAAAGCCCTGTCTCTCTACTCAGTTTCATACAGACTCCTCAGAGGTAACCTCTTTCTGGCAGATAATGCATTCTTAGACCCCGCTTTGATGGGACTGCTCCATACCTGCAAGTCAAGCTCCACTCAAATAACCTGCATGCACCACCTCAACCTGGTCTGTGACATCAATAGGACTTGTTGGCAGGACAGATTTGTGTCCCAGAGATTCCCCATGTATGGAATTAGACTCACACTCCACGTCAAGCAGAGTACCTCATTATCGCTGTTCAAATGCAACTTGGATAACTGGATGGGAAAGAAAAATACACTCCTGGGATTCCATTTGTGTCCCTGCTGGACAGGGGCTTTGGGTGCTGACTTGCCTAAATATGGGCTAAACGTTTGGCTAGGCTTATAAGGGCCTCAGGGCAGTAGCCTAGTAACTTCCTATGATCCCATGCCCTAAATAACTTACAGAGCAAAGCAAATGCAGATGAGTGCATATTCTTGCTAGGTCTAAGACAAAACACAAAATGCCAAGTCTCTCTCTGAGAGTGTGCTTAAATTAATATCAAACATTACTGCTGGGTCAGCTTGGATGACATCACTGTCACCTGACTTCAGTTCCAAAGCTAAACTAGAAACTAACATCTCTGTGTTAAAAATACATACCTCTCAGATGTGCAGTTGCTAGGATGTCATACAGCAATACAACACTTTTACATTTTAGACTTAGTAATTATTTCTCTCTAAGACAATAGAAAAACATGTAGGTCTAGACATTGTGTTTGCTTCACTGAAACTGAGAGATAACATAATCACAAAACAATTTCAACTTATTTTCTTGAAGTATTGTAAGTTAGTCTTCTATGTTCCATCAGGGTATGCTGTGGTTATATTCTTGAAGCTCAGTACATAACATGCAGTTCTGTATAAATTGTTTCAGTATTCACAAATGACATAGAATTATTTACAAAATTCCAGGTAGCTGGGTTGACAGTGTCACAACCACCACTAAGAACATGGAATTCTTAAGTAACATGCGTGGGTCGGATTTTATTGTTGCAGCAGATAGAACATGTGTATTCATTACAGCAAACAAAAACAAAGGGAGCAGTGTTTAAAACATGAAGACTCAATTTACCACCACATCTCTTTCCAGTGGGAACCTCACACAGCAAACTGTTACTGTCTCTATCTCTCCTAAATTCCATGCGCAAACTGTATTTTAAATATTTCACCTTATTGTGGGCGTTCCTTCTTTGAAGGTTGTGCGTTAGGCCCGGCAAGCCAGTACGTAAAAATCTACTGCCAATCATTAGCGGACCGGAGTTCCACTGTGGCAACCCCTAACCTGGAAAAGCCAAAAGAAACGAACAAATTGTTCCACTGTATTTTTTGACCACCTCAGCCAATTAGAAAAACCCATATCCCAAAACTCAAGCCAGTCGGAAAGTAGATGAGTTGACTTTTGTTACTTTGTCCATTTAGGTTAATTATGTATGTTTGCATGTGAACTTCTCGGTGTCCATAGTAACTACAGAGTTGCTTATAACTGGGCCTTTTGAAAAGGAGCCTGGGTCTGCTGTCAGGTAAGAGACCAAGGTTTGGTTATTGTTTAATGCTTACCTTATAATAGCTCTAGTTTTGACCGTTCCGTTCCACTGAGTAATTTGTGTCTGAAAATAAACTAAGGCATAACTGCTGGTGACGATGTGATGACATTAAAATTGTAAAATAAAATAAAAAAAGAAATAGGGAATTGAGTTGGCCATGCAGGAATTCGTGGCACCCCATTATTTTGCCCTCAAAACCAGTAAATTCTGAGGAATTTGGTATGGTTGAGAGTTATAACGGTAATCAATCCATATGTCTCAAGCTGCTGAAGCAGTGAGGAATATGAAGAACGTAGTACAGTTGTGTAAGTAAACTTACTATAACATTAGATTTCTGAATGATCATTGCTGAAATAGCTGTTTTTTCCACCCCCACCCCCCTTGTTTTTATTGTGCTTTTTATGCCAGAGAGTGGACATCCTTTCTTACTTTTCCTAGCAGTATCTTCTCAGGGCTTAGCCTCCCTTTCTCAGTTGGCATGAAAGCTTTGAAGGACTTGACACCCAGACTTGTCTTTTTGTTCAGCTCAGTTCAAGCTGACTAACCGTTTGGGTGTATGGAAAGTACCCTGAAGCTTTTGAAGCTGTCCAGCTGTTATAACCTATGCAGGATACAACCCATAAAGCTTAGGCTGCTGCAGTAGTGATCATTTGAACATCTGCAGTTATGGGAGGTTTGCTTACACAACTGTATTTTCTTCCGTCATAACAAAGTCTCTGTTAGGGTTAGCCCCACTGCTGTTTTTAGTCCTGTTAAGAATTTATTGTGCCAGCTTAATTACTAATGTTTTCTGATATTCTGAGAAATAAAAAATATTGATGTTTCAGGCATTCATGCATACATTTGTTTGAAACTCATTTTCTATCTAGTAAACCCTCAGTTTTTCTTTTTTTTTTTTAATTTCCCCTGCACTGTTAAATTACTCTTGTAAAACTTTTTGTAAATCTGCTAACAAATCTTTCTACTCAAATTGTTTTTAAAACTCTTAATTGAAATATTTGTATAACCTTTATTTCCAGTCTTAACTTCTTAAAGAAATAACCACTCATCCATCAAAGCCTGCTGACTCTGTATCATTTCAGTTAATTTATTTTCCATTAATTGCGTACATCATTTCATGGATTCTTATTGCCTAAGGTAACATATAGGAAAACTCCAGTGTTTTCTACAAACAGGAAGGCACTAACATGTCTAGTGCCCATTCTAAAGGGGCAAGAGCAGAAATTAGATTATGATATATCTTCATTGTTTTGGTTAAATAAACATATTCAGCTTTATGCATGTCTTATCAATTTTTGTTTTGATTTTATACTTACTGGAGTAAAAATTATATTGCGCTGATTTGGATTTAAAACTAGACACATCTGTGAAACCAGCACAGTGACATATACCCATATATCATCCCTTTGTTATGAAATATTACAGCATTCCAGTCCCCTAAACAGACAGCTGCTTCCTGGAAAGCAATAAGTTTTCTCATAATTTCTCAAAACTACCTTTGTTTTGTGTCTGGAGTTAGATCTATATATATTGTATATAACTGGGTGCCAGTAATATGGTTGAATGTCTATAGGATTGACAGCTGTTTTGTTTACACAGTTTATTCAACAGAACAGCTGGTCAGTAGTTGTGCAAGATCGCTACATTACTGGGGTTGAATAATATCCATTTCTCTGGTGTTTGTTGTTGGAGCTGACCTATATAATTAGCAGGGGGGGGGGGGGAGTGGGAGGTGCAGGTAGGTTTGTTCCCCTAAAAATATTTTAGAGTTGCATATTCCAAGGTCATTTCCTGTAGCATGTGCACTACTTTGTCAACTGTTTTTTGTCAACATTACTGACCGACATTTGCATGTCCGTTTTTGTTTTGTACACCTATATAATTTGCAGTTAATATAGTCATTCATCATAACATAACAGCCCTATACAATGACTGCTATCTCTTCTAAAGTCATAGGGCATTGCCTAGAAACCATAAGCAGTTACCCCTGTTCTCAGGGCATCTTGAAAGATAGCCTTTTATTAATGCCATTTGCTCTTGTTCATTAAACGAGATCTAATGCAAAGACCACCATCCAGAGTGTAAGTTTCCAGAGATAATGGAATACCCTATTACTTTCTGCTGCATTGACCACCCCATTAATGTTTTATATTTCAAAACTCATCCTCGCTTTATAACATTATCTGCTTTAGGTTTCCATCTAGATTGTTAGTAAACACACATTTAGATAAAATCTCTGGGTGTTTCATTCCCAAGCTCAAGTTAACATTAAAAAGGTTAAACCAACTATTTGTAAAAATATAACTTGAGATTTGCATTCTTCCCATTAAATGAAAACAACCAGTTATCCCAAATAACTAGCTCATCAGGCAAGATTCTGCATATAAAATTATCTGCTGATACCTTGAACAAATGGACGTTGGTTCTGTTTTGACATGCATTCCTTTAATTTAGATTTATTTATGTATATCCTTGCCATCTTAAGACAATTAAACACGTATTCATCTTGTAAAATAAATTAAACTTTCATATCCAAGCATATAACATTGCTGCACAGTATAAATTTTATACTTTATTGCCAGACACTGTATTCCTCTGAATACCTTTCATGCAAGTCTGTAAGTTTGACTTACTTTAGCATAGTTCCCCTTAATCATACTAAGATACCTATCTTCCAACAGGTTTCCAAAGAAGGATAAGGCTCCCAACTCTCTCTGGTCAAAAAATGTTATACATGAATATTTAATAACTGTATTGTTTTGCATAGGATGTATTTCAAACCACTATATACAAGTGATGTATTCATTTCCATAAAGTCCAGCTAAGCTTCCCCTGATCCATCTCTTTTAGACCAAACTACAGCTATCTTCAACCAATCCTCCTCCACTACTTCTCTCTAATACTACACTCCTTCACCTTGCTCCACCCAAATCGTACTTCTCTTACACTTCCCATCTTTTCTACCTACCTTCTATTTCATAGTAGCCTACTGTCTTACAATCCCTAGCTTCCAAATCATGCTTCTCAACATACTTACAACCTCTGTTCTACTACTTCTCTCTTACTTGACCTCTTATCACACCAGCCTTTCTTACCTCACACCATCACCAACTCTCTCCCAAGCATCCAACAACCATAACTGCACCCTGTCATGCTCTATTTCTCCCCATTTAACTTCTCTTGTACTCATCTCTTTAAAATCAAAGTCATGTGTCTCACCCCCTCTCTATCTCTCCCAGAATCAAACTAAAACATCACATCTACATTTCCTAAACTCCCAAGCTCACCTTACTTGCTAGAATTCTCCTTCTAGCTGGTGACATACACCCTAATCCACAGGCTTCCACATCACTACCCACTTCTATTCAAACATCTTTCTCCTCATCCCCAGTTTCTTAGCCCCCTCTTCATCTGTCTCCTCTTCCTCCCCTAAAACCTTATCCTTTCTTTCTATAAACATACAAAGTCTGCTAAACAAAACCACTGAACTTCACATATGCATTTCCCATTATACTCCACGTATCTTAACCTCGTCTGAAACGTGGCTAAAACCCTATATCTTAAACAGTGACATTTTACCCCAGACTACAATATTTATTGCCAGGATAAAATCTCAAAAAAAGGGAGGTGGTGTGGTGATACTCTACTCTGATCAGCTGATCCTCTCCCCCTTATCCACCGGATTTCTACCCCGATGAACTATTAATACTAAACAGCCACATAAACACTCACAAAAAGTTCACTTATAGCTTCCACATGTATCCCACCTGGCAAAAACATCCCTATTCCTTAAAACATAATGTCATGAATCTCACAAAACATACCCTATGAAACTGTAATACTGGGTGATGTGATTATTAACTCGAAAACACTAACAGCAAACTCCCCTGCCTAAAGCATCAATCTCTTTGGATTTACCCAACTCATCACAACCCCATCTCTCTTGAATAAACATTCCAACTGCAGTACTGCCTGACATTGGATACTAACTACCAACCCTGCCCTCTGTCACAACCCCTGTACACTTCCTGATACCTTAAGTGACCACCTACCCATCCATATCCAAAGACATTCTCCACAACTATATAGATTTCATCTTTACAAAAGCTGCTGTAAATTCTGTAGCTTCAACCCTACAACTTTTAAGGAAAGACCGTTGTCAATAAACTTGTCCTGCCTGGATAGTTTTCCCCTTAATGATGCTGTGCTAAGTTTCAACAACATCTTAGACACACTCAGTACACTAGCACCCTTTTGGAAAATGGGAATAAAATCTAATCATGCCCCCTCGCTTACAAAAGACACTCATTCCGTTATGCATTAGAGAAATTGTGTTGGAAAACTTGGATAAAAATCTAAATCCCCTACTCACCGTCAAACTTAAGAACTCAGAAACCAAACAAAAAAACACATCTACAACGACAAGAAAACATTTATACTATAATTCCCAGACTAACTATCATTCTAATCCCAAAAACTTTTGAAGAACTCTTACATGTGCAACTCACCATGAACAGGGTCTTGTACCATATCCCTGCAATCTATAGGTCCCCCTCCATATCCCAGGAAACCCATAACTACCTATCTCGATGTACTGGAGTCCCTCACCATTCAACCCAGTACAATATTCATGGGGATCTCAACTACCCCTTTGTAGATTGGGAATCCTACACCTTAAGCACAACGATTCCCAAACTTTAATACCAACATCCTGCAACAGTTGGTCCATTCTCTTACCAGGTATACAAACATACAAACATGGGTGACTGATGATCTTCACCCAGTTTAATGCCTTCGCTCATCGGATCTGACCATAAGACAGTATTGCTTGAAATTAAAATTGTCTGTGGATTCAGAGAAACTAAATACCTTTAGGAACTATTCCAAGGCTAACCTCTTCAGAAAAAACTTGACTAGGCTTAGAAAGGCCTCCCGGGTAATTAGGCTAGTAACAGTCTATGAATATTGCTTAGTTCAGTTCATTATCTAGACTGTTTTACCATATTATTTGCAGCCTTCTGCCTCTGTACCACATTTGTTCTGAAGATGTTTTTCAAGTCAATGATTTCCAAAAGGTTATTGACTTACTCAGTGCAGGTCTTTTCCCAGCCTCTCCAGTGTACACTATTCTAGTTTTATTCTTGGCCAGATGAGTTGTTACCCTGTTATCTTCACTCTGCAAAATACTGTATTCTTGAGTGGCTCCTACTGTTTCTTCTGACTCTGCAAAATGTCTTAAGTCAGTGTGGGAAATGCATCCTGAAACGTGCTGCATAAAGTGTGATAGATATTACTCAGTCTACACACTTTCATTAGAGACCAGAAATTGCACCATTGGATATTGTCTGTATATTGTAGCCACCCTCAAAGAAAACATATGCATTTCCAAAATTATATCACTTACCTGCTCACCAGTGACGAGACCAACTCTGATTTGTAGCCTCAAATATCTCTAAGTAAAATTATGCTCCTGGACATACCTGGTGGTTGCTTTCAACCCAGAAAGAATGTACATACTTCCTCTGCTTTTATTTGAATTGTAAGACACCTAGTTTAACTGGACAATCTGTTGTGTAGGTTACCCAAACAATCCTGTCCTCCTACCTCCGGTAGACCAATAATTCAAATAATTTTCATTCAGGCTATGTATCTATCTAGGTCTCTTTGCTCTTTTAATTTGTCACTGTCTTTCTGCAGCTCTTCGGTGGTGCTGGCATGACAGCTCATCCTCAACAACATCTGCATCTCTGTTCTTTGCTTCACAGTGTAGCTATCAAGTTTACCACTCACTTACTCTCTTTTTTTAAAAACCTCTATCAATGTTTCCCAAGGCACTTGGTTTGATGCTTTTCCTAACAGTTCATCTTAGAGGCCTTTAGAGTTTATCACTACCTTAATGCCATCCAGAATACTGTCTGCAGGCATTTTAGTAACTTAGAATGCACTTCCCGTTTTCCCCAAATTTATTTTTCATTGTTCTTCCTGTACTTGGAACTTGTAATTTTTCTAATCACTAGCCTGCTCTGCTTTACTGCAGTTAACTTCAAAACATTGACTTCTATTTAAAAAAGTGGTTATACTGGAATGACTGCAAAACAAATATTAATTACATCTACCACATTTTCACTAGGTCTCCTAATCTACTGCAATTTCTATGTGCTAATGTCTTGGTCAAGGTGGCTGCATCCAGTGAAGTATGTTTCTGCACCAGATGAGTGCCTTACACTCCCTCCTTCAACTAGCCTGCTATCCTTGATGCTCCCTTCAGGGAAAATACCATTTTAAAACAACTTAATTAAAACGTAAGCAAACATAAATTAACAGGAAAATAAATAACTTTTCCATTTACATACATTAAAAATAACATCTTTTCTTTTTTTTTTGTAACTTTGTAATGGTAATGATAGTTCATTCTTTTTTAGTATACTACCCCAACCTAGTTTATATAGGGGGGTGATGTAAGTTAAAATTAAATGTATTGGAGAACAAAATGATCCTGAATTTTGGTACACTTTATCCAAAGGGTCTCAACTTGGAGGTTAATTTAAATTTAACATAAATTTGTTAACAGATATTTAAGCAAGTAATTTTAGGACAGTTTATTTTTGATAATATGAAAGTAGTAAGTTTGTACATTTATTTACTTGTGATTTTGTATAAAAACAAACAAAACAATGTTTTGGTTGTAATGGGCGCTGTGCACTTTAAGAATGTAATGGAGTTTTAATTTATGGTAGAGTTCACCTGGTATTAATTGTGAGCATGAGCACAATTTTGTATCCTTGAAGATGAAAAGCAGAGGTACCAGATGTCTGTTGGCAAAAGTAAAGCTGTTTGAGTAAACCACTAGTGATCTGTTTTTATTTTAAGCCATTGGCTGGTTTGTTTATTCAACTTTTTTTGTAACTGCCATTAGTCCAAGAATACATACATTGCTAAACTCCTGCCTTATATTAAATCTTACTTCTCCTCCTCCTGAATATTATTCCAGGTATTGTTCAAGCAATTTCCATTTATTTCTACGTAATTTGCTCCTTCCCTTTTCTAAGATCCCTCTTTCAGTTATTTTATCTTTTTTATACTATTCAGTACTTCAAATATAGTTGGTTTAGACTTTGATTTCCATTTTCTAGTAACTGCATTTTAAGCAACCAACAGAATTAAACTTAATAAGGTCTTACTATGTGTAGGCAATTCAGATCCAGTGTCCCATCTCAAGAGAATAATTTTCTTAGTTACAGACATTTGCTCACCAAATGTTTCTAGCAGAGTATTCATAGGGAATTTTTAAAATCTGCCAGCACATTACACTCCCAAAATATATGTTCCCAGTTATCCGTTTATACTGTTTTACACCTCCAATGTTTGCAAGCTACCTGAGGAAAATGTATTTGTACTGTGTTGCATGGTTTGGAGCCATACATATGTCCTGTCATTCTTCTCTTGGAAATTGCTTTTCCAGTCTCTCTTTCACAATCTTTTCTAACTTCCTCTGATTGATACTTATAGTTATCATGCAATATCTTGTATGTCTTACTAATTATCCATTTCTTAACAGGCAGTTTCTGTTCTAGAATCAGCAAAAAACTCTACCAAAGCAAATCTTTCACTTAAGATTCCCCTGTCCCATTCTCTTTGCTTATACTCTAATATCAATACCTGGTAGTGAAGGCAGTCTCCAGCTTGCAATCTAAATGTCTTCTTGGCCTCATCCCACTCTGTTACCTTACTCTCTCTAGTTATTTGTTCCCAATACCCTGGTTCTTTTGCCAGTTTTCTCCAATAAATTCCAGACCCTCTTGCCTATTTTCTTTACCTCTACTTGCAGTCATCCATTTTGGCAAAATCTCATTTCTCCATTCTTGTGTTGTCATTGTTCTTTGAATAGTTTCTGCTACTTTATGAATATAATATCTATTAGGTTGTTCTCCTTTGGGATCTGCATCCAAATTCCCACTCTCTTTCTTGACCCCCCCTTCACCCCTTTCCATTTAGAATTATAACATTCTGCTTGTGTTATGTATATGAGCCTTAATTATGTAGCTCTAAAATATCCATTCAAATTAGGTAATCCTAAACCACCTTATTCTACTGTAGTGATCAGCTTATCCCACATAACTCTTACCCTCTTCCCATTCCAGATAAATTCCATCAACTCTCAATTATTGTCCACAACTTCTCTTCTGGTTAATAAAAATATGCCAGATCTGTTTATAAAACTAAAAGGGCTAAAAACATTTTCACTGCTTGTGTCTTACGATCCAGATATATACAGAAGAGCTTCTAGATTACCAGTTTTTGTATTATCTTTTGTTTAGTCTCTTCCACATATCCTTAGCTTCCATAACAGAAACCTTTTTAATCCATAGTCCTAAATAAGTAATCTTATTGTGTGTCATAAATATTGGTATTACTGAACCAATTCATGTGTGGTTATATAATTTGTCTATAATCTTTGTTTTATCTTCATTAACTTTATATCCCAAAACAACTTGAAACTGTCTCAAAATGTTCCTCAACACTTGGATGTCCTTTTCTGGATTTATCAGGTACGAAAAATATCTGTAAATAAAGCCAACATTTCTTGAATACCATACAAATGATATCCTTGCACTTCTCGGTTCCTTTTTTCTTTGCTAATAGCTCTAAATGTAAAGCAAATAACAAAGGGGAAAAGGATACTTTTGCCAGATTCCTCTGCTCAGAAACAACTTTTCAGAGAGGAACCCTCCCTCTTCAATTTTTGCATCTGATCCTTCATATATCCTCCTTATTAACCTTATTATTGTACTAGGGAATGCAAATGTTTACAATGTCCTAATCATAAACTCCCAGCTTACTCTCTCAAATGCTTTCTCTGCATCAAGACCAACCAACAGTGGTATTTTCTTACATTCTGCTTCTCTCTGAATAACTCTTGTTCTATTAATGTTAAATGTTTGTCTTCCTGCATAAAACCACATTGATCCACATCTGTCAAGTTTGGCAACACATTTGCCATTCTTTTGCCTAGTATAGATATAAACACTTCATAATCATGGATTAAAATTGAAATGGGTCTGTATGAAGCTGGGTCTGATGGGTCTTTACCATCCTTAAGTAGTACAGCACCACAGATTTCTTCCAAGATGTTGATGCTTCCCCTCCTTTTAAAATACTGTTAAACTCTTCCAGTTCTTTATCACTTTATTTCCTCTTAACTTCCAACTTCTGAATATGATATGCTCCTGGAGACTTTCTTTAAAGTTTGATTAAAAAAGCACTTTATCTGATCTCCTCCTGTCTTACCTTTTAGTCATTGAGCCTCATCTATCTCTAACCTTGGCATAATTAAGTCTTTCATAAATATTTCCATTTGTGCTCTTTCTCTATTTCCACATTTATACAAATTTTTGTAACATTTCTAAAATATCTGTAAACTCTCTACAGCATCTTTTGTTATTTTTCTCTTTATAGACTTCCTAAGTTTGTAGACAACCCTTTTTACTTTCGGTTGCTTAAGTTGTACTAAACATTTCTGTGCTCTGGAGCAATTATCAAAAATAGTTATTTAACAGCAATCTTTCTAAACTCATGCATGCTGTCCAGATATTCCCTTATTTTCTCTCTATCACGCTGCGTTTGTGCCTTATATTGTTGTGTGAGATTGTCCTAATTCTTCAGTAATTTATACTTTGGTGGCTCCTCTAAGTAATTCCTATTACTACGTAACCATATCTCTCTCTCTTTTATGTCTACCCTATTTTTAAACTCCCCTTTTCTTTTTATCCCACTCACTAGTTATAACTTGTGAAGGATTTCTGTCTTTCCTAATAACACTCGAATAATTTCCACTACCCATTTCTTATATTCCTCTCTCTTTAACAAGTAGGTTGGAAGGTGCCAGTGTCTAACGTTTACTTCATTACCCTGCATTTTTATCTTAGTTTTTATCAGTGCATGATCAGAAATAGTTATTGTATGTGTGTCAAAGATTTCAATTAAATGCACATGTCCCTGTGAAATATGGTTTTGATCTAGTCTGATCCAGTTATTGTACATTGGGGAATAATATGTAAATTCTGTGCGAGTTCCTACTAATAAATTCACATGTTCCATACCGAATAAGTTTATGAATTTCTTAAGAATCAGTCACTGTCTTCCTTCATAGAGCAGAGCCTGCGGTCACTACATCTGACCTTGATATTGCAGGAGCTCTGCTGTAAGGCTCTGCAGCTACAGGTTTACTGAGAATTTTGTCAGCGTTTAAAGTTAGCATGTTTATCAGGAAGACCCTTACTACATAAGCCAGTTTTTTAGTCTCAGGAAATGACTGACAACCTGTTTTACTTGCATGTCTTTGTTAATTGCTTTGTTCTGGCTATAAACTTATTTATCTCAGTTATAAATGGACCAGAGGGTGATTAGTGCACTACCCTATCTCAAATTCCCACCACCCGTCTTACTCTAATATTCTACTTCTTACATACACATTTCACTTTTGACTCATTCCAAAACTCTCCCCAATGCCCATACTGTTTCTATACATATACATGTTTCCTACTTTCCTATCTCTATTTAATTTTTTTCCCCATTCCCAACTATCTTTCTCCTTCCTATACTGCTTTGCACTATTTCCATTTATAATCACAGGCCTCCCTAATAGTACATATCTGTTCCACTTTGTATCATTTTCTTTTCCCAAATAAACCCTCTTTTCTTCTTATTTTGAATACATTATTCTATTCTAGCCTTTAATACCCCTCTATTGCTTGCATTCCAGAAAAGATACCCAGACAACCTACCTCTCTCCTTTTCTAGAAAATACTTCCCTCCTTACGTGTCCTCTTCTAGCGTTCAGAATCCACCATCAATGAATCTCCTACTGTCTTGCAACTTCTTGTTTCCTTCTTCATTGCTACTGCCAAACTACCTGCCATCTGTAAAATATAAGATTCCTGTACTTAATTATGCTACTCTACAGCTTATCCTGTATTCTTTCCCTCCTCCTAATGTGCCATCTTTCATCCTACCATGACTCTGATATATCACATCTCTCCAACTCTGTCCCAACCACCTATCCATACTTCCTCTTTACACTCTCTATACATTGCACCAAATGTATTTAATGTTGTCCTTCATCTTTATTCCAAATATAGGCTGATTTAATTGCACTTCAACTCAAACCAAACAAAATGAAATGCAAGGATCCTCTCCAAAAAAAAAAATTATGCATACTTGCACAATATACTAAAATTCTTCTAGCTCTTCTGGCCCCATCTATCACAATGAAGACAGATAATTCTCTCCCACACACTTCTGTAACCCAACAGCCAATCCCCAACCTTGATGATCTTATTTTTGCTGCAATAAGTGTTAGAAGTATAATGAGTAAAACTGAGGAACTATATGCCTGGATTACCCTACATAAGACTGATGCTCTCACTGTATAATGAAACTTGGCTTGAACCCAGCATAAACACCTCTGAAGTTATACATCCTGTCTATAATATCATCCATAATGACCATATAAAGAGGAAAGGTGGTGATATTGCTTTATTATTTCCGAAAACCTACCACATTTCCCCTTACAGCAAACCAACACCAGAATTCAATTCAGCAGAGCTTTTTATTGCTTTCTTCAAAATAAATAATTATAAACAAATATGTATTCCTGTCCTTTGTATCCCTCCTTGTGACAATACAGTTATACTTGAAGATATCCTACAATGGTTATCTATAACATTTCTACAAGAAAAAAATTTACTAGGTGATATGAATGTCAATTGGCTGGACATAAACTGCAACTCCCCTAAATCTAGCATGAACTTATATGGTTTCACACAACTAATTAATAGGCCCACACATTATAGCAAGACATCAAATTCTCTATTAGATTGGATCCTAGTATCAGACCCTAGCAAAAACTTCATCATGGGTACAATGTCAGACTCCATCAATGATCATCACCCAATCTATATCACTAGATGTCTCATGCATCCTGTTTGTAAAACAACACATAACCTTTCCAAGTTCAACCCTTAAATGTTCATTATTACACTATTTAATCTATTTACTCGAACTTGCTAAAAATCCTCTCCTTGGATGATGCTGTAATTGAATTTAGTACACCTTTTCTAAATATTCTACATAGTCTTGCACCTCTTAGAAAAAAGAGAATGAAAACGCTATCCAAAAAAAAAAAGAGTAGAGGGCCAATGCAGGATAGAGAAAAAGCATGGACTGAATGGCAAAAATGTAAAACACCTCAATATCTTAAAAACTTCAGAATGCTTCACAAGCATACTAAAAAGCAAATAAATGACAAAAAATAGTATAATAACTTTCAGAATAATGCTAAACACAACCCTAAATAATTTTGCACATCCCAGCCAAATATTCAAGCCAAACCCCTCTCCCAATAACTACCACTCAAACTACAGGGTTTACATTATAATATTGACATCTTAAAATGTCAACTCTCACCTGTGAGAGAGGGAGCTTTGAGCAGCCATCTGTCCCTGGAGGAGTGGTTCCAGCCCAGAAGTTAGTAGTATATAGGTCATTTTGGGCTAATTTCTATCTATTTCATTTCCCTGCTGTAAAAACCGCGTTTGCATGGTTTTGCATGTCCGGGCAGCGCCGGTTAGCTAGGGATAAATTATTCCCGGCTCCACCAAGTCTCCTCTTCAGTTTTTCCCTTGAAAGTAGTCTTAACTCTCAACCTAAGCACTTAGAAAGCATCCTACAGTCCAGCACTTGCTCAGACCTAATAGCAAGCACTATTATACCCTGACACTTGATTGCCCAGCAGGGCAAGGCTCATTATTCACCCCTCACCAACCAAGCAACTAAGCAGCTCACCCTTGCACCTGTCACCCCTAGGCTTTCGAATACTGGCCAAGGCTCTTGCTGCCCCCATAGTGCCTTTTTTAAGCAAGGCTCAAAAGCAAACCCACCTCTGTAAAGAGCACAAATAAAAAAATGAGGGTTATGCTACTCAACGCCAGGAGTTTAAATTTCAAAATGCACGCACTCACACACTCCTCAGTATGGAGAAGGTCAACATCTGTGCAGTAACTGAAACCTGGTTCAAGGCTCCACAGAGCACCCCAGCACTACTGGGCTACAACTCATACCACACATGTCGGCCACAGAACATGGACCGAAACACAAAAGGAGGGGGGTGTATCCATACTCGTCAAGGATACCTACACCTCCAGGTTAGTGGTGCAGCATGATACCTCTGATATCATCCATGTGCAACTAACATTGGGCAAATCTGCAATGCAAACTGTGGCCTGCTACAGATCACTGTCCATGACCCAGGACCACCAACTCCGCCTTTCTGGAGACACTGGAAAACATGAAGGTCCTACCGAACACCCTGATATATGGGGCGATTTCCATTACCCTATCGTTAACTGGGAAAACTACTCAAGTACAAACACCCAGGTCCAGCGCTTCCTGGAATTTATCAACTCAAATGCCGTGAATCAGCTGGTAAACTCCCCTACCAGAGGTGAAAACATATTGGACTTGATCATCACCAACATGGGTGACAGGTGTTCCACACCGGAGGTCAACCCGTCACTGGTTAGATCAGACCATAAACTAATCACTCTGGATGTCCACACCACACCACCACCTCCAACCAAGGAAACCACAGTGAAAAACTTTCCTATAGCAAACTTCACCTTACTTAAGACAGAGGTGGTAAGTTTCACAGCCCCCACGCTAAAGGATAACAGTGTCCAAGATGCAGGAACCTTTACAAATGCAGTCTATGAGCACCTACAAGGATGCATGGATTGTGCCATCCCTAGCAAAACCAAGACTCACTCCCCTAAGAGAAGGAAACCAGTCTGGTGGACCCCTGCCATAAACAGACTATACAATAGAAGGAGAAAACTAGTTCAGAAAAAAAGCAAATCCTAAGAAGGAAAGACATCCCTGATCAGTATACTAAGGTCCCTCATAAAATCATCCAAGGCTAACTTCAAAAGAAAAACAGCCAAGGATTCAAAAGATAACCACAAAGCCTTCTTTAGCTATGTCAAGAATCTAAGTGGCAACTCGCAGATATGCTTTGAGCTAGTGCAAAATAGCACAAAATATACTGAACCTACTGATATATTGCCAGTATCCTGGCAGATAGATTCAGTGCAAACTTCACCCCCCTCTCACCCCCAAAAGGGCCCAAAACAATACCGGAAAAGTGTAGTGTCCCGGAAATCACGGATGCACAGGTGAAAACAGCCCTTTCAAAAGCCAAAAGCACAGCGTCAATCGGGCCAGATTGTGTCCCAGGCTGCATCTTGCACGAACTACAGAACGAACTAACCCCCCACCTAAACACACTGTTCAACCTCAGTCTCTCTACAGGCTATGTGCCCATAGAATGGTGCACAGCAACGGTTATTCCGCTCCACAAAGGAAGGGGCCACAACTGACCCTGGTAACTATCGCCCCATAAGCCTGACTAGCCTGGTCTGCAAGGCTATGGAGCGCATCATCATGGAACTCATTAACAAAGACATTGAGAACCTCCAAACACTTGACCCGACCCAGTTCGGCTTTGTTAAGGGCAGATCATGCCTACTAAACCTGGTTGACTTTTTTGAGACAGTCACCAAGGCCATAGATGAGGGGAAGGTGGTTCACACAGCCTACCTTGACCTTGCCAAGGCTTTTGACACCATTCCCCACTCAGGAATTATAGTACAACTCACCAGCCTGAACATAAACCCCTACGTCACAAGATGGGCTGCCAGCTGGCTTACAGACAGAACTCACATGGTAACAATAGCGGGCCCCAGGTCCGACTCTAAACCAGTAACAAGTGGTGTCCCATAAGGCTCGGTCCTGGGACCCCTACTGTTTGGCATATACTTCTCAGAAATACAGGCAAACACAGGACGGCTAAACAAGTTCGCCAATGACTGTAAACTGGGAGCCATAATTGGCTCTCTGGCTGACAGGGACGTTCTCCAAAAGGGCCTTACTGAGATGGACACCTGGTGTCCAAGTCATGGTCTCAAGCTAAATGCAAAAAATGCATAGTCATTCCATTTGGGAAAAACAAAACACCCATGAATTACCACATATGTGGTAGCCCCCTTAATACAGAAGAGGTAATAAGAGATCTGGGAACCCAGGTAGATAGTAATCTCTCCTTTGACAATCATATTGCCAAAGTAGTTAGGAAATCCTTCTATGTAGCCCATCTAATTACTAAAGGGTTCACATGTAGAAATAAAGGGGTTATAGTGCCCCTCTACTCGTCACTCATCAGACCCATCATATAGTACAATGCCCCACTTGGGATGTACCTCACAAGACACTTCCAGCAGCTGGAAAGACCACAAAAGTACCTCACCAAGAGGATTACTGGCCTCAAACATTTGTCCTATGCAGCCTGACTGGAAAAAGTCCGGCTGTACTCAGTGGCATATCGCTTACTCAGAGGTGATCTCTGCCTGACTTACAAAGCCATGTCCAACTCAGAATTGATGGACATGCTCCACCTAAAGAAATCCAGGTCACTGCGAGCCACTCACTCTATTGAGCTAAACCTCACCACAGCAATAAATAGAACATGCTGGAGGGATAGATTCCTGTCACAAAGACTCCCCATGCTTTGGAACAAAATTATTAACTACATTAGGCAGAGCCCCTCACTAACACTCTTCAAGAGGAACCTTGATGACTGGATGGGTAACAGAAAATACACCCCTGGGATCACTTCATTGGCTCTTCTTGACAGAGGCTCAGTTAATTAATCAATGGGGTGGCGAAAGCTGACACACTCTGGCTAGGCTTATAAATGCCCTCGGGCAGATAGCCTAGTACCTACCTACGAACCTATGAAAATGTTGAACTCCAAGGTTCCCAAACGACCAAATCACCGATTTCTTTCCAACGCCACACAAAAACAAACATATTTAAGTGGAGGCCTTTGCCCCCCCCCACGCCCTCCAAATGGGGGGGCTGTGCCCTCCACACCCACCCTAACTAAATATTTTAACTTGAGACCGTACTACAGTCAGGGAAAGGGCAGATGTAACAGAACGGCCAACTGATTTCTTTCTGTTGGAAAGAAATCGGTGATTTGGCCATTTGGGAACCTGGGAGTTTGACATTTTCGTGTTGAACAAGTGAGGCTCGACATTTTAAGATGTCGATATTATAATATAGACCCAAATTGCAATGCAATTCAACTCTTATTTTATAGATTAGCATCTCTAACTAAGGATTCCTCAACATCTAATCCCAACACTGCCCAACAGTCACATATCACCACATCCACTTTCACCTTCAAACATGTGCCCACGTGCAATATAAAACTACTCTTAAACTGCACTGTTTTTCAACTAGTGACCCTTAGACATATAGCAGTCTTATTTCGTCTTGCAAATTACTTGAAAAATGTATTCAAAAACAAGTGCTAGACTATCTCCTGCAGGAACAACTCTTATCCCCTACGCAATATGGATTCCATCCTTCCCGTAGTACTAGCACTGCCCTTCTATCCTATATACTGTCAATAAAGCTAGAGATAATGGAAAACTAGTCTCTTCCTTATATCTACACTTGTCTAAAACATTATTTGTCACAACAAACCTCTGCTACAAATGTTCTCACCAGGTCTCCCTCAGCCCACCCTTCTGTGGTTCAAAAGCTACCTGTCCAATAGATATCAGTCAGGAAAATGGCACTCCACACGCTCTCCTTGCCTTCCAGTCACCAGTAGGGTACCATAAAGCTCTATCCTTGGTCCCTTCCTCTTTAACATTTTCACCAATACTTTCTGTACTTCCACACAGCTGGCCACACTAATACAATACACAGATGATTCCACTGTCATTTGCACATCTGACAATGTGATACACCTTCAAAAACTTAACTTGGTAAGCTTTAACAGCCAGTGAAATGTGGCTTAACTCACAACCCATGCTCAATCCAAAAAGACCAAATATTTTCATTTTTCTCCAAATCCCTCATGAAAAAAAAAAAAACAAAATTTAAACTTCTCTCTCTTGATAATACAATCACTGAAGTCACTTCTCATAGCAAACTATCAGGGGTGATAGTGGATGATCTTGCATTCGACCTGCATATACAAAATTGTATAAGAAAAACTCCTCAAAAAATAGGGATGCTTTACCGAGCCAAAAATGTTCTCACTGACGCAACTAAAACTATAATTGCCACTATTTACCTACTCCCCACTCATCTTTATGGTGCTGTCATTCTTGCTAACCTCCAGGCTTCACAAAAATTAAAACTTGAGCAGTGCTGTGACAAAGTTGCTAATTTTGCATCACATCCCCGTTTGAGAACCCATCACTGTATAGCACTGAAAATCCTAAATTGGTTAAAACTGCCACATCAACTAACATATACACAACTTCTTTCCATCTATCTCTCCAGGCCTACAAACATTTTGCACAAATGTGTTCCCATTTGGTCACTGTGATCGAGTGACCAAAAACTCCTGTCTGTCTACAAACCTAGCAAATCTGCTGGGCATTATCTGCACTTGTTTACCTGTATCCATCAGGACTATTCCCCTCCCTTCCATATTTCAAAACCACTCTGAAAGACTTCATAGCTAAAATCTGGCTCTGTTCTTGCTCAAATTCAGGATAAACTATATACCTAAATGTGAACAGGTATATTTTTTCATTCCTTATACTTTCTTACTCTCCCTTGTTCACTTATTTCCTTACTGCTAGTATCTATTTCACTTCCCTGACTTTCCCAATAAATGTGCCATAAGCCTGTTTTTTCCTCACTGTATTATTGGCGTCCCTATTTGTATTAGACTAAATTACCTTAATGTATCTACAAACTGTCTAAAATTTCACTAAATATTAAATGATTGTCATATACCTTGTTTCGATTTTTAACCAATGTTTTAATATTATGTCTAATGTGTTGTAATTATTTAAACTGCAGAGGTTTATGTTGTATTTTTGAAGATTGGGAAATTGTTAAAATGTTTTGTAATTTGAAACTTTTCTCTCTGGGTCTCCACTGAAAATGGGCTTCTACTCAGTCAAACTTTCCTGGTAATCAAATGTCAATTACTTTAATTAATTAATTTAGTTAATTAAATTTAATTAAGAAATCTACCTTTTTTAGTATGGTTTCCTTTGTGGGTCCCCCTATAACATCTTCACAATTGCAGATCAAGTTCCAGGCTCTACCTGTAAGCAATATTCCCTGCTGAAAGCTGATTATTTCTCCCAGAATTATTTAAGCTCCATAATTAGCAGTATTAGTGGAATACAGGTACATGACAATTGTGATCCTCCTGCTTTGGCAAAAAACTCCCTACTACCAAAATCTTCTATCACTATTAGAACCCCAGTAGCAGTTAGCATAATTATTCCCCTATCCTTTGTCTCTGATGTGCTGCTGAATATCCACTGTAAAATTATTGTTGTCAAATTCACGTTTGTCTTCCCAACTGTGTCTTCTTCAGCATTGCTATTTGCACTGTGCATTTCTTAATATAATTCATTGCTCTATCCTTTTGGTATATATCTGTAAAGTCATTTACATATGATAATAATATGGATTACGTAACCATTATGATAAAATCTATTGTTGCTGTTATACACAGCAGTTTTTTTTAATGTGTATTCCCAACTTGTGTTACACACTGGCTAGTAAATCTTTTATACATCTGTATATTTTCATCTCCATTTGAACCTGTCGCGTTTCTCAAGACTTTTTGTTTTAATGAAAACCTTCCAAAAAATAAATTCACTTTCCATATAGCCCCATCCCTTTTTAACTTTACAAACACACAGCTATGTATATCTTCAAAAAATGAAGTTTAACCCTCCAGACAGGAACAATTGCCATAAATTAGCAACTGCACCCATAGGCATTACCTAACCTAAAATTAAGGTTATCCATGCTAAAGTGCATGCTACAACAAGTGTTCTCACACTGATTACTATCTGTTTTTTTCTTATCTGTATTCCCCTCTCAGATGTGAAAAACATGTTATATGCTTTCAGAAAATATTAACTTCAGCTCTAAAAAAAGTGCATGGTTATCTTTAAGTAAAACTAGATTGTACACTATTTATTAAAAGTATGAATAAAAATATGAAAGTATTAAGGATGCTAGGGAGGCTGCTATCTTACTCATTTTCCATAATTTCAGACTTTTTTTTCACTGAACTGCTTGCCATTGGACCTAAAATGTTGCATTTCCCTTAGCAGAGAATGCTCAGAACTCTCATAAGTAATTGTTTACACCTGCAGACAGTTCATCCCCATGTAAATGTAGTTAGCAAATAATATTTGTAAATTTCACTCAGAACAGAATGTACAACTGACTTTAGCTGCAGACGTTTTGACTGCCAGTGCACATTTGCGAATGGAAACAAGCTAATATCTGTGCAGATGTATGAAATAGCATTTTTCATGGCTTTCATAATTTTGTCAAATTTTTCAAACTTACTTGCTTACAAAAAAAAAAAGCCACTGGGGATGCACAAGCCAGTGCATTTATTTGCGCAGTTCCCAAGCCCAGATAAATGATGAGGGTTGCGTCAGGAAGGGCATCCGGTGTAAAATTTTGCCAAATCATACATGCAGACAACAGTACAGAAATACATACCGGATCGGTCGAGACCCAGGTTAACAACAACCGCCACCAGTACTGTTGGCCAACAGGGTGCTGGCGAAAATTGGGCTGCTGTTGAACGAATGAGGAGAAGAGGGGGAAGGCATGCCAGAAAGCAGGTAAAGGCTAGGACTATGATAGTGAGGGTCGGAACTTTGAATGTTGGCAGTATGACTGGTATACGGAGAGAGCTAGCTGATATGATGGACTGAAGGAAGGTTGGTATATTGTGTGTGCAGGAGACCAGATGGAAGAGGAGCAAGGCTAGGTGTATCGGAGGCAGTTTCAGATTGTTTTATCATGGTGTGGATGGGAGGAGAAATGGCATAGGCATTATCCTGAAGGAACAGTATGCTAAAAGTATTTTGGAGGTGAAAAGAGTGTCTGATAGAGTGATGTTTATGAAGCTGGAAATTGGTGTAATGATGAATGTTAGTGCATATGCTCCACAAGTTGGATGTGCGATGGATGAGAAAGAAAAATTTTGGAGTGAGTTGGATGAAGTGGTGATGACTGTACCCAAAGGTGAGAGACTGGTGATTGGAGCAGATTTCAATGGGCATGTTGGTGAAGGAACAGAGGGGATGAGGAAGTGATGGATAGGTATGATGTTAAGCAAAGGAATGCAGAGGGTCAGATTGTAGTGGATTTTGTGAAAATGATGGACATGGCTGTGATGAATACGTATTTTAACAAGAGGGAGGAGCATAGGGTGACATACAAGAGTGGAGGAAGATGCACACAGGTGGATTATATCTTATGTAGAAGGGCCAGTCTGAAGGAGATTGGAGACTGTAAAGTGGTGGCAGGGGAAAGTGTTGTTAGGCAGCATAGGATGGTGGTTTGTAGGATGACATTGGTGATCAAGAAGAGGAGGATGAGTGTGAGGGCAGCACCAAGGATCAAATGGTGGAAATTGAAAAAGGGTAATTGTGAGGTGATGTTCAGGGAAGAGTTAAGACGGGCACTGGGTGGCAGTGAAGAGTTACCAAATAGCTGGGTAACTACAGCAGAGCTAATCAGAGAGATGGCTAGAAAAGTGCTTGGTGTGACATCTGGAAAGAGGAAGGAGGACAAGGAGACCTGGTGGTGGAATGAAGAAGTACAGGAGAGTATACAGAGAAAGAGGTTGGTGAAGAAGTGGGATTGTCAAAGAGATGAAGAAAGTAGACAAGAGTATAAGGAGATGAGGTGCATGGCAAAGAGAGAGGTGCCGAAGGATAAGGCGTATGAAGAGTTGTATAAAAGTTTGGACACTAAGGAGGGAGAAAAGGACCTGTAACAATATGCTAGACAAAGGGACTGAGCTAGTAAAGATGTGCAGCAGGTAAGGGTGATAAAGGATAATGAAGGAAACGTACTCACAAGTGAGGAGAGTGTGTTGAGCAGATGGAAAGAGTACTTTGAGGGGTTGATGAATGAAGAGAATGAGAGGGAGAGAAGGTTGGATGATGTGCGGATAGTGAATCATGAAGTGCAGTGGATTAACAAGGAGGAAGGTAAGGATAGCTATGAAGAGGATGAAGAACGGAAAGGCTGTTGGTCCAGATGACATACCTGTGGAAGCATGGAGGTGTTTAGGTGAAATGGCAGTGGAGTTTTTAACTAGATTGTTTAATGAAATCTTGGAAAGTGAGAGGATGCCTGAGGAATGGAGAAAAAGTGTTTTGGTACCGATTTTTAAGAATAAGAGTGATGTGCAGAGCTGTAGTAACTACAGAGGGATTAAACTGATCAGTCACAGCATGAAGTTATGGGAAAGAGTAGTGGCAGCTAGGTTAAGAAGGGAGGTGATGATTAGTGATCAGCAATATGGTTTTGTGCCAGGAAAGAGCACTACAGATGCGATGTTTGCTCTGAGAGTGTTGATGGAGAAGTACAGAGAGGGTCAGAGGGAGTTGCATTGTGTCTTTAAGGATTTAGAGAAAGCATATGACAGGGTGCCTAGAGAGGAGTTGTGGTATTGTATGAGGAAGTCGGGAGCATCAGAGAAGTATGTAAGAGTGGTACAGGATATGTACGAGGGTAGTGTGACAGAGGTGAGGTCTGCGGTAGAAGTGACGGATGCGTTTAAGGTGGAGGTGGGATTACATCAAGGATCAGCTCTGAACCCTTTCTTATTTGCAATGGTAATGGACAGGTTGACAGATGAGATCAGACAGTAGTCCCCATGGACTATGATGTTTGCAGATGACATTGTGATCTGTAGTGAGAGTAGGGAACAGGTGGAGGAGACCCTGGAGAGGTGGAGATATGCTCTAGAGAGAAGAGGAATGAAGGTCAGCAGGACTAAGACAGAATATTTGTGTGTGAATGAGAGGGAGGATAGAGGAATGTTGAGGATGCAGGGAGTAGAGGTGACGAAGGTGGATGAGTTTAAGTACTTGGGATCAACAGTTCAGCGTAATGGTGAGTGTGGAAGAGAGGTGAAGAAGAGAGTACAGGCAGGATAGAGTATGTGGAGAAAGTGTGTCAGGAGTCATTTGTGACAGACGAGTACCAGTAAGAGTGAAAGGGAAGGTCTGTAAGAGGGTACTGAGACCAGCTATGTTATATGGGTTGGAGACAGTGGCATTGACAAAAAGTCAGGAGTCAGAGCTTGACGTAGCAGAGTTGAAGATGTTAAGATTTGCACTGGGTGTGATGAGGATGGACAGGATTAGGAATAAGTATATTAGAGGGTCAGCCCAGGTTGGAAGGCTTGGAGACAAAGCCAGAGAGGCAAAATTACATTGGTTTGGACATGTACTGAGGAGGGATGCAGAGTATATTTGGAAAAAGATGCTAAGGATGAAGCTGCCATGTAACAGGAAAAGAGGGAGGCCTAAGATAAGGTTTATGGATGTGGTGAGAGAGGACATGCAGGTGGTTGGTGTGACAGAGCTAGCTGCAGAGGACAGGAAGAAATGGAAACCGTTGATCTGCTGTGGCGACCCCTAATGGGAGCAGCCAAAAGAAGACGACTTGCTTACAAAAAAACACTTGTTTATAGCTTAAGCCAAGTGCATTAATCTAGACATCCATCCTTGTAGAAATAAGAAAAAATATATTAATTCCACATATAATAATAATCACACCCTACCCCCACCCCAGTAGCCCAAGATCACAGCATATTAATATTAGACTTGGGTTTGTCCAGCCTGTTCTTCTCTCTCTGTTGTTAAGCCTGTATTTATTACAGCTAAACAAATTACTTGTTTAGTTTAATATCTTTAATACATAAAACAGTCACTGAAAAAAACCCAAACATTTAAAATACCCCTGACTACACACCAAATAAAAATGTTTTGTAATGTATACCATGCAGTTTATATCATGACATGTTTTATCCAGATACTAACAAGAACAACAGTATTTTAATTGGTTACTTTTTTCCTTTTAGTGTCCTTCTAAACATTATTGACATAAACCGGGATCCTTTACAATCCACTCACAAGTTTAACAAAATCAGCAAAAGTCCAATCTTTTTAGCCCTTTTTTTTTGCAAGGTCATATCTCACAAATGTGATAGATGCTTTATAGCCTGACATTTATTCACTAATCTCTCCTGTTGAACTCCACTTCCCAACACCAGACTCTGGTTCAAATCCAAGGTACTCATGATTCTTCTAGTGAAATCTTGTGCTTTTTTCTATCTCTCAAAGATTTTCATTTGAAACAATGGAAGAAAGGTTTCATTGACAAAGTCTCTCTATGAGCTCTATTGCCAGAAAAATGAGAGGCATAGTCCCTTTCTATTTGCTGGTTCACGTTTTTTTTTGGATAAACTGTATCCAAAAATGTTTTTGATCCTCCAGGAAAAAATATTCTGAAGACAACTGGATACAGCAACTTGAAATTCACACCTGCCTCCCAACATTTCCTGACTGCTTGGATAAATTTGCTTCTGTTCTGCCCGGTGTATAATGAATAAGTATTTTCCACAAACACTCTATTGCCACCAGTTTTTAGTTTTCCCTTCTGCCACAGTTTTGTGAGGATCAACTCTTTCTGCTGGTACGATTGCATCTTTACTAACACAGGTCTTGGCTGCTTTTCTCATGGCCAGTTTTGGAGCATACACTCGATGTGCCCTTTCAGTTAAATCCTGCATGGAATTCCAGTTCGGTTGTTTATCTTTGCTTTCATAAAATTAAAAGTCTCTCCCTTCCAATTTCTGTGGTATAGCAGAAAATCTCAGAATTTTTCTCTGCGAGCTCTGTCATTGTTTTGAAACAGCTATTCTTGAGATGTCTCATAACTCAGCCAGTCATTTTGAAACAGCTGTTCTTGAGAAGTCTCATACTCCAGCCTTTTCTTCACTTCAGCCTCTGATTTTTGGCAATTTCATTAGTTTATCTGAATAGATAGTTAAAGCTTCTTTCTTTCCAGCCTTTTGCTATTTGAGTTGGTATCCTCCTCCAGTGTTTCATTTATCTTAATCATCTTTGAGTACCTTTGTTTTATTTTTCCTCTAATTTACTGGAAGACATCTCTTGTGCCAGAGATGAACTTTGAAGTGCTTTTTGCTGAACATCTACAGGATTCTTCCCAGCTGGTGTTTTCTTCACCGTTGCTGGTTGATTTTCTTTCAGCAGCTCTAAATTTCTTCTTTGCTGGCATCCAGGCAGTGTACTTACTGGCCAGTAACTAAATTTTACTCAAGCTGACAATATCACTGGCTCTTATTTCTCAGTTTCTTTTTTCACACTGGAGTTGAAATTAAGCTGTTGATCATTCTGCAGGCATCTTTAAAGTCAGAAAATATCCTTTTTGGTCAGGCTTCACAGGATATTGTTGAAGACTTGTAGTAAGGGAAATGAGTTGAATCTCAGTTATGCCCACCACAGAGCCATGTCTCTTTCTTTCTACAGACCGGGCATCCTGGGAAGAAAGCATCTAATACTGTGAGAACTATGGTTAGCTATGCATTTTTTCCTCCTCTGTAACCTCCCCCAAGCTTTAATGTCTGATAGCTTGTTTCTATGGAAGTTGCAGCTTTCCCAGCTGTACTTCACAACTTTACTTCAGAGTCGATTGGAAAAACTTATCTAGCCATGAAATGAAGAGCCATAACCAAGGACATATGGTTTCAAACAGGATCTTGCACAGTCTTGTCTCAGACCTCTTAGGAGCTCCCCATCCAAAGGAACCTTTAAGATACTCCACAGACTCCTTGGTAACAAAGCTCCTGGGACAGACCAAACTTTGCTTCTTAATTGGGACCATAGACCCTCTTCTAACTTTGGAAAGAAGTAGGGAGTTCTGTTTTGCATCTTCATATTTCAAAGAGAACAGGAGACTTTTCCATTCTAGACAGCTTCAGATAGTATATCTGCTATAGCAAGTCAAGATAGATTGGCTCTGAGGATGTTCTCCCTGTTGCTGTGCAAGGCGTATATAATATCATTGGACATGATGAATACCTTGTGGTACACCACTATTGTCATCAGCAGGATGCTTCTTCATTTTGCCAAGGGGCAGGTGCCACTTTCAGTACAAAGTACTGCTGTTTGGTATATCATCTACATTCATACCAAAGTTCTGGCCATTGTGGTAGAGAATGGGATTTTAGTGTTCTCTTGCACGGACAACTGGCACCCGATGACACAGTCAGTGGATTCAATGGTTGTGTGCCTTGCTTGATTCACTTCATGGTTGCAGTTCCCAAGAGTCACCATAAACTGAAAGAAGTTCTATCTCCGGGGATTCTGTTCTTACAGTTAGAGTTGAATAGTGCCCACTGTTTTTCACTCTATCCAGACAGAGTGCTTAGAAGCATGTGGTCTCAGACTAGGTGATGCTGCAGAATTAGATGGAAATTTAACCCTTTTGCATGTTGTAAGCCTCAAGGTAGTCACCATTTTTACTGTATCATTTGCTATCTTTGGATGAGAATGATTCTGTAGCTGGTGAGGTGCTGTTGACTTGCAGTCAGCACTTCTTCACAGGCCTGGTTTTGCTGTCAGAGCCCTGTTACCAGCTCCTAGTCATGGACATTGCTCAGTAACCTCAATATAGTGTTACCCTTCCTTCAGGTAGACCCATCAGTAATGTTTACAAAGGATGCTTTACTGGCAGGTTGGGGTGCCCACCAAAGATTCAACTCGGTTGAGCAGAGGATACTATTTCTCACCTTTCAAGCTGTTGGGGGGTTAGGGGAGTGCTGAAGTCAAAGCCTGTCTTCTAGCCAGACAACCAAACCATGACATGATGTCTGAATGTAATGGGGCACACTGAGGCAATGTTTATCTAATTTTGAACCATGGAGTATAGCATTTCTCTCATCTCAGGGAAACAGATGTGCTGTCAGGCATCCTTTTCCTCATTCCATGCCATCTTCTGGCTCTGTGATTAAGGGAGATTTGTCAGGTTAAGTTCTTCTGGGAATTGAATGCCATGCCAAGTATTATGGTTTTCCCCATTTCTGCTTGGAGCAAAAGGACAAGTGGGGTGGAATTCATCGCTGCATTCTTCCTGTCATGGCAGAGGAGATTCTTGTATGCTTTTCTACCTTTCCCTTTGATTCTATATCAGTGAAGGACTAACCAGAGATAATATTTTTTGCTCCTCTGAAGCTAACAGGGATGTGGTTACAGGGTTTTAGGGCCATCCTAGTATAAATTAAGGAATTTCCTTATCATATGTGATAGCCTGGGTCCGCCATTGCCCTTGGCTGCTTCATTAGATTCCCTAACCCTACTAAATCTTCTGCCAGTGGACTAGTGACAGGGCTTTCTCCATACCTTTTGTGTGAACCATCAGCTAAAGTTCTTACCCCAGACTTGCTCAGATTCAAAAAGACACTCCATACATTTGCTTCCTTTGCTTGTGACTAAGTAGAATATGGTTTCTAGCTAAGCAAACCCCCTCCCAAATAGTTATTAGCATTATTGCCTGCACCTCAAAGGAGGTTTGATGCTGCACCCCATTCCCATGTAAAAATGGTGAAAAAGGGATGGATGAGGATAGTTACCTGCCTCTGGATAACAAATTGTTCACAATGCCATCAACGACTGCCTCACCAGAGGGATGGCTTTTTCCATTGTTTGGATCAAAAGTATGCCCATTACAGGCATTTCTGTCATAGCCACTTGTTTGTCATTTCACATGTTCAGCAAACATCTTGGTTATTCTAATGGTAGTGAAATTCAGGGTCACAGTGCATGTATGCATTGGGAATGGGATATTGAAAATTTAAGAAGTATATCCTGAAAGCATTTATATTACTCTGAAATATGTACTTAAAAAATATTGGATGTTCTTCATATTGATCATCCACTGCTGCAGTAACTTTAGCTATATGGGTTATATCCTGCAAGGATGCGACAGCCAGCCAGCTTCTGACACTTCAGGAACCTTACATGTGCCCAAACTGTCAAGCAGCTCGAGCTAAGCTGACAAAAGACAAGTTTGAGCACAAAGCCCTTCAGAGCTTTACTGCCACCAAAGAGTATGCTCCACTGAGGCCTTTGAGGATCGATGGTCAGCTTGTGCTTTCCTTAGCTGGACAGATAAGTTCCCTTTGGGGAAAAGAAACTTCCATGTTCTTACTTTTTTACTGATATTTTATTACTTTATCTTGTAAGGAAAGTTATTTTGAAGCTGAGTGTTGTCTTTTATCCGATTGTCTCAGGACTGTAACATACCTTTAAATGAAGCACTTGTTGTTTCTCTTCATTTAAAAGTAGTGTTATCTAACTGATAAAACTATTTTCATGTTGAGGTTGTAGGGCTGCCATGGTGTTTGAAAGTGCTTTTTACTCTGTTTTTCTGTATAAAAAAACAAGGTAAGTAACTTTTGTGGACTGGTAATGTTACTGTCAGTGTTACTTGTTTTCCCCAGGATAGAGGCACCATTTTCGGCTTGACCATGGAATAGGTTGTCACTCCAACAGTCGGTCCTTCTTCCAGCCACAAAAAGATAAAGTTAAGTAAACAGCCTTTGCTACCACAACAGGCTAGCAATTTGCCTCAGCCACAGGTGGGTGACTGTACTGTGGCCATTTGTTGTACCTCAGACCACTCATTTTTTACCGCCAATCCCCCTGGTGTAGCATGTACAGCCACTATGGACCCGGAGGTTAGCCACATCCTCTGCAGCTGTTGGGGTCTCCTCAGATGGCAAGGGAGAACCACTCTTGCTGGTCCAGGGAGAGAGAACAGGGAAGGTTTCCCTGTTGTGTCAGAACACTGTGCCCATCCCTGGGGAAGCAGAGGCTGCCGCTGATAACATGGTTAGTCCCATTTTTCCTGTATTAAAAAAAAACAGAAAATCAAGCATGTATCTACACCTCCTCAAATTTCTTTGGATAGGAGTAATTTACTGGGACTGTCTAAGGGTTTGATTTAGCCTGTTGATCCTTCTTGTAGAGTAGTTTCCAGTAAAAGAAAACCAGATACCTTAAGATGCTTATTTCCTGAAGAAATTCAAGATTTTGAATCTGAACAGGAAGATGCATGGACGGATTCAGAGTTCTGTCTTCAAATGTGTGATTCAAACTCAGAGGAGAATTTTCGTTTCTGATTCACCCTGTGGGGGTTTCTCTCTCTGAGACTATTGCTAAAATGGCCCAGTGTTTTCAGTGGGAGAACACTGAGGTTTCTCATTCCTCAAAAAATACTATAGGTTGTTACAGAAGGATTTTCTAGAACCTACACACATTCCTCTTTGTCTGCTTTAGAGGATGTGTCTTACTACCTGCAATTTTCCTGATAGTCGGCCAGCTGTCTCCTGAAAAAGCAGATAGGGTGTATAAAATTTTTCAGTCTTTTAATTTTTTATACACTTCCGAAACCTGACCCAGAAGCTATAGCCTTAGTTGACTTGTGTGCTGCTAAGCACTTAGTTAATTCCAATCCTAATCTTTCTAATAAAGATGGGAAAATAGTGTATACTTTAGCAACTTTGAATTTCAGAATTATAAGTTATCAGACTCATATGTTAAAGTTTATTTTGACATTCTAAAAGTATGAGGAAAGTTTTATCTACACTTTCTTCTTGTGAAGAAAAATCTGCTTCAAATAACTTAGTTTCTTCTATTGCACAAGTTGCTACTCATTGTTTGTAGTGCGTCTATGACTCTGTTGATACTTCTTCCAGGGCTATGGTCATGGTACCAGTTTAAAGGAGGTTTGCTTGGCTGCATTCTCAGAAACTTCCAGATGATGATCAAATGAGATTTTAAATTCTCCCTTGGATAAAGATTTAGTGTTTGGCTCCTCTGCTGCAGAGGTGAGCAAAAAGTGTGATGAAAGGGGCAAACTGATCCAGGGGATCTCTTAAGATTTTTCAGCCCCCCTTTTCCAAATTGTCCAAGGGATTTTCTTTCTCCTCATCCAGTTTTGACAAAAAAAAAAAACTGAATAAATTGTCTGGAGAGAATTCAGGCAAAGAGACGTTCAAGAAGTGGCAAGGAAGTTCAAAAAAGAAGTCTCAAACCTCCCAAAACCAAGGATACTCCAAGACTAAATGACTGTTGAAGAAACCGTGAGACCCCCCCCCTCCCACCCTGACCGTCTTTCTCTTCCAGAAAGTCTGAATTGCCATTTTTCTCTTTAGCAACAGATTGTTTCAGACAAATGTGTTCTGAAAATCATTCATCAGGATTACAGATGGCAGTGGGTGGAAATTGCTCCTTTCCATGGGGTCATTCCTTATCCTGCAGATCATACTGTTTTGTTCCCACATGTTCTTCATCACATGCTCTCCCAAGAATTGATAGAACCAGTTCATCCTTCCCAGGAGGGGGAAGAAGTATTATTCAAGGATGTTCCTAGTCCCAATGAAAGAAAATGCTTGGAGAGCATATCTGGCTCTTTCTTTCCTAAACCTCTTTGTGATGGTGCCCAAATTCAAAATTGTCACTTCACAACCTGTTGCCTCTTCTTCCTCTTTCAAATTTCCTGGTAAAACTAGACTTAAAATATGCCTATCACATTTCTGTCCATCCACATTTCAGGTGTTTCTTAAGGTTTTGTGTGTCTGGATCCAATATCAGTTTTCTACCTTACCCTTTGAACTGTCCACTGCGCCAGTAATTCACAAAGTATCTAGCTCCAGTTGCAGCTCATTTCAGTCTACAGGGTATCACAGTTTTCCATATTTAGACAATTTGCTCATCTTTGCAGTCTTTTTCAAAATATCGCTAAATCTTTATCCAAGGAAGAATTTAAAGTCTCATTTTTAACATTATCTTGAAGTTGCTGAGAATGCAGCCAAGAAAACCTCCTTAAAACTGAGTTCTTGGGTAACGAATTTCTTGTTCAGGCTGAGATTCCAAGAGAACATTCAGAAGTCTTTCTTGACTCCTTCACACTGGATTGTGTTCCTGGGATGTCAACTAGAGACTTCAGTTCAAAGACCTTTTCTTCCACAGGAAAAATAGATCTTTATTTAGATCTATTTCTAAGGTTTTTCACTCAGACTTCAGTCACTGTGAGGGGAAATACCTCAGGATTTTGGGTCTCATGACATCTATGATTTTTATGATACCCCTGACAAGACTCCACATGAGAAAGATACAGTGGTATCAGAAATGTTTCGGGTCTCAGCATCAACACCCATTATCTTTTTAGATCTCAGTACTGGGGTTTGTCAGTAGAGAAATCACTTGGTGGAAATAACAGATACCCTTAAATCCAGGTCTCCCCTTCTACCTTCCTGCTTTAGTCAGTCACCACAGATGCTTCAGACTTTGCTTGGAGAGTAGTTTCAGGAGAGATAAAAGTGCAAGGGGTGTGGGACACCAAGGACAGAAGCAAGCACATAAATATCAAGGAGGTGCTTGCCCTGATCAAGGCACTGAATTTTCTCAACTGTCTTTGGTCCTGGGACATTTGCTAGTGATTACAAATGAAACTTCAGTGATATGGTATATCAACAAGCAAGAGGGAATTAAGTTGTACTCCCTTTGCAGACTAGACATATTAGCTTGTGATATAGCTTCACAACACAGTCTCACTCTACAGACATCCTACATTCATTCAGAGCAAAATTGTGTGGTAAACAAGTAGAGCAGGGCCAGGGCAGAACCTCATGAATGGAAACTAGATCCAGTGGTTTTCCAAGATTTGCGACATCTGTGGGGAGTTCTTCAAGTTGACCTCTTTGCCTCCTGTATGAACAGTCAACTGGCAAAATTCTGTTCCAGGACTCCATGCAAGAAGGCCTGGAAGACAGAACCTTTCTTTCGACAGGAATGTTCCTGTATGCCTTTCCACTAATATCTAGGATACTTCTAAAGATTTGGAAGGAATCCCCCAAGATCATTATGGTGACTCCCTTCTGTCCCAGGCAAAAGTGATTCTCTCCTCTTTTAGAAATGGCCAGGGCCAATTACCACCAACCCTTCACAGGATAAGGCCTACTTGCACAAGAACAAGGGTATTTGTTACTCCCATCCTGACAGTCATCTTCAGTTGACTACCTGGATGATAGGGTCTTAATTCCTTTTAGGCACATGTTTTCTGAGGATGTACAACAGGTACTAATGGAGACAAGAAAGCCTAATACTAGAAAATCATATGTTAGCAAATGGAAAATGTTTTCTAGTTGGTGCCAACAACATAACCAGCATCTATTCAGGGCTAGTTGTTCTCTGGTTTTACTGTTTTTGTGTGGCTTTTCTTATTCCTAGGTCAAAGTTCATTTATCAGCCATTTAAGCATGTCTGCCTGTGGATTTTCATCCTTCAAGGCAGTCAAATGTCAAAATGTTCTTGAAAGGGTTTTTTTCATAAGTGGCCTCCAAGTAAGCCTGTGGCTCCTCCTTGGTATCTTAATTTTGCGTTAGAGAAGCTAACACTTGCTCCATTTGAACCATCTAATCTGGCTGACTTGAGGTTCTTAACCTGGAAAATAGTACTGCTCTGACCTCTGCAAGAAGGGTAATTGAGTTGCAAGCTCTTATGGTAAGTCAACCGTACCTAATTTTCCACAAAAACAGGGTTTCTTTGAAAACTAATCCTCCTTTTATGCCTAAAGTGGTATCTGTTTAATTTAAATCAAACTATCCATCTCCCCATTTTCTTTCCTGAACCTAAAAATGAGGGAGAAAGAGTACTCCGTACCTTGCATGTCCACAGACGATTCAGCTACTGTTTTGACAGAACTAAATCTTTAAGAGCATCAGATCAATTGTTCATTTCTTGTGAAGTTAACAAGGTACAACTGCTGTCAAAACAGACTTTCCAAAATTTTATCTAAGACTATTACCTTTTGTTATACTCACCATGACAATTCTATTCCAGGCAGGGTCAAGTCCCACTCTATAAGGACCTTGGCTTCTTCTATGACTTTTTGGGAAGGGTTGGATTCTACAAGTATTCTTGAAGCTGCTAATCGGTCCTCTGCACACACATTTACAAAGTACTATAAGCTGGATTCCTTCTCTAGGCCAAGATCATGCTTTGCAAGGACCATTCTCCAGGGGTTCCTAGAACGTGCTCCTTCCACCTCGCAGTATAGTTAGCTATGGTAATCTACCCATATAGCTAATACTACTGCAGTCGCAGTCAGTATGAGGAACATAGTACAGTTGTGTAAACTGAGCGTACCATAACAGTAGATATTCAGATGATCACTGCTGCAGTAGCTGTCCCCTCCCTCCCTGTTTTTTGGTGTGTTTTTTATGCCAGGGTATGGACATTTATTTTTTTGTTATTCCTAACTGTGACGCCTGTGCACTGGCCCAGTAATCAAGGAGCCTCAATCCTCACCACTAGCACCAGTGAGGGGCATACACATTGGGAAGGATAACAAGTACACACACAGTAATGTATAATTTCCCTTAAGAGCACATGGAGATCACAGTCAGTCTGAGGCTGGTTTCTCCCTTTCTCTCCAGATCCCCAATAAGACTCCCCACTGGCACAGCTATAGGGTCCAGATCTCAGCCTAGTGGCCAAGCTAAAACCTCCAGCATCCTCTCTGTCCAACCAGTGCTTCATGTCCCTGCCCAAGGAACTGACACACACACTTTAAGATTTTATTTATGTACAAGCACACAGACACTCCTGGGGAAGGCTGGCACAGGTTCTCCAGCTATGCCCCCTTTCTGCCCAGACTATAAGGTAGTACTGACTGCCACCAACCATTACTATTAACTGCTATAAGGTCCTTCCCGAAGGGTGACCAATTTCACTGTGTAATGCTGTTGTTATCCAATTGGTAAGTGTGATGAACAGCAAGGCTGTTGGAGTGGCTTTGTACAGTATCACCAAATACATGCAAGTACTCTAGAGCTTAAATTATCTCTACACAAAACAGCCACAGTTGAAAGGTTTAAAAATAGTTAATAAATAATAATACATGACAATACTTATTACTTCAGCACAATGACAATAAAGAGTTCAGAAATCACAGGAAATACTTAAAAACAATATTGTAAGATAGTCTGACATAAATATAGAAAACAGCTAGACTAATATGACTATATTTCTATCTCTAAGAGAAATCACTGTTCTAAATACTACTTGCATACAGAGCAAAGCAAGTGCCTGGCAAGTTGTTGTCAGATCCAGATCAAAATACAAAATGCTATTCTCTCTTTCTGTCCTTAAATTGATAATACACAGTACTGCTGAGTCATTTCAGATTACATAATTCTTGACACGTCTGCTGAAGTTTCCCAGGCTCACAGAACTCAAAATGTAACATATCTTTGTAATCTTGCACCTGCCAGGAAACCAGAGATAAAGGACACCTTACACGTGAAATCTAGTAATTATCTCTGTCTTAAAACAATAGGAGGAATTTCCTAGCCCAAACACCATGTCTCGGAGCTTGAGATCAAACACAGTTTTAAAATTCTTTACTTAACAGCTTTCTTCCAGCAGGGTGCACTGTGGTTACATTTTAAAGCTCAGTGCAACATATAGTTTAATCATAACATATGTTACATTTGTAAAACAAGCCTGTGGATTGTATTAATATTTACAAATAACATATAATTATTTACAAAATTCTATCTAGCTAGGCTGGCAACCTTTCAGTTTATCATACTAACCTTGCCCTTTCAGGGCACAGCCTTCCTCTCTCCTGACAGGAAAGCTTTGAAGGGCTTTGTGCCCAAGTTTGCCTTTTAGTCAGCTCAGCTCGAGCTGCTTGACAGATTGGGCTCATGGAAGATGCCCTGAAGCTTTGGAAGCTGGCCAGCTGTTATATCTTTGGCAGGATATAACCTATATAGCTAAGGCTACTGCAGCAGTGATAATTCAAACATCTGCTGTTATAGTAAGTTCAACTTACACAACTGTATTTTCATTCATATTCTGATAACTCATCTGTTTCAAAGTTGTGGGGGATCCAGGGACTGCCCTAGCACTCAGTGGGCACAAGGATGTGAAATTAATCGTAAACAATGCACCAGCCCATTGCAGGATACACACACCTACTGGCAGTTTGAAGGATCACCAACCCACCCCAGCACATCTTTGCAGTGTGGGAGGAAACCAAAGCACTTGTTAAAAATCCAGACAGACACAAGGAGGATATGCAAGCTTCACCCAGGAACCATTCCAGTTGACAAGAGAACCAAGCACTGTGAGGTAGCAGTGCTGTTCCATTTTAAGTTATTTCCCGTTTTAACTCCTTTCTGTGCCACTTTCATGCACAGATCTGAAAAGATGGTCTGACATATTTTTATGTGACTTGGGTCAGTCCCAACACTTATGATTCTTAAATGAATCCATACCATAGGTAGAGTGACTGACAAGTCAGAGTCCGCATATGAAGTAAGATGCATCAAACACAGGACTGCAGTAAATTTCCTTTCTGTTGTGGATTCTGTGGCTGCTTACAACTGGTGATTCATAGTGCTTGATCTTTGCTGAAAAACTGAGATAATGTTGGGCTGTTTGTATTTGTAGAAATGCATATGCGTCCCATAAGTTGTGGTCCTAGCTTGTGCTCCTAACACTGGATCAGGTGTTGTTAAAAGCTTTGGTCCAATGGGTCGAAATGTCAGTGGTGCACTGCTTTGGTAAATGTCAGTTTGGTTTAGTTAACTGCGTATTGTTGACTAAGAAACAGCACTGGAGAGCGATATATTGCTGTTTTACAAGGAATTTTATTGTTTCAGATTTCCTATATCATGTTCAATAATGTGGTATTCATTCATGCATGGAGGTGTCAAAAACCCACAATGCGTTCTGCAATCCTTTTTCCAGCAGGATTGCTCAGTGTGTTGTGAGGGAGCAATTCATAGACAGCAGTAGTGCTGTAGTAGTAGTATGAAGGCTCCGTCATATTATGCTACAGAAGTCTTGTTAGATATCATCATATGCAGATACAGCAGTCTGGGGTGCAGCTAATGTAAATTAGTAATGCACTGTGTCCAGGAGTTGAACACTGTGATTAAAATAGCACAGTGGAATGATTCAAAAGCAGTCTGTACCACGCTATTTCATGCAGAACTTAGTGAAAGACTGAATGTTGCACATTTACAGTATACACCCATTGTCGTGTATGACAGTGGCGGGGTTGAGTGTGTGCAACTGTCATGATGTCTGTATGAATGTGTATGTATGTTGGAATGTGTGTGTGTCTGTAGGTGTCAGTGCATCAGTTTTACGTGGGTTGGTAGAGGGAACATTTAACACAATTATTCCAGCTGTGTTGAGTATTAATTTCATATACATGTAAATGAGCTGCAAATGAGCTTTTGTCCAGTGCAACTCTGGCATGTGTTGTTGTTGCTGTAGCATTAGTAGAGCTTACCCACAGAGCACTAGTAGTGTTAGAGCAATAAATTGTCTGAATACCCTCAGATATACTTTATTTCTGTGTTTGCTGTCTGAGGGACAGATTCATTTCCCAGAGGCTCCCCTCACTCTGGAATAGAATCCCAATTCATGTTAGACATAGCCCCTCACTGACCCTCTTCAAGCGAAATCTGGACGCGTGGATGGGAAATCGCAAATTCGCTCCTGGGATCTCTTCTGTGTCCCTGCTAGACAGAGGCACAGTAAACTAATCTTAAAAGGGTACCTTCTGTGACCTATGTTACAGAGGCACAGTAGGTTAATCTAATAGGGAGGCGGAAGCCAAATACACTCTGGCTAGGCTTATAAATGCCCCAGGGCAGATAGCCTAGTATCTACCTATGAACCTATGTCCACTTTCAGAAAGATCGTGATAGTAGTTACAGCAAATGCTGTAAAAATTTGTCATTTGTTGCTGATATCTGAGTACAGACTTGAAGTTCCAGTTCATTAGTGCTAGCAGTTGAAATATAAACATGAATTAAAACTGCAGAAATAATTGTGACTGTTTGTTTCTGTTGCAGACCTGAGTGGAGCTAGTAACATAATATTTTCCAATGGAGATCTGGATCCCTGGGCAGGAGGTGGTGTAAGTAATTCTATATGTGGCTAAAATTTTTCATGACTTATTTTTTTACTTAGCTGTTTCTGCTTTCCATTGGAATTTTACCATTTTCTAATGTCTACATGTCATTCACCATAGTGTAACATTCTGGGGTACACACTCCTACCTGCAAAGATAAGAAAGGTGAAACTGTAACCAAAGCTGAGAAGTCTCCTTTCCACAATGTACATGCTGTCCATTGATGTCCTGACTGAAATCACTGTTGCAGTATTCTTATTATGTGAGTTTTTGGTCCACTGATGTCAGGCCAGGATACCAAAGCTTTACCTTCCCAAGTGCTGTTGAACTTCAGGTGCTTATGGCTGTTTCACCCTTTCTCATTTTCCTCAGAAACAAGGTTAATGTCAGGGCCAATCCATCATTCATGCCTAAGGTAGTGAATTAGATGTCCCTCAATCAGGCTATCCACCTGCCTACCTTTTTCCCTAATCCCCAGAATAAGGGTAGAAAGAATTTTCCACTCACTAGATATTCACAGGCAGCTGATGTTTTAATTGGACAAAAGTAAAAACAAAAACCGAGAGAAAAACTGACCACATTGTTTCTTTAATGGATTCCAAGCTGGGACAGCCCATCTGTAAACAAACCACTGTTTCTTGGATGTCAAAGGCTATCTCTTTCAGTCACAAACAGTATTAGAAATAATTACCTACCTGCCCAAAAGTACATTCCACTCGGGCAGTAACATCTTCTGAGTGTATGTGCCAGGTTCATCTTGGAAATGGCCACCTGGTGGTGTGTGCACACCTTCACCAAGCATTGCAGAATTGATGCCTTTTTCAGATCCAGAGCTGCCTTTGCTAGGTTGGTCTTGTCTGGATAGCTCATCCTCCCTTTAGCCAAGCTCTCTCTCTTGTCTGCCTCCTTCAGCTATGGGAATCACCCATATGTTAAGAATATTGCAACAGTGATTTCAGTCAGGACATGGTACAGTTGTGTGAGAACTTAAAATAACAGTAGATGTCCTACTGATCACTGTTGCAGTATTCTTTCCCCTTCATCCTTCCAATATTTCTCTTTCCCTGTGTTGTAAGCTATCACGTTTAAACAGCTTTCAGGGAGTTTACTTACCTCTTTGAGCTACACACCTCCTAGCTCTCCAGTTTCCTCTCTCAGAACTCTTCAGGCTGCTGGCTTAGAGATAGAACATACAAGCTAAGGTCGGCTTCGGTCGTAGACCCTTGAGAAGGTAAAGCTTTCGTATTACCCCAGCCAGACATCAGCAGACTGAAAACCCATGTGTTAATACTGCAGCAGTGATTAGTAGGACATCTACTGATACAATGTTGTCTATTTGAATCCAATTCATCAGGTGGATTTCGGATCCGGACTGATCCCACCTTGGTGCTTTATACCAGAGTATTGGATCAGAGAGCTCTGACTGCTCCCCTACCTATAACTCCCTCCTCCTAGCTGATTTACCTCCGATCTCACTTGCTGCCTGTTTGACCAAGTGTGTCCTCCAAGAGATCCATGCAATTATGATTAATGAAAGCAATTTTTTGGCTAAAATCATCTTCGCCTCCCGTTTCCTGTGTAATGGTTAGTAGGCATATTTATTAGGCCAAATAAACTAAACCACATAAAACACAAAAATAAAATTAAAAAAAAAATAAAATGATGGGTGCCACTGTTGCACCATCTTTTGCAATTTAGTAATTTGTTGGTGGGAGAATTTTTATCTGCCCAGACTTTCTTTGTTCCACCATGTTTCTTTTTACCGTAGATATGTAGATGATTTATTTTTTATTTGGAAGGGAAGTAAAACAGTTTGACAATTTTGTTTTACAGATGAATAGCAGTGTCAGGTGGTTGAATTTTGAAATAAGTTGTATAGGTACCACCATAAATGTTTTGGATATTGAAATATCTTTCAACCTTTCTATATGATTTTTTCAGTAATGTTGACAGAAAAAAAGACTTTCAGTAACAATTATGTTTACTTTTCTAGCTCCCATCCAGAATACATGAAATTTAACATTTTTAGGGAACAAGTGATCAGACTGAGTCGTATTATAAGCAACCGTGATATTTTCCACAAAGAGGTACATTTTTGGCCAAAGGGGGGTATCCGAAGACAAAGTTAAAGGAGATAGTGGATACAGTTATTTTCCATAGGATAGGCAGATATCCACCTATCCTTTCTGCAGGATTTATTCCTAAAGTTAAACATAATGAAATTGACATTTGTAATGGTAAAAGTGTTTAGCTTTCCAAATTCCTATGAGTATAGAGGGGGAGCAGCTTTAAAAAAATTATCCAAGACAACTGGAAGGTAATTTTAGGTAATAGAGATTTAAGTGAGGTAGTGGGTATGGAGACTAAATTTATTTATAAGAGGACATCAAATTTAAATTTTTTATTAGAAAAAGGTAAAGAAAGTTTTGGAGCAAGTAGTACTACACCATTAGGCACATTTCCTTGTGGAGGGTGCAGAATGTGTACGTTCATCTATCCTGAAAGTACATTTTTGTTCAAACATTGTAAGTTCTTGTTTGAACCTCGATACAAGTGTGATTGCCAAAGTATAGGTATTGTTTATTTTTTTTTGTGGGTCCTGTTATAATTTCTATGTACGAAAGACTACCAGGGCCCTTAAAGATCGAATGGGAGAACATCTTAGAGCCATTAAAAAACAAGGATTTAAACAGTGCTTTGGCAAGACACAGTTTAAGCTGTGAATGTTTTCATAAGTTTTATTTTTTTAATTTTGCAACAGGTGGATACCAGTAAGTTTGTTGATTCAAGTAAAAATTATGTGGAAATGTTGGAATTGAAATGGCAGGTGGTTCTTAGGGCTGATGTCAGTCCAGGTTTGAACAAAACCATTTCCATTAAAAGTTTATTTTAAAAAAAAAAAAAAAAAAAAAAAAAAAAAATATATATATATATATATATATATATATATATATATATATATATATGATATTATTTTCAACATTCAATGCCGAAACATGGTACTTTCAATTCTGTATATTGGTGTATTATATTTTCAAATTAGAAGTTCTTACTTTTTATGTTGTTATTGCTTTAGTTTGTTTAAAGTCTTAATGATAGTGTGATGTCATTAGCTTGACGGTATTTAACTGGTCTGATTTTTAAGTTATGTTTCTGAAGAAGTTCCAACAGTAAAGGAGTGAAAGCACTAATTTGACTCCTGTTTTTTTATATGGACTATGTACACACAGTGGTGAATATTTTTAGGATAAATAGATTATTTTCTTCTAGTTCTTGGTAAAAAAATTAAATGCTGATCAACTCCCTGCCAAATACCTACAAAAATCAGCTGATGCTATTGCTTACCCTGTCTCAATACTAATCAGTCAAACTATAGTAGAAGCTAAAATTCCCACCATCTGGAAACTATCCTATGTAATCCCACTTCACAAAGTAGGCAGCTCTACTGAATTCTCCAGTTATAGGCCAATAGCTATACTATCTCCACTTGCAAAGATTATGGAAAAATGTATTCACAGACAACTCATGCACCACCTAATCCAGAATCACCTTATGGCAGACACTCAGCATGGTTTCCGTCCTCATCACAGCACTACTTCAGCCCTCCTAGCCATTACCAACACCATAAACCATAATCGCAACAATAATTATATATCCTCAGCCCTCTTCTTGGATCTTTCCAAGGCATTCGATATGGTTGATCACCAACTTTTAATCCACACCCTGCAAACATTCTGTCTTGATACTAGAGCCCTTCACTGGTTTCAGTCCTACATGAATGGTTGACAGCAGGCTGTCCTCTGGCAGAACAAACTCTCTAACCTTCTACCTAACACCCTTGGAGTACCACAAGGCTCTATACTAGGGCCCTTGCTGTTCTCCATCTTCATTAACAACCTTTATACTGTCATCCCAAAAGTCAGCTGTATCCAATATGCTGATGACTCTACTCTGATTTGCTCGGCCACATCTCCAGTAGAGTTATGGTCAGCTACCCAGACCACCTTTAATACAATAGAAAACTGGCTTTCTGAACGTCGTCTGATCCTAAATCCCCAAAAAACTAAAATGCTGTTATTTTCACCAACAGGTAGGTCTACCACTTTCACCTTTACCATTAATTCAAATGATGGCACAATAATCTCCCCTGACCCCTCTACAAAACTATTAGGTGTCATCATAGATAATCTAAAATTCGACCAACATGTTAACCAAACTATCAAAACCATCAATAAAAAACTAGGGTCACTTTACAGAATAAAAGCCTTCCTAACCCCTCCAGCTAAAATTGCCATAGCTCGCTCTCACCTTCTTTCAACCCTTCTGTATGCATCCCCTCTACTCTCAAATTTAAACAAGACTGTCCTTAACAAACTCTCAATTTGCTACAACCACATTGCCAGGTTTGCCACTGGGCTGCCTTTTAGGACACATCATTGCATCAGTCTAAATCATCTTGGGTGGCTTGAACTACCCAGCCTAATCCAGTATAACCAACTGATTATGGCCTATAAAATCCTCTATAATCCGGACAATACTCCTGCACTTAAAAAATATTATCACCCCCTATAACAATCCTAGACCGCTTCGATCCTCTAACAAACTACTAATTCAGACTAGCAAAATTAATAACACAGCTGGTGACTCTCTCTCTCTGCAAACTCTGTAAGTAGATCCTGGAACTCTTTTCCAGCTGATATTACCTTACTTTCCACCTTAGGTCAATTTAAAACTAGACTCAAACAACATTTGGCACTTAACTGGCTATGTCAATGTATCAAGCCTGGCTAACTCTCTCTAGAATGTGTAAAAATCTGTTAACCAGCTTACTGTGTAATTTAATTTAATCATGACTTACGCTCAGGATTAACTCTAACCTTTGGAACTTGTTTAAATTGCTTAATTATGTGATCTCTGTAAATAGTCTGTTTCTAATATGTAATGCTGGTATTATGTAATGCTGTATCTGCTTACCCTTGGAGCTTTTCTCCCCGGGCCTCCGCTGAAAATGGACATGCATCCAGTCGGACTATCCCGGTCAACAAATGTAAAATAAAATAAATAGTTAATATAGTATGTGATAGAATTTTCTACTAGTTGATATAGATATATATGCATGTCTCACTCTCTCTGTGTGTGTGTGTGTGTGTGTGTGTGTGTGTGTGTGTGTATATATTTATATATATATATATATATATATTTATATATATATATATATATATATATATGTATACACATATATATATATATATATATATATATATATATATATACACATATATATATATATATCATCATCTTCTTTCGGCTGTTCCCATTAGGGGTCGCCACAGCAGATCACCTGTTTCCATTTCTTCCTGTACTCTGCATCTTGCTCTGTCACACCAACCACCTGCATGTCCTCTCTCACCACATCCATAAACCTTATCTTAGGCTTTCCTCTTTTCCTGTTACCTGGTAGCTTCATCCTTAGCATCTTTTTCCCAATATATTCAGCATCCCTCCTCAGCACATGTCCAAACCAACGTAACTGTGCCTCTCTGGCTTTGTCTCCAAACCTTCCAACCTGGGCTGACCCTCTAATATACTTATTCCTAATCCTGTCCACCCTCGTCACACCCAGTGCAAATCTTAACATCTTTAATTCTGCCACATCCAGCTCAAACTCCTGCCTTTTTGTCAATGCCACTGTCTCCAACCCATGTAACATAGCTGGTCTCACTACCCTATTGTAGACCTTTCCTTTCACTCTTACAGGTACTCGTCTGTCACAAATCACTCCTGACACTCTTCTCCACCCACTCCATCCTGCCTGTACTCTCTTATTCACCTCTCTTCCACACTCACCGTTACTCTGAACTATTGACCCCAAGTATTTAAACTCATCCACCTTCTCCACCTCTACTCCTTGCATCCTCACCATTCCTCTATCCTCCCTCTCATTCACACACATATATTCTGTCTTAGTCCTGCTGACTTTCATTCTTCTTCTCTATAGAGCATATCTCCATCTCTCCAGGGTCGTCTCTACCTGTTCCCTACTCTCACTACAGATCGCAATGTCATCTGCAAACATCATAGTCCACGGGGACTCCTGTCTGATCTCGTCTGTCAACCTGTCCATCACCATTGCAAATAAGAAAGGGCTCAGTGCTGATCCTTGATGTAACCCCACCTCCACCTTAAACGCATCCGTCACTCCCACTGCAGACCTCACCGCTGTCACACTACCCTCGTACATATCCTGTACCACTCTAACATACTTTTCTGACACTCCTGACTTCCTCATACAATACCACAACTCCTCTCTAGGCACCCTGTCATATGCTTAGGTTCATAGGTTGGTTCATAGGTTGGTACTAGGCTATCAGCCCTAGGGCCTATACAAGCCTAGCCATAACAATTCCCTGGCTATTTCTTCCCACATTATTTACTTTCCTGGACCCCTGTCTAGCAGGGCGACTGACATGATCCCTGGGCTGAATTTCCTTTCTCCCATCCAATCGTCAGGGTTCCTCTTGAAGAGGTCCAAAGAGGCACTCTGCTTGACATGTATGGGCAATCTATTCCAGAGTCTGGGGAGTCTCTGGGTCAGGAACCTATCCCTCCAGCATGTTTTGTTTATTGGGATGACAAGGTTTAGATCCCTGGAGCGTGTAGCTCTGAGGGATTGGAAGTGTAGCATGTCCAACAGCTCTGGGTTTGACATGGCCTTGTACGTTAAGCAGAGATTGCCTCTGAGTAGACGATATGCGACAGAGTATAGCTGGAGTTTTTTAAGGTGGTCAGCGTAGGGCATCTGCTTTAGGCCTGTGATTCGTTTAGTGAGGTATTTCTGAGGCCTTTCCAGTTGTTGCAGATGTCTTGACAGGTACATACCAAATGGGGCGTTGTATTCTATATGGGTCTAATGAGGGATGAGTACAGTGGGACAATGACCTCCTTTTTTCTGGATGAAAAGCCCTTCGTGATGAGGTGTGCCACATAGAAGGATTTCCTGACTGTTGTGGCGATGTGGTTATCGAAGGTGAGACCACTGTCCACCTGTGTCGCTAAGTCTCTTATCACACTTTCTGTGTTTAGTGTACTGCCACCTATATGGTAATTCATGGATACATGTTTTTTCCCAAAGGGGATAACAATACATTTCTTGGCCTTGAGCTTGAGCCCATAGCTCTGGCACCAAGCATCTGTTTCTGTAAGGCCCTTTTGTAGAGTATCCACATCATTTGGGGATTCAATAATGGCTCTCAGTTTGCAGTCATCTGCAAACTTTGTTAGCCAGAGTCCCTTAGTGTTGACCTGTACTTCAGAGAAGTAGATGCCAAACAAGAGCGGCCCCAGGACTGAACCCTGAGGTACTCCACTTGTCACTTGTCTGGAGCTGGATTTGGAGTCGGCTACTTTTACAGTGTAGGTTCTATCAGTAAGCCATTTAGCAACCCCTTGGGTGACATAGGGATTAATGCCCAACTTAGTAAGTTTATCTATGATTCCAGAGTGGGGATGGTGTCAAAGGCCTTGGCAAGGTCTAGATAGGCTGTGTGGACCACCTTACCCTTGTCCATGGCTCTGGAGACTGATTCAAAGAAGTCAATCAGGTTCAGGAGACAAGATCGGCCCTTCACAAACCCAAACTGGGTGGGGTCCAGTGTTTGAAGGTTGCCAATGTCTTTGTTTATAAGTTCCATGATAATACGCTCCATGGCCTTGCAGATGAGGCTTGTCAGACTGATGGGACGGTAGTTTCCGGGATCCAAGGTGGATCCCCCCTTGTGGATTGGGATAACTGTAGCTCTGCGCCACTCAGTGGGCAGGAAACCTGAGGTGAGACTATAATTAAACATGACACTTAGGTGAGGTGCCAGTTCATATTGTAGTTCATGTAGTACACAGCCCGGGATGTCATCTGGTCCCATGGATGCTGTATTCTTGGCTTTAGAGAGTGCGTTTTATACCTGTGTGGCCGTTATTACTGGAATTTGGCAATCTTCCGGTATTGAGATGGGCCATTTAGGGGGTGAGAGGGGGGTGAAGTTGGCACTGAATCGATCTGCCAGGATATTGGCAATATCCTTCGGATCAGTATATTTAATGCCATTCTGTTTTAGCTCAGAGCAAATCTGAGCATTGCCATTTAGATTCTTGACATAGTTATAGAATGCTTTGTGGTTGTCTTTGGAATCTTTGGCAATTTTATTTTTGTAACTAGCTTTGGAGGATTTTATGAGGCATCTCAGTTTCTTACTGAGGCTAGTAAGGGAGTTTTTTGCATCCTGGGATTTTCCTCTTTTCTGCAAAAGTTTCTTCCTTTTGTTGTAAAGTTTGTTTATGGCAGGGGACCACCAGATTGGCTTCCTTTTTTGGATGAGAGCATTTTGGTTCTATTTGGGATGGCACGATTCATGCATGAGTGGATGTGCTCGTACAGTGCCGTAGTGTAGGATTCAGCAGTTGAACTTTCAGTTTCCATCTGCATGGGTGTCATGAAGTTTGTCACTTCTGACTTGAGTAGCATGAAGTTGGCTTTGGAGAAGTTTTTTATGGTGGTTTCTTTACTGGGGGGGGGGGGGGTGGGATGTGGATATTAAGGGTGATTAGCTTATGGTCAGACCTGACTAACGAGGGGGTGACCATAGGTATGGAGCATTGATTTCCCATGTTGGTTATGACCAGGTCTAAGATATTGGAGCCCCTGGTGGGACTATGGATTAGTTGATCCAGGGCGTTGGAATTTATGAATTCCAAGAACCGTTGCGCAAAGGTGTTGGGACATGAGTAGTTTTCCCAGTTAATGGCAGGGTAATTAAAATCACCCAGTATTAGGGTGTTTGGTTCTATCTTAATATTTTCCATTATGTTTAGAAAGGTGTAGTGAGAATCTTGGGGTATGGTGGGGGATCTGTAGCAAGCTACAATTTGGATTGCAGTCTTACCTAGTGTTAGTTGCACTTGGAGAATTTCAGACACATTGTGTTGGCCAACTAGCCTGGTGGTGTGAATATCCTTGGTGAATATTGACACTCCTCCACCTTTAGTGTTTCGGTCCTGGTTTGGTGGCGAAAATGTGGTAAGAGTTGTAGCCTGGTATTGCAGGGGTGCTCTCTGGAGCCTTGAACCAGGTCTCAGTTATTGCACAGATATCGATGTTCTCCATTTTAGGAGTGCCTCGAGAGAGTGCATTTTGAGGTTTAGACTTCTAGCATTGAGTAGCATTACCTTCAGATTTTGCATGCTTGTACCTGTTACGGTGATGGTTTTGTCCTTTGAAGTTTGCCTAAAAAAGGCACTATAGGGGTGGCAAGAGCCTTAGCCAGTAACCTGAATCCCAGGGGTGACAGGTGCAGACCATCTCTGGCAAAGCATCGTGGTCTGTCAATCATGTCATCCCAGGCAGACAGATACTGGATCCCCTTTGAATGACACCATAAGCTTAGCCAATTGTTGAAATCAATCATTTTATCCTTATATTGTGGTATCATTCTGGGCGAAGGCAGGATGCTACTCAGGGCTAGGGTCATACCTGCCTGGTCCACATGCTTTCTCTAAGTCTACAAAAACACAATGCAACTCCTTCCGACATTCTCTGTACTTCTCCATCAACACTCTCAGAGCAAAGATTGCATCTGTAGTGCTCTTTCCTGGCATGAAACCATACTGCTGATCACTAATCATCATGTCCCTTCTTAACCTTGTTTCCACTACTCTTTCCCATAACTTCATGCTGTGACTGATCAATTTTATCCCTCTGTAGTTACTACAGCTCTGCACATCACCCTTATTCTTAAAAAATCGGTACCAAAACACTTTCTCTCCATTCCTCAGGCATCCTCTCACTTTCCAAGATTTCATTAAGCAATCTGGTTAAAAACTCCACTGCTATTTCACCCAAACACCTCCATGCTTCCACAGGTATGTCATCTGGGCCAACAGCCTTTCCATTCTTCATTCTCTTCATAGCTATCCTTACTTCCTCCTTGCTAATCCATTGTACTTCATGATTCACTACCCCTACATCATCCAACCTTCTCTCCCTCTCATTCTCTTCATTCATCAACCCCTCAAAGTACTCTTTCCATCTCCTCAACACACTCTCCTCGCTTGTGAGTATGTTTCCCTCATTATCCTTTATCACCTTTACCTGCTGCACATCTTTCCTATCTCGGTCCCTCTGTCTAGCCAATCGGTACAGGTCTTTTTCTCCCTCCTTAGTGTCCAAACTTTCATACACCTCTTCATATGCCTTATCCTTAGCCTTCGCCACCTCTCTCTTTGCCATGCACCTCATCTCCTTATACTCCTGTCTACTTTCTTCATCTCTCTGACAATCCCACTTCTTCTTTGCCAACCTCTTTCTCTGTATACTCTCCTGTACTTCCTCATTCCACCACCATGTCTCCTTGTCCTTCCTCTGTCCAGATGTGATACCAAGCACCTTTCTAGCCGTCTCCCTTACTAGCTCTGCTGTAGTTACCCAGCTATTTGGTAACTCTTCACTGCCACCCAGTGCCTGCCTTAACTCATCCCTGAACTCCACCTTATATATACACACACACACACACACACTAGTTTTACTATCATTTTACTGAGTCTTACTTGGTTGACTCCAACTTGCGTGAAGTCCGAAACCCGAAGATTGAAAATGCTAAACACCACTATTTCCATCTGGAAAAATCTTGCTCCCTTCTCAACCCATGTTAACACTTGTGACTAGGTCCAGAATGGTAGAGAATTTCAAATTCTGTAAGTATTTCGGGTATACCAGAATGTGGCATTACGACTTTTTCTCAGAAGTGAGTTGATGATAGTGAATCCGACTGAGTGTAAGTCAGCAAAATTATAGTAAAAAAAAAAAAAAAATATATATATATATATATATATATATATATGTATATTTTTTTTTTCAAATTTGTATAGTTCTCTGCTATAGTGGGGTTTTGAAGTGTATTTTTCTCTTAAGTGTAAGTACTATTTTACCTAGTATAACTTTCTTTAGTAGTGGGTAGAGTTTTCAGTGTCATTCATATTAATGGGATAACTCTTAGAGTGCTGTTCTGATGTCTAACAAGCATGCTGAATTTGAGAATTGATTTGTTTCCTTTGTGTTCGCTGTCTAGGTCCCCCTTCATCTTCAGGACAATTGCAGCACCTGTTCTGCCTTTGGAACCAGTTCACTTTAAGGCAGAAAGGAGAAGCTCATTCTCTAAGGTTTACTTCCCCTTGCGGCAGGGTCTGCCATATCCTCTAAGTTGAAGCAACCATCAGCATCTCCCATCTACTTGTAAGAGGAAGGAAAAAGATCCAAATAGAAACACAGGGTTAAGATGAGAAGAGACCAGAAGAGATGAAAGCAGAAAAGTTGAGGAAAAGATTCCCAGATTCAGCTGCTCTTCTGGATTCAGCACATAAGTCATTGAGGCAGTTGCATCCATCTGTAACTCTGATTCAAACTCCCTCTCTGAAACATATTTTTTCTCCAGGCAAGTTAGCCCCAGGTTGCATTCACCCATACTCCAACAAAAGCTACCATCGAGACCAGCATCTGTAGCTTCTTCCTCGAGGTCTGGTCGATCCACCAGAGATCTGATAGAGATGTCAACTGCATGATGAGAAAATTCCTTGAGGATACAGATTCAGCTGGAGTTCCTTCCAGCTCCATCCCCTAGAGGAAGATTGAGAACGGGCCCTTCACACTTGTCCCATCTAGTTCCGACACGGACTCCTTTCCTGGAACTGACACTCATGGGTCTGAATCTTTTCGCCATACGGTCATCAAATCTAATAACCCTGGTGACTTCAGCTTCAACATCTTCCCTTTGACACTTTTGATGCCAATGTTTTCGCCTCATGAAGAGGCCCCGAGACAAAATGGAGTCGGATCTCTGATGGAGTCAACTTCAAAGTTTTCCAAGCTTTTTCCTCTCCTTAGGTACTTCCATCCTTGATAGCATGGCTTCAAGGTCCTCCTCGGAACTGTTCTCTTTTAGAGTTGGGAACCTGCTGAGTCAGCTGACAGATGTAGTGTATCCTTATCTCCAGTAGCTGAGTCCACTTTCAAGACTATGGAATGGGCCTTGGCCAGGCCAAGGACACAGGTGCATGCACCAGATTTGCATTCATCCTCAGTCCCAATGAATCCTGTGCCTCCTTCCTCTCATTTGAGGTGACGGGGACAGAGGGACCCACTTAATTTCAAGGCAGCTTGACATTCAAGCTCCCTGTCCAGTTCTGATGCGTCTCCACCAGAGCTTCTGAGATACATGCTGTGAAACAGGATGTGTAAATGGGAGTACAGAGACTCCTCTCCTGAGTCTGTCACTGAAGACATGGATTTAGATGATGGAGAAGGATTCCCAAGATCCCCCCTGAGGATGTCCCCTTCGGGGACATTCTGGAATTGATGAATCAGAGGAGGGATGGTCCACAGAAACTCCTTTTTCTGTTAAGTCCATGTTCCTTGTAACTAATGAAGAGGTTGCTGCTAGCAAACAACTTTATATTTCATTGTTTCATCTACAAATAAAGTGCCTGTTGCCCTTGAGGAATAAATTGCCTATGCTACATTAAAAAAATGATAAGCTAGTAATAGTGCAATAGGGAATGGATGGCAAACTGATAACAGGTTCATAGTTACTAGGTATCTCCACCAAAGAGGACATTCTCAGGACTGCAGCATCCACCCCCTTTAAAAGCACAACACAGTACAGTATCAGCAATCCATCTACATATGCTGGGAGTAGAACCACAGCCTTCTGCATCAAAAGAAAGTATTCTACCTGTTGTGCTACTAACACAAACAGACTTTGTGTAAGCAGCACTAAACCTCTCTCCCCCTGAAGAAATATGCAGCTCAAGAAATCTGGAAAAAGCCAAAATTTATTGGGGGGGGGGGGGGGTTGACAGAGGCCCAAAACCAGGGACACATTTTAAACATTGCTTGTACAATCTTAGAAAAGCTGCTAGAATAAAATGTTTTGTGTTACTGTGCATTTCTTGAAAGACAGGAAGATAAACTAAAATGGCTATCATCATTTAGTGAATTCAGTTCTCACTGATTTGCCAGAAAACCAAAAATTTTAAGAGGAACAGACCAAAAGTATTAGCCAAACATTCCAGACATTCTGTATGTGATATAACTAACTGGGGCATTTTCCACACACACACACACACACACACACACACACACAGGTAGCTACTAGGCTATCGGCCCAAGGGCCTAAGTATGCTTAGCCAACAAGGTTCCCTGGCTTACGCCACCCAAGAAAGTTAATTTCCTGTGCCCCTGTTGAGCAGAGCCACAGAACTGATCCCCAGGGTGTATTTCCTATTTCCCATCCACTCATCAAGATTTTTCTTGAGTGCTAATGAGGAACTTTGCTTGACATAGATGGGTAGCTTGTTCCAGAGTATAGGAAGTCTCTGGGACAGGAATCTATCCCTCCAGCATGTCCTGTTTATTGTGGTGACAAGGTTTAGGTCCCTAGAGCGTGTAGCTCGGAGGGATTGGGATTTCTTTAGGTGTAGCATGTCCAACAACTCTGGGTTTAACATAGCTTTATATGTTAGGCAGAGATCTCCTCGGAGTAGGTGATATGCTGCAGAGTAAAGCTGGAGTTTTTTGAGACGGTCAGTGTAGGGCATCTGTTTGAGGCCAGTAATCCTCTTTGTGAGGTACTTCTGTGGCCTTTCCGGCTGCTACAGATGTCTTGAGGTACATTCCAAAAGAGGTGTCGTACTCTATAATGGGTCTAATGAGTGCCGAGTAGAGGGGAATATTGACCTCTTTTTTTCCTGGATGAGAACCCTTTTGTGATGAGGTGTGCCATATAGAAGGATTTCCTGACTACTGTGGCCATGTGATTATCAAAGAAAAGACTACAGTCCACCTGGGACCCAAGGTCTCTTATCACACATTCAGCGTTAATTAGGCTGCTGTTTATGTGGTAGTTCATGGGTACAGAGTTTTTACCAAAGGGGATGACAATGCACTTTTTGGCATTGAGCTTGAGGCCATGCCTCTGACACCAGGCATCTGTCTCAGTGAGGCCCTTCTATAGGATGTCCACATCATTTGGGGACTCTACTATGGCTCCTAGTTTGCAGTCATCTGCGAACTTCATTAACCAGAGGCCTTCTGTGTTAGCCTGTACTTCACAGAAGTAGATACCAAACAGGAGAGGTCCCTGGACTGAACTATGTGGTATTCCATTTGTCACTGGTTTGAAGTCAGATTTGGAGTCTGCAACTTTTACAGTGTGGGTTCTCTCAGTAAGCCAGTTGGCAACCCATCTTGTGATGTAGGGGGTTATACCTAGTTTAGTGAGTTTAGCTATAATTCCAGAATGGGGGTTGGTGTCGAAAGCCTTGGCCAGGTCAAGATAGGCTGTGTGAACCACCTTACCCTCGTCTACAGCTTTGGTGACTGCCTCAAAGAAGTTGATGAGGTTCAGAAGCCATGATCTGCCTTTCATAAACCTGAACTGGATGGACTCCAGAGTTTGGAGGTTACCAATGTCTTTGTTTATGAGTTCCATGCTGATACGTTCCTTGGCCTTGCAGACCAAGCTCGTCAGGCAAATAGGGCTATAGTTCCCAGGATCAGTGGTGGCTCCCCCTTTGTGGAGTGGGATACCTGTTGCTGTGTGCCAATCAGTGGGCACAAAGCCTGATGTGAGACTATGAGCATGGTGCTTAGGTGGGGAGCCAGTTCGTTCTGAAGTTCATGTAAAATGCAGCTTGGGATGTTGTCCGGTCCCATGGATGCTGTGTTTTTGGTTTTAGAGAGTGCAGCTTTTACCTGCATAGATGTGATTACAGGGACTCTGCATTCTTCTTGTATAGATATGTGCCCTTTAGGGGGTGAGAGGGGGGTAAAGTTAGCACTGAACCTATCTGCCAGGATGTTGGCAATATCAGTTGGTTCTGTAGTTTTCATGCCGTTGTGCTGTAACTCAGAGCAGATCTGGGTGTTGCCATTGAGATTCTTGATATAGCTATAGAATGCTTTGTGGTTGCCCTTAGAATCAGTGGTGATTTTGTTTTCGTAGCTAGCTTTGGAGAATCTTATAAGGGATCTCAGCTTCTTACTGAGGCTGACCAGGGAGCTCCTCCACTCATGGGATTTTACTCTCTTTTGCAACAGTTTCTTCCTTCTGTTGTAGAGTTTGTTTATGGCAGGGGACCACCAGATTGGCTTTCTTTTTTTTGGAGATTAGTGTCCTAGTTCTGTTTGGGGTAGCATGATCCATGCACTCGTGTAAGTGCTTATAGAGTGCATTTGTGTAGGATTCAGCAGTAATAACTGTATTGCCCATCTGCATGGGTGTTATGAAGTTAGTCACTTCTGTCTTAAGAAGCATGAAGTTTTTTACCGTGGTTTACGGTGGATGGGGACGGGATGCAGATATCTAGAGTGATTAGCTTATGGTCGGATCTGACCAACGAGGAGTTAACTTCAGGTGTGGAACACTGTTCACTCTTGTTGGTAATGACTAGGTCTAAGATATTGTTGCCCCTGTTGGGGATGTGGATAAGTTGATCCAGGGCACTGGAATTTATGAATTCCAGAAAGCATTGAGTGAAGGAGTTGGTACATGAGCAGTTTCCCCAGTTAATGGTGGGGTAGTTGAAATTGCCCATTATTAGGGTGTTTGGTTGAACCCTAATATTTTCCAGTATATCAAGAAATGAGGAGTGGGAATCCTGGGCCATGGTAGGGGATCTGTAGCAAGCTACAATTTGGATTGCAGTTTTGCCCAGAGGTAGTTGCACTTGGATAACCTCGGATACATTATGCTGTGCAACTAGCCTGGAGTTGTGGATATCCTTAATGAATATGGACACACCTCCGCCTTTGGTGTTCTGGTCCAGGTTAGATGACCGAAAAGTGTGTTATGAGTTATAGCCTGGTAATGCAGGAGTGCTCTCTAGAGCCTTGAACCAGGTCTCAGTCACTGCACAGATATCAATGTTCTCCATTTTAAGGAGTGCCTCGAGTGAGTGCATTTTGAGATTTAGACTTCTAGCATTGAGTAGCACTACCCTCAGTTTTTGCTTGCCTGTTACGGTGGTGAATTTTTCATTTGAACCTTGCCTTAAAAAGGCACTATAGGGGGTGGTAAGACCCTTAGCTAGTGTCCAGAATCCCAGGGGCGACAGGTGCAGGCCATCTCTGGCAAAGCATCGTGGTTCTGTCGACCATGTCGTCCCAGGCAGACAGACGCTGGATCCCCTTAGAATGACACCAGAAGCTTAGCCTATTGTTGAAGTCAATCATTTTGTCCTTTTACTGCGGTATCATTCTGGGCAATGGCAGGATGCTACTCAGGGCTAGGGTCATACCTGCTTGGGCTACAAGATCGGAGAGCTCTTGCATGTCTCTTTTCATGTAGTCCAGGGAGGTACATCAGGTCGTTCACACCAACATGGACAATGATTGAGTCATATTTGTACTTGGTGTGGAATGACCTCAGTGCGTGGGTTATGTGGCGAATCCTGGCAGCTGACAGTAACCTTCTCCTTGTTTAACCTGATGAGTGGGACATCGGTGTGCCTAACTATAGAGTCACTTATGGCTAGTGTGTTGGTTCGTTGTTTTGCCTTATGGGTTGTGGTTTATTGACACACTGAGTCTGTGGGCTATGTGGTCATTTGGGTTGTGATGGGGGGTGGAGGTTGCTTGCATTTCTGCTTTGGAGGTCTCTGTTGCTTGAGCAGATTATTATTGAGAGCCTCTGTGAATGTTTTTGTGTTTCTGTGTGTGGATTTTGATGGTGTAGATTTAGTGGGACTAGGTGATGAGTGTGGTGTGATGCAAGTGTTTACCTTCTCCTCTTGACTGTCAAGTTCAGTCTTGGTTGGAGAGAGCTTTACCTCTAGTTTGGCTAGATAAGGTAGGAGGAGAGTGTCATCTATGTACATGAGGCAATTGCTACATTGCCCCAAGATGCCCAGATTCATCAGATAGAGACAGGAGAGAACGCTGGGAGCTGAACCTCGGACATGCCTGAATAAAAAACTACTTTCCTCTAAACAAGTGAGGAAAGTGAGTATAAGAGCTATTTTTCTCTAAGCGAGTGAGGAAAGTAGGTACAAAAACTGTTTTTCTTTGGGTAAAGAGGAAGGTTGAGTGCTGTAGTAATTTGTAGCTTATTTAGTGCTAACAACAATTAAACCAACATACATACACACACACACACTCTCTCTCTCTCTCTCTCTAAAGCAGCTCAGATGTAATGCCTTCAGTAAATGTTAATGTAAGTAAAGCAACCATTAATCAGTAATAAACCAGCCGTTACAGTAAATGCCTTTATGCTCTTCAGTAAAGCAACCGTTAATTACAGTTACCAACTATGTTAAATAAAACAGCAACAACTCAAATGTAATGGAGCCGTTAATCAGTAATAAAGCAGCTGTTAATCAGTAAATGCCTTCATACACACAGCTCTTCAGTAAAGCAGTCGTTAATTACAGTTACCAGCATAAAAAGTGCTGCTAAGTAAAGCAGCTCAAGTTTCTCCTCCTCGTGAATATATTCTCACACCTGCAAATTTCTCCTGCCGTTATTGTAATGTCTGACGTGGTTTCCCTAAATCAGTACAATAAGTTTATGCACTTGAATGTAGACCAGTAAACTGGGTGGGCAGGCATACAGACTACCGGCTCAAAATGTTCTGTTAAGTAAAGCAGCAGCTGAAATGTAATGTCTTCAGTAAATGCCTACACACAAGCAGCTCTTCAGTAAAGCAGCCGTTAATTAGTAAATGTAATGCCAGCTCAAAATGTTCTGTTAAGTAAAGCACCAGCAGCTCGTAAATGTAATGCCTTCAGTTCATACACACATCTTCAGTTACCAGCTCAAGTTCTGTTTAAGTAAAGCAGCCAGCAACTCAAATGTAATGCAGCCGTTAATCAGTAAATGTACATGCAGCTCTTCAGTAAAGCAGCCGTTAATCAGTAAAGGTACACGCAGCTCTTCAGTAAAGCAGCCGTTAATCAGTAAATGTATACGCAGCTCTTCAGTAAAGCAGCCATTAATAAGTAAATGTAATGCCAGTTCAAAATGTTCTCTTAGGTAAAGCAGCAGTTTGTAAATGTAATGCCTTTTGTTCACACACATCCCTTCAGTTATCAGTTTTAAAAAGTTCTGTTAAGTAAAGCAGTCAGCAACTCAAATGTAATGCAGCCGTTAATCAGTAAATTAATGTACATGCAACTCTTAAGTAAAGCAGCCATTAATCAGTAAATGTAATGCCTTCAGTTTGTTCTCTCACACACACACACACACACACACTTTCAGCTTTCGGGTCTGGCTGCCCCATCAATGTCCTGGGTAGTTCCACCTTCTGATGCTTCAGTAGGTCTTGTTGTTCAGAATGTTTGAGAGGTACCTGATGTGTCCGAGCCCATGCCTAAAAAACAGACAAATATTTGGTTGCCCCAAAAGACAGAAAACATTGGTCTAAAGGCCCCCTCTGTTGATGCCATAGTGGTAGCAGCAGCCACAAAGAAGAAACTGTCTGAGAAAAGGTCCTTTGTCCATTCCCCTAACAAGGAGTCAAGGGTTTTGGACAGACTAGGGAAATGAACCTATGCATCACTGACTTCGCACTTTGAGCACTGAACTGCATAGCATATCTGACCCATTTCCAAAAAGACTTGATGCAGGAGCTTTCCAAGTCTCTTTCAGGTAGCTTACCATTGGAAGTTCAAAAAATGGTGGACACCTGAGTGTCTACCCTGCAGTTTATATCAAATGTGACCATGCAACTGTTATCAAATGCGGCTGATGGCCCATCAAGAGCATCCGGTACAACTACCATGCATTGCCATGCCTGGATGCCACTATGTGATTCCCCAGAAAGCATCAAGGCATCCATTATCAATGCCCCCCTACAACAGTTCCATCCTGTGTGGACCTAATTTGAAGGAAACGCTGACCAGGAATGAAAAGGGCAGTAAGATTTTCTCTGCCATGGGAATCCATTTTTCCACTCTTCAAAGATATTTTTTGAAGAAACAGAGAGGAGATAGAAAAATGTTCAAAAAATCTAAAAGTTTTCATCAAGACATGTCTGGAGGTAGAACTCCTAGAGGCAGAGGTGGAGGGAATTTGTAAGGATGCCACATTTCTGTGGAGGCAGTTAGGGGACACTTAGCCTTACACCCTTTAGTCTGGCAGACCATAACATCTGATTAATGGGTGCCAAGTATAATCACTAGAGGCTACGTGATGCCCTTTTTGTCTGTCCTAAAGACAAGATTGAAGAGTCCTGATACACCATCTGATTATTTGGAATCTGCAGGAACAGATGCATTAAAGTTGCTCACCAGAACAGTCATCCAGGTGTGTGTCCCCCAGACCAGTTATGATATAGAACCTATTTCTGGTTCATTTTAGTTCTAAAAAAGACAGGGGACCTCAGACCAATAATGTATCTCTGCAACCTAAATCAATATGTCAGACAGACGAAATTCCAGATAGGCATGGTACAGTCCATACTGCTTTACTAAGGAAGGACGATTGGATGTGCTCTGTTACTCTGCAGAGTGCCTACTTTCACATCAAGATCCAGAGGTGCTCCAGGAGGTTTCTCCATTTCCAGCTGGAAGCCAATCACTCCAGTTCAGAGCACATCTCGTCAGTCTCACTGCAGCCCCCCCAGGTGTTCACCAGGATTATGGCAGTGGTGGCAGCTCATCTACTACTGCTGGAGATCCAAATCTTCTTGTATTTAGATGATTGCTGCCTATCTCCAAGGATCTACTATTGCAACACCAAACATTCCTTTTCACTGTTGCAAACCAGTTGGGAATATCAATCAACCACAAGAAGCGCAAACTGCCTCCTATGTAGAATATAGAATTTAGAAGATGCCAGATAGACACAGTCCAACAAATTGAAAAACTTCCATTGGAAGAGTCCAATCATTAAGGTCGTAGCTTATCAAGTGATGCAGCATCAACACCCACAGACAAGACTAATTCTCCATCTTTTAGGGCTGATGGCTTCTACTGTTTCACTTGAACAATTAGCAAGATACCACATGACAGTCCTACAGTGGACACTAGCAAAGAATGGACACAGACATTTCTCTCTTTTCATACTAGAATCTGACTTAAAGTATGCTTGAATCACATAAGTTGGTGGATTACTTTGCCAGTAGTACAAGGCAGACCTTTGTGCCCAACTCTTCCCAGGGTCACAGGCACTACCAACGCCTCTCTTCTAGGATGGAGTTGGGGGGCACTTCCATGGGATGTGGTCATCAGTGAAAGCCAAACTTCACATCAATGTCTTGGAGATGAGAACAGTCCTCTTATCATTGCAGACTTTTCAGGACCTCCAACTCAAGGGTGTCATTTCAGTTCACACAGACAATATGTCAGTGGGCTAGTACATCAAAAAGCAAGGTGAAACACATTCATACCCTCTTTGCTGAGAGGCCATGTAAGCCTGGCAATGGGCGATGTCTTCACATTCCTTTCTAGTGGCAACGTACATTCGTGGGATGTGAAATATACTACCAGACAGGTTGGGCAGGCATATCCTATTATATCACTAGTGGTCACTCAGGCAGTGATAGCAGAGATCTTCAGCTGGTGGGACCAACCTTGCTGTGTGACCTCTCTGCTTTCTACCTCAACAACAAATGCAGCAGTTACTTTGCCCTCATCCCCCAACAGAGAAAGTCACCTCTAGTCCATTTTTGGCCCCGCATCTCCTTTATGCCTTCCCGACAATTCACCTTCTCCCAAAATTCATTCAGAAAGCCATGAGGTGCAAGACCAAGGTAATCCTCATTGGCCTTTTTTGGCTCCGGCAAGTATGGTTCCCCTTCCTTTGGCCTCACCTGCTGCACCTACCATGGGTTCTACTCAGTCACTCATCTGGAATGCTTCTACCAGATCTTCAGTCCCTGAAACGAACTGCATGGTTTCTCCAATTTTAATGATAGCCAGAGATGCCAGGCATTCCCCCTCAGTAGTCCATAAATTACTTCTCAGAAGGAATCAACCAAAAAGACTTACAAGAACAAATGGAAAAGTCTTTCCCTTTTTCAGCCCCTCTTCCAGTGATATTGATTTTTTTTTCTGAACTTTTTGTGCAATGTTTCAGTTACTCTACAATAAAAGTCCAGATTGCTGCCATCTCATATTTTTACATAGGACATATACAAGACAAAACTAGGACAATGTGCATCAAAAGTCATGCTTTCTAGGTGCATGACAGATTGCATTTCCTTTGCTTATAAGATAAGAGGGTTGCCTTTACATTCTAAGCCTAAGGTTCACTCTACCTGAGTGATGACAACTCCAACAGCATTTGCAGAATGAGTACCTATCAATGACATGTGCAGCAGCAACTTGGTCAACAGCTCATACCTTTGTATCCCATTACAAACTGGATGTGGAAACCAAAGCTGACACATCTCTTGGCTCTACCTTTCTTAGGAGTGTCCTTTCTTGAGTCTACCCAGGCCATTTTTAGGCAGCTTGGAATATGCCCACAAGTTCAGTCGGACCAAAGTAGACAACAATGGATACGAAAGCTATGTACTTAAAATAATGATAGAACCATGTTGTCCTATTTTCTCTCGTTCAACATGCCTACCTCCTTCCCCCTTCCAAATTGCCATTTTACATCTTCTGGAATTCAAGCAGGCCTTAACAGGACCCTGTTTCCTGTTCCACGTCTCATTCAATAGTGGACAGTGTTGTGGACTCTGTCTTTATTCCTTTTATAAATATTAGGGACATTATGGAAATAGTCAGCAAACCCAAGCTAAGGTAAATCGGGTAGGAGAGGAGTCAGAGCTGTTAGATCCAGCTCTCTGGTATAAGGTGCCGAGGTCAAATTCAGTCAGATCAACAACCCACATGTTGAAACAGACAAAAATAGGACAAGATTGATGTATTGTTTGTTTTTTAAACACCTTTATTGAATTATCACTTCTGACATAAGCAAATTTACATTTATATAAAAGTAATCAAACTGTAGTAAGTTCAAGTTTACAAACATTTTACTTTACATATATTGCTATGTAAACCCATACATCACAAGATGGGTTGCAAACTGGCTAAGTGACAGAACCCACAGGGTCAGAGTTGCTGGAGCCATGTCAGACTCAAAGCCTGTCACAAGTGGTGTCCCACAGGGCTCAGTCCTGGGTCCACTCTTGTTCGGCATCTACTTTTCTGAAGTGCAAGCAAACACAGGAGGGTTATGGCTGACAAAGTTTGCAGATGACTGCAAACTGGGCACCATAGTCGAAAACACATCTGACACAGATATCCTCCAGAAGGGCCTCACAGAAACGGATAACTGGTGCCAGAGCCATGGCCTGAAGTTAAACGCCAAAAAATGCATAGTCATACCCTTCGGGAAAAACAAGGTTACCCCTAGCTACCATATAGGTGGCAATCCACTGAGCACAGAAAAAGTCATCAGGGATCTGGGGACCCAAGTTGACAGTAGCCTTTCGTTTGACACTCATGTTGCTAAAGTAGTTAGGAAAACCTTCTATATCGCCCACCTGATCAGGAAGGGATTCACATCTAGATCAAGGGAGGTCATCGTCCCCCTGTACTCATCACTCATTAGACCTATGATTGATCACTATAAGTAAAAAGCTAAGAGCTCTCATAAAATCATCCAAAGCTAATTTTGAGAAAAAAATAGCTAAGGACTCTAAAGACAACCATAAGGCATTCTTTAGCTATGTCAGAAACCTAGGAGGAAACTCCCAGATATGCTCAGAATTAGTTCAAAATGATGTGAAGATTACTGATCCTACAGACATTGCCAACATACTGGCTGAAAGGTTCAGTGCAAACTCCCCCCCCCCCTAAAGGAGAGATATCTATACCAAATGATTGTACCCCCCCAAACATCTCTAACGCCCAGGTGAGAATTGCTCTCTCCAAGGCAAAGAACACAGCATCCATGGGACCTGATGGTGTCCCCGGCTGTGTGCTCCATGAACTCAACGAGGAATTAAACCCACAGTTAGGACAGCTGTTTAATCTTAGTCTCACCTCCGGATACTGCACTCCAGGAGTGGCGCACAGCGACTGTGGTCCCACTCCACAAAGGCGGTGCCTCCACCGACCCTGGAAATTACCATCCCATTAGCTTGACAAGCCTTATCTGCAAAGCCATGGAGAGGATCATAATGGATCTCATAAATAAAGACATAGGGAACTTGCAGACTTTGGATCCAACCCAGTTTGGCTTTGTCAAAGGCAGATCATGCCTTCTAAACTTGGTTGACTTTTTCAAACAGTCACCAAGGCCATTGACGAGGGAAAGGCAGTCCATACAGCCTACCTAGACCTGGCGAAGGCTTTTGATACAATACCTCACTCGGGTATCATTGAAAAACTCATCAGCTTAAATGTAAACCCATACATTACAAGATGGGTTGCAAACTGGCTGAGTGACAGAACCCACAGGGTCAGAGTTGCTGGTGCCATGTCAGACTCAAAGCCTGTCACAAGTGGTGTCCCACAGGGCTCAGTCCTGGGCCCACTCTTGTTTGGCATCTACTTTTCTGAAGTACAAGCAAACATAGGAGGGTTATGGCTGACAAAGTTTGCAGATGACTGCAAACTGGGTGCCGTAGTTGAAAACAAATCCGACACAGATATCCTTCAGAAGGGTCTCACAGAAACGGATAACTGGTGCCAGAGCCATGGCCTAAAGTTAAATGCCAAGAAATGCATAGTCATACCCTTCGGGAAAAATAAGGTTACCCCTAGCTACCATATAGGTGGCAATCCCCTGAACACAGAAGAAGTTATTAGGGACGTGGGAACCCAGGTTGACAGTAGCCTTTCATTCGACACTCATATTGCTAAAGTAGTTAGGAAGACCTTCTACATTGCCCACCTTATCATGAAGGGATTCACATCTAGATCAAGGGAAGTCATAGTCTCCCTATACTCATCACTCATCAGACCAATGATCGAGTACAATGCCCCATTCGGAATGTATCTGACCCGACACTTGCAGCAGCTGGAGAGGCCACAAAAGTTCCTCACCAAAAGGATAAAGGGTCTCAAAAATCTGTCTTATGCTGCCCGACTGAAAGAACTCCAGTTATATTCAGTTGCTTACCGCTTGCTCAGAGGTGACCTATGCCTGACATACAAGGCCATGTCAAACCCAGATTTGATGAACATGCTTCATCTCAAAAAATCTAGATCCCTCAGAGCCACAAGGGCGGGAGTCTTAAACCTCGACACGGTTATTAATAGGACGTGCTGGAGGGATAGATTCATCACCCAAAGACTCCCTATGCTGTGGAACAAAATCCCGGTTTATGTGAGGCAGAGCACCTCACTGGCCTTGTTCAAGAGGAATCTTGACCAATGGATGGGAGATCGCAGATACACCCCAGGGGTTACCTCAGTGTCACTGCTCGACGACACAGCAAAATAATGGGCATAGTTTCTCCAAACTAAAGGGGTGGCGTAAGCCACAAAACTATGGGCTAGGCTTATAAATGCCCTCGGGCAGATAGCCTAGTATGAACCTATGAACCTATTATACAAGGAATGCAATTTAATGCAATCAGGAAGGTGTATCAAAGAACACCTGTATGTTTCATGTCCAAGGGACCTATGATTTGAAAACAGCCAAAGGTAATCTTTATCCACCACTGGCCAGATGTATTTTCTTTGAATGTGGGTTTCAGTGTTGTTCCAGTGAATGAGTTTCAAGGGCAGAGAGTTTTAATGCTAAGTCTATTTTCATTGCGAGTCTGTATTGCTTTGTTTAGCAGATGTGCATTAGTGTTTGTGTTATAAAATGTAAAATAAAAGTTTTAATTAAAATCCAAATAATCATCGTAGAAGTAAAGCAGTATGCACTTTACGGTGTTTATAGTAAATGGGGTGAAATAGCCAAGTGATGGGGCATTGGAATGGCTGCAGGGGGGGAGAGCTGTGTATGGGGCGTACCCCATTCAACCATGATTTTGCAAAAAGGAGAGGGTGGCAAATTCAGACAGCCCCGAGCGGCACTAACTCAAGCTACGTCACTGATCAGTATGCCATGGAGAATGACTTTTGGAGGTCCTAGCAAACTATAATATTCTTTTGCTAAGATTAAAATATTGCATACCATTAAATGCCCTACTTTTACCACAAAACCCACATACTGCAAGACACCAAAAACAAAATCCTAAGGTCCATCATCTTCTCCCTTCCCAGTGAACATCATTGCTACACATTTAAAAAAAAATGTTTACCATTTACTACAGGGTCTGGGGCGGGGCCATATTTTGGTTGTCCTTCTGTTTGCATTTGAAAGTTGGTATCCCACAATTCCATTGGAGTGGGTGGAGTTACATAATTATGCATGCACATTTAATGTTAATCAGTGTACAGATTTGTACCCATTTTTCATGGGCCTTTGTCCAGATTTTTGATGTTTCCAGGTTGAGAGGTATGGCCTCTTCACACCAGTCTGCCCATCGAGCATCTCCAACAGTGCATCCCACAGGGAATTCTTAAAGTCCAACAACTCACCACACTCCCAGAAAATAGGTTCCCAATTATCTATTTCTTCATTCTCACACCTCCAACATTTGCTGAGGAAAAATTCTCTGGAGTCTACTTGAGGTATGAAAATAGGTTCCCAATTATCTCTGTCTTCCTTGTCACACCTCCAACATTCGCTGTCTGAGGAAAAATTCTTTGGCATCTGCTTGAGGTATAAAAATATCTATGTAAACAATTTCAAGCAGAAATCCTAAATCTTCTAGATTTTTTGCATGTTTGGAAGACATACATATATTCTCCCATTCTTTCTTTGTGAATTGTTTACCCAGTCTCTTCCCTAATCCTTTCTAACCTCCTCTTACAGCTTCTTATAGTTATCATGCAATGTTTTATATGCTCTACTAATTATTCCTTTTTAATGGCAGTTTCTATTCTAGATTCTACTAAAAACTCTATTAGTGCTGTTCTTCCATTTAGGACCCCCCCCCTTTTTCTCTCTTTGCCTATACTCTTATACCAATCCTTGATGGGGAATGTAATATCTGACATGTAGTCCAAATAAATACTTGGCGTCTTCCCATTCTATCATTTTTCCCTCTCTGGTTATTTGTTCCCAATACCTTGGTTCCTTTACCAGTTTTCTCCAATAAATTCCAGCCCCCTCTTGTCTATTGTCTATATCCCTAATTGCAGTCATCCCTATTGGCAGAATCTCCTTCCTCCATTCCTCTGTTGGCTTAGCTCTTAGGATACTTTCTGCTACTTTATAGATAGTATAACCTGTATGATTATTATTCTCCTTAGAGGCCTGCATCCAAAATCCCAGTTCCAGTTGTTTCTTGAGCTCCACCGATTTCATCATCATCCCTTTCCACCTTGAATTATAGTTTTCTGCTTGTGCTATGTTTAGGAGCCTTAACTGTGTAGCTCTGGAATACCCCTTCAAATTGGGTAATCCCAGTCCATCCTGTTCTACTGGAAGAATCAGTTTATCTTACTTGACTCTTGCTGTCTTCCCCCCCCAGATAAACTTCTTCAGCTCTTTATTAATTGCTATCCACAACTTGTCTGGTTGATAAAAATATGCCTGACCTGTGTATAAGACTTGTTGTTTGTCTTTTCGGCTTTTCCCGGTTAGGGGTCACCACAGCAGAACACCAGTCTGCTAATGATTAGCAGTAGATTTTTATGGTGCCGAGTTGCCAGCCCGAAGCCCAACCTTCAGCGAAGGCACTCCCATTCACGCATGTCTTTCGGAGGCCACTCGACTGCGGGGAGGACATGCAGACTCCACACAAAAGGCACTCCAGCAGAGATGGGACTAAAACATATTAACTGCGTGTGTTTTATATCCATGTAACAAAGCTTCCATTTTCTCAGTTTTTGTATTATCTTTTTAGTCTTTTCCCACATATCCTTAGCTGTCACACCAGAATATTTTTAAATCCATACTCCAAAATACTTCATTTTATCATGTCCCCATAAATATGGATATTGCCGAACCAATTCATATGTGGGTTCACTTGCATCTGTTTCAGCTTCATTAATTTTGTATCCCAAAAAGATTTGAAACTGCTTCAAAATGTTCCACAACACTGTAATGTCTCTCTCTGGTTTTGGCAGGTATAAAATATCAGCAGCAGCAAATAGAGATGGCTTTTCTTTACTACCATACCTATTATATCCTTGAATTTTTGAGTTTCTTATTTTTTTGCCAGTGGTTCTAAATATAATGCAGATAACAAAAGGGAAAGAGACACCCCTGTCTGGTTCCTCTGCTCAAGCAGAAATTATTAGAGAGGACCCACTCACTTAAATTTTCACCTTCAATCCCTCATATATCCTCCCAATCAGCATTATATATATTTTTTTTAGGAAATGCAAATGCTTTCCATTGCCCTGCTCATAAAGTCCCAGCTTACTCTGTGAAATGCTTTATCTGCATAAAGACCCACCAACGACAATGCTATTTTCTTACATTCTGCTTCCTCTGGATCATCAATGTTCTGTTAATGTTAACAAATGTTTGCCTCCCCACCACAAAACCACACTGATCCATATCTATCAATTTTGGCATAATGTTTGCTATTATTTTAGCCATTATAGACATGTGCACTTTATAATCATGGTTTAGTATTGAAATGGGCCTGTATGTGTCTGATGGATCTTTACCCTATTTGGGTATTACAGCTGCAAGTGCTTTCTTCCAGGATATCGGTACTTCTCCTCTTCTTAAAATACTGTTAGACAAAACCTTCTAGATGTTTATCAGTTTTTTTCCCTCCTAGCTTCCAAACTTCCACAGGAATACCTTATATTCTTGGGCTTTCCTGTAGATTGGTTATACATCACAGTTTTTACCTCACCTCCTCCTATAATAACCGTTTGTAATTGAGCCTCATCTCCCTCGAACCTTGCCATATTTAATTATTCCATAAACTTTTACATTTGTATCTTTTCTTGATTTCCATATTTCTCTGCTTTATACAGGCTTTCATAGAATTTCCAAAATATTTCTAACCTCTACAGGTTCTCTTGTTACCTTCCTTTGTTATAGGCTCCATAAGCTTGGAAACAGCCCTTTCTACTTTCTGTTGCCTGAGTCATGCTAAACGTTTTTGTGCTGTAGTGTTGTTTTCAAAAAACAGTTGTTTAACAGCAAACTCTCTAAACTTGTGTATGTTATCGAGGTAATGCCTTATTTTCTGCTTGGTATTCAGAAGTTGATCCTCTTCTTGTTCTGTGAGAATCCCCCTATTCTGCAATACTTAAACATTTGTCAGTCCCTCTAAATAATTCTTGTTACTTAACCATAGCTGCCTTTCTTTTATTTCCACTGTATTTTTAAACTCCACCTTCATTTTATCCCACTCCCTAGCAATATTTTCAGAAGTAATTTCTATACTCTTGAACAGCTCCTGAATAATCGCCACTACCCATTCCTTAAATTCCTCTGTTTTGAACAGATAGGTGGGAAAGTGTCAGTGTGTTATTTTTATTTCATTACCCTGTGTTTTTATTTTAGTTATTGGCGCATGATCTGAAATAGTTATTGGGCGCATATCAAGACTTTCAATTAAATGCATGTTTCTGTGAAATGTAAATTCTCTCTATCCTAGCCTAGGTTTTATATCTTAGGGAATAATATGTAAATTCATTCTGAACTCCTATTACTGAATTCACATCTTTCAAGCCAAATATTTTCATAAATTTCTTCAAAAATCTACCATCCTTTGTTATGCTTTCTCTTCTGGGCCCTCAGACACATCTTCACTGCTGCAGATCCCATTCCAGTGAAGACAGATCTTTTGTTATGGTAAGTACACAACTTTTGTTTATGGTAAGTTCTTACACAACTGCACTTTATGAGCTAAACTGAATATATGTTGTGGAAAGATAATACTAAAAATAACACTGTGATGTTATATGAAAAATCAATGAGATTTTATTTTTGTAACAATTCTATTTTCGTATTTGCAAATAGGGAAGCATTATTCCAGAATGTCATACTGTCAGTTTCAAGGAACACTTCACTAGCAGTCTGAATCTTTGACCTTTTATGGCCAATTGTACTACGTCGGGCTTGTGTTGTTTTAAGATTTTTTGATTAATACAAAGCTTTTGCTTAATTTTTATTGAATATTCAGTTTTTTAGTGAAATGACAAACATTTGATTTTTTTTACATCAAATGTTCTTTACGTTATGAATGGTTTGTCTTAGATAAGCTTTATCTAAAATAACAAATGTATGATACCGTCTAGAGTGTGCATGTTTAGTAAAACAACATATAATGACACATTTGGCCTTGTAGAAACATTGAATTTGCATTTAAGACAAGTTACAGAATACATATGTAAGCATGTACAGTTATTAAAGAAATCAGGAACTCACATTTCAGCTCTACTGTGCAAATCACAAATGAACTTTACTTATAGGTGATGTTAAATAGCCTTATATAAAAGACATGTTCGATGATATTAGACTAGCTACATTAAAACATCAGGTGTCACTGCACATTGTTTTCTCTAGATTTAATAGTCCTTGGTCTTGGAATATGTACTATAACAAATAAGCTTTCTAACCTTTCTGCTATCTGGAGCAGAAACAGAAAAATAATATGACTGCAATTGTTATAAAGAATTTAGTATGAGGTTACAAAACTGTATGCAATAATGTGCACACAATACAATTTTTGATAAACTAGCTGTACCAACATATTCTGTGTCACATGGCATGCAAATCTGACCATTCAAATGTATTATAAAATTACTTTTCAAGTGATAATGATGGGATTTGAAAACAAATTTTCAATACTGTATCACACGTGTATAAATCTCAATATCTATGTGTGTGTGTATATATATATATATATATATATATATATATATATATATAGATATATATAGATATAGATATATATATATATATATATATATATATATATATATATATATATATAGATCTAGATAAACACACACACACACACACACACACTGCACCTGTTCTGCTCCAGTACTGTCTGGAAGGGTTTTATACTTATTGTTTATAGGGTGAAGAACTTTGAAATGTTAACTTTTTAATCAGTTTCTTGCACTATTGGGGATCTGACACAGCCTGAATCCTTCTTGTATTACAGAGTTAATTTTAGTTTTGATAGCTTTTTCTGAACTAAAATTTAGTGTTTAGTGTTACTTGTTTCAGGTATGTGAAATACTTGATTATGAATTTGAACCCCATTGATTAGTTTGTTTACCTTTTAGTTCTATATCGGAGACTTTAAAATAATTCCATGCCGTATGCTTTTCAGCAGTGCTTTGTCTGTGGTGAGGTGCATAGTTCTCCATTAGGTGCCTAAAAGCCTCAAGTATTTTCACTAAATTATGAAACACAGTGACGTTTTGTAAAAATGCCTCAAATATAAGGTCTGAGAAAATGCAAGAAATAATGACTTTGAGAGCTGTCTGTGCTAGGTACTACTTTTCCTTATTGGCTCTGTCTTCTGTCTTTACAGAGGACACTTAGTATCATTAAATAAATGTTGAAAATAATCATATGATGTCCTTCCATATCACTGTTGCAGTATTCTTTACAAAAGGGGTACCCTGCCAAGGGTAGCCCCAATGTCCAGCTGGCATACCAAAGCCTTAGATTTTACAGATTTTGTACTTCACAAATACCCTCCCCACTCAAGACATAGGGCAGTACGGTGATGTACGGACATAAATAACTCAACTTCTTTACTGGCAGTCCAAATGTCTTCATTGATAATCTGTCTGAATGCTCCTCTTCCTGTGCTGGTTACCAAGTCATGTTTTAGATAAATGTCCTTTTGGGGCTCCTTCTCATCTTTTTTTCACTTTTATTTTTGTGAGTTTGTGTCATCCAGAAAGGGATAATGTCAGTGTGGGAAGCAGATTCCCCATAAAGATCATCCCGAGTAGTGTCTCTTCTGTTTGGTTGCTTCTCATGACCATATGCAGTGATCTGTCTGCCAGGCATTTGTCCCTAAAGCCATTCTTAGTCATCTCTCTTTCTTCGTTATTTACTTAGGGAGCCAGCATCTTAAATTGTTGGTGCAAGCTGCTACGGCAGAATTTTCCCATCCCGAAGTTCAGCCACCTTCCAAGAAAAAGGCCAAAAAACTAAGTTTGATTCAGCTGCTGCACCGTCTGCCCCAGATGTGTCTCCCGAGGCTGATGAAAGCCCAGAAAATTCCTCTGCTGTGACCCTGTTTGAAGGCTGGCATAGATGCAACTTTTTGCACATCCTTGGAGGCTCTGCATACATCTACTGCGAACATTGAGGGGGAACCTTGGCTAATTATTTTTGAAGGACCAAGGGGGTTGCCACAAATCTTAGTTCAGGAGGAGATTCCTACTAAGTTGGTTGAGTGTAGGCAGGGGTCTGAACTTCCGTCAAAAGAAAAACAGAAAACTAAACATGAGCCACAGAGAACAGGAATCCTCTGAGGAGGATTTGGATTCTGAGGAACAGTCATTGGCGTATTGCTCTCAGATCTCTTCTCCTTTGGATAATGGATCTGAGGAGGAAAGTTCTGTTAGTCCAGACTCTCCCTTGGAAGAACTGTTCTTTGAGGACACTATTTCTCACATGATGGAGTATTTCAAATGGGACTGTTCAGGTTTCTGATATCCAAAAGAGGTATTATTAATCCCTCAGGATAGAATCTCCTAAGCCCTCTGCTGTACCTCCAGTCTTGGCTGCCCTTCTAGATACCTTTTCAGCAGCCTCTTTGGCCACTGATTCTCAACCCCCAGCCCCTAAGAAGCCTGATAAATTTTTACAAGGTACCTGATAATAGTAAGTTCTTGTACAGATGTCCTTCTACTGATCAATCTGTAGTATCTGTCTCATCTGACAAACTTTTTAAATTACTTCCTTCAGATAAAGGAGAGTAGAGCTGTGGAGCATTTATGTAAAAGGTCTATACTGCTGCTACCTTGGCTTTTTGGGCTATTAATTACCAGACCCATATGACTAAGTGTGTTTTAACCCTTCTTTCTGAAGCTTCTCACATTCTCTCTGACCTCCCTGACACAGAAAGGAAGGTCTCATTCCTTCCTCTACTGAGTTCTAACTCTCAACTGGCTCACCACTCTACTAAATGTAGTTATGATGCAGCTGATGCTTCCTCTAGGGCTGCTGCCTTTGGTTCTGTTTTGAGATCATTATTTTTGGCTTCATCTCCAGCTCTTACCTGATAAGATTAAGGCTAAATTGTTGGATGCTCCTCTTGATAATAAAAACCTTTTGATTCTGCTGCTGCTGCTGAACTTTTTAAGTCCCTCCAGGATAAAGGCAATGAAAGCTAGGCTGTAATGGTTGTGTCCACAAAAAAAAATCATGTTTTATTTACAAACTCGATAAGCGCTTTCATTTTACTACTGGTAAAACTTCATCAGATCAATACCATTTCAAACAATCCATTAAGATAACATTTAAAAGCCACATGTCCAAAACAACATCCAATAGAATTCATCCTAAAAATACCACACATTTGTAAAGAGCTACATAACTTTAAATATAAAAACTTTATATTCCGATATACATATGGTAAAACGTTATATTTATGAAAAATAACACTCTTTGCAAACCAGCTCTTCAGGTCTGGGATCTAGCTGTCCAGTATTGAGCAACTGTTTAGGCTGTATACATTCCTTCAGAGCAATGATCAGGTCCAGAACACAGGCTCATAAATGGAAGCTTCAGAGAGATGTGTTTCTGGACATTGTCCATCATCAGGGTACTCCACAGGTAGATCTTTTTGACTCCCCTTTGAACAGATGGCTTCCTTTTTTTTTTTTTTTTTTTTTTTACACCAGAGCCCTAAATCCTCTGGCTTGGAATGTAGATGCCCTTTCTTTTCCTTGGAAGAGAATGTTTATGCATAATTCTGAGGGTCTTGCTAAAGATACAGCAACACTCCCCCCCAATCTTGGTGACTCCCTTTTGGCCCAGACAGCATCAATTCCCCCTTCATTTAGACAAGGGCAATCACCCAAGTTACTTCACTGGGTGGACCTTTTCACACAAGGCCGTGGTTTCCTGGTCCATCCCCACTTGTTCACTCTTCAACTGACACTGTGGGTGATGGATCTTTGATCACTTTTAGGCACCTTTTTTCTGAAGATTTGCTTAGGTTTCTGCAAGAGACCAGGAAACCCACTATCAGGAAATCATACTTATCCAAATGAAGAAACTTTTGTCTGGTGTTCTTATAATCAGGGCCCATTTTCTGTGAGGATCCCTCTGTTTCTGTCTTATTTGTGCAGATTGCTCCATGCTGGGTTAGCATCATCTTCTGTTAAGCCTCACCTTTCTGCTTGTCTGCCATTGACTCCTCCTCTTGCTCTAAGTTTGAGGTCAAGCAATTTCTTAAAGGCATCCTTCATATCATGCCTCCTAGGAAGCTTGTTGCACCTTCCTGGGATCCTCAGTTTTGTTCTTGAAAAATTGACCCAAGCTTCCTTTGAGCCTTCTGCTTCAGATTCCTTGCAACATTGTACTTTGAAGACCATTTTCTTTTGGCCCTTGTTTCAGCTAAAAGAGTTTATGAACTCCAGGCTCTTATGGCTGTTCCTCCTTTCTAGTTTTTCATAGAGATAGGGTATCTCTTTGTATTAATCCTTCTTTTATGCTCAAGGTGGTTAATGAATTGTCTCTTAATCAGTTTATTAATTTGCCCTACTTTTTCCTTCTCTGCAGTCTGCTAATGAGAAGGTTCTTCACACTTTAGATTTGCATAGACAGCTCAGATATTATTTGGATAAGACTAAGACCATTCACAAATCAGAGCAAATTTTTGTTTCTTTTCATCCCAAATCTCTAGGTTTGGCTGTTTCTAAGCAAACCATTTCCTCTTGGATTTCTGAGGCCATTTTTTTTTTGTTATTCATTTCTTGCCAAATGTCTTTCTGCTTCTGTAAAGACTCATTCTACTAGAGCTGTTGCTTCCTCTGGTCCTTTTTTTCACAGTCCATACATTCACTAAGCATTACAAATTAGATGTTTCCAGAGTAAGAGTTGGCTTTGTCAGAGCTATCCTGCATGGGTGTCTAGAGGGCTCCTCTGTGTCCTCCTCCCAAGTTTCCTCTTGAGCTTTTGTGCTGTCTGTTTTGTAAGGAATAGTGTAACAGTGATATGGAAGGACATAGTACAGTGTTGGAAAATCTTACCAAAACAGTAAATATCCTTCTCTTCAGTGTTGCAGTATTTGCTGTCTATTATCACCAGTTCTTCATAGACTGCATTTAGGGGCAGAATTGTTCAATTCCAAAATAAATCGTGTTTGCTTTCCACAGAAAAGTGATTGGGAAAGGTCTTGAAATGTTTTAGAAAACAGCTCTTCTCTAAAGACATCTTCCTCAACCAGTCCTAGGAGCCTTACCAGCTCTCCTTGTCAGTACAAAACCTCTACTGAAAAATGGTATTAGTAAACAAAGTATTGAAAAATTGCTGTCACGGTCAAAACCGGGTCTGTCTTGAGAATTTTCCTTGCTTCACTGATGTTAGAACATGGGGACATCTCTCTGAAGAGTTATTGAAAGATATAAAAATGCAGAATAGTGACACCATTCATTGTTTCTGATGTAATTGGGAGTCTGGAGTGACTGCCTTAGATGAAAAAGATGTGCAGTGGCACATTCCCACCTCCCCTTTACCTTATTAGATGTTTTTGTGATTTAGAGTAGGAAATCACAACTTTCAGTTTCTGGTCCATCTGTGTTGTTTTAGCCACTACCCCAGGGTGTCTTCAAGAAGTGTTTAACTGCTGCCATAGACATCATCAGGCAAAGTGGACCACAAATATTCCTAATAACTAGACTGGTTATATGACTCATTCATAATAGAGGCTACTGGATAGCTGGTGGTAGTTGTATTGTTCTTGCAGTCCCAGGCCAGACCATAAATTGGAACAAAAACCGTCAGCAATGCACTGGAAAGCTTTTCTGAAATAAGTTCTATTTTTTGTATTTTTGGGCATATTTTTAGTTTTGATAGATCTCAGAAATTATGGCACTGCTTTAGTGTGTGGCTGCCTAGTTGATACTCTCAAAGAATTTCCTGATTAATGTGTAGCCACCATCTCTGTGATTCCAGGCACCAGCCTGCACATGGGAAAGTTTCTTTACTACATCTTGAGCCTTAAGGATGAAACTTCAGATCTGCTGGATCTTTGCCTACACGAGATTACAACATTGAAAATAGAATTGAACTGTTTTTTGGGCTCAGTGAGTTCCTACCTTAGAAAATCCTTCTCAGGATCCCTTACCCAGAAACTCTGGTCATGGGGCTCACGCCTCAAATCTGCCTGCTCAAAGAATGAGAGATCCTTTTCCTTTGTAGATGCACATAAACTTGAAAGAAATGCTGCTGTCACTTCTAGCCCTGAATGATGTGGCTGTTAAGCAAAACTCAGTTTAGGTATCATCTTTGGTGCTGGATGTGAATTCCACTAATTTACAGGAAAAAATAAATCAAATCCATTAGAGGTGCTTAAGATAAATGAAACATTGAATATATCAACTCAAGTGACAAAAGGCTGGGTGAGAAAAGAAATTTTTACTAGTTATTCAGATGAACTGATAAAACTGCAAAATTCAGGTTGAAATAAAAGCGCTAGCAGAGTGTGAGGCTTCTCAATAAGCTCTATTTCAAAATATAGAGTTAGACGTTAGAGTGTATAGAGACATTGAGCTTTTCTCCTGTACCAGAGAAACTGGAAGGAACAGTGTGTATTAATTTTATAAAATTATAAGTAAGCATTTGGGTTGGTGTTCTACAGCATGATTTGTTAAATGAAAAAGCATATTGTGTGCATATTCCAATCCTAGACATGAAAAAGCAGGCAAGACCTGTATTAATAAACATGCAATTTTACCAGCAGGAAGAGGTGACCCTGACAGTGACATAAAGGAAAAGTATTAAAAATTGGAGATGACGAAGACTTCCAAGATGGATGAACACGGATTAAAATAATAGAATTAGAGGACAGAGCATGTAAGGAAATCCTCAGATTTTCAGCTGTACCAGACAAGCTGGAAGGAACAGAGGCTGTATTAATTTTACAGAAGCACAAATAAGCAACTGAACTGGTGTTCCACAGCAGGAGTTGTTAATTGAATGGGCACATCATTTGTACACTCCAAACCTGGCTATTAGAAAGCAACCTAGACTATTAATAGTAAAGATGTAATCCTACCAGCAGGAGGAGTTGATTCTGACAAAACTGTGGCAGAATGACAAAATACTAAAAGTGGGAGCAGTGTGTTTGTGGAGAATGACTACTCATTGTACACTAGGCAGAACTGAAGTAAATTTATCCCACTGTTCAGAGAATATTGAGAAGCAGGCATGAGATTCAAACTGTTGTACCCAGCTATCTTCAAAATAGTCTTCCCTGGAGGGACAGAATAATTTTTTGATGACGTACATGCTAGGGAAGAAATACAAACATTTTTTCCAACAAAAAAGTGAGCTGTGAAATAGGAGATTTTGCTTTTTTTTGTTCTGGTAATAAAGACCACAGAAAGACTATGCCGGTGAAACATTTTCCAGTGTTTCAATAGAAAATGTTGGAGAGAAAGAAGGGAGCAAGAGAGTTGACCAGACGAATCGAGAGTTTGTTGGAAGTGAAGCAGAGACAGGATTTGGGAGCTGGAGATGAACAGGAATAAAACCAGTAACTTGGAAATTGAAAATGTGGGATTACAAAGTAATACTTATTTGTGTAATATGATAGAACAAGAAAATCTGGAAATATTGGATGTTTTTGGACTTGTGGGGGACTCTGAAGTATATGCCCTACTTTGTCACTAATGTTCAGAAAAATACTTGAGGTAGGGGAGTGAAAAAGTTAATTAAGTAAAACAAATTATTTTTTAATACTATTTTTATAGTGTATGATTTTCTTTGCATGCTATAAAGTAAAGATCTGATGTCATTAATTTTCATCCTTTCCTCAACAAATGGTTTCAGATCCAAAATCTAGAAGATTTAGGATTTTTGCTTGTAAATGTTTACATAGATATTTATATACCCCAAGTAGACTCCAGAGAATGTTTCCTCAGGTAGACAGCAAATGTTGGAGGTGTGACGGTGAAGAAAAAGGTACTTGAGAACATAATTTCTAGGAGTGTGATGAGTTGGTGGAATTTAAGGATTCCCTGAGGGATGCAGTATCGAAGATGCTGGCTTGGTGGGTTGGTGTGACGAGGAAGATGATTTTTTTCTGAGCAATTGTACAGAATAAGAATTGCCTAGGCATGGTAAGGTCTTGCTGTGTCTAGGTATGGTGGCTGCCAAAAAAGCAATTACTAGAAAATGGAAATCAAAATCTAAACAAACTATATTAGAAGTAGTGAATAAAGTAACAAAACAACTGGAATTGAGATATTTAGAAAAGGGTAGGTGTAAACTACATAGGAAAAATGGGAATTGTGGGAACATAACATATAGGGGAGGAATGAGGTTTAAAAGGAGACCGGACTTAAATGTGCTATCTAATGTTTGACTGAAAATGATTCAATAGATTATAAGTGATGTATAATATCTGCAACTAGGAGTGTGTCAGTTTGGTTTCTGATGTAAAATGCTTGCAACTAGGATTGCGTCTGTGTGGTTGGTTTTCATTTATATAAATGTATGATTGCTTATCTGTCTCATAAGTGATGGTTTAATAAGGATGTTTCTTGTTTAAAAAAAAGGAGCAGGAATTGAATAATTTATGTAATGTTTAGGTTTTCTGATATATAGCAATATATGTGAAATATGTTTGTTAATGTGTTAATACAGTATGATTACTTTTGCATAAATGTAAATTTGCCTTTGCCACAAGGGATAATTCAATAAAGGTCTGATTAAAAAAAATATGGGTTCTGATCCAATTCTTGGATCTGACTCAGCCGCTGTTTTACAGCTCATGGATACTGCAAACTCTCGAGCTCTTCCCTTACCCCACAATGCAGCAGTCCCCAGATCTCATATGATTCCACTGTGTACAGACGCGGTTGCTGCAGCTCTCAGGTGTTTGTTTAAAAGATGTTATCTTATATATATACTTCCTTCAGAATTTCATTTTTCACTAACCTGCCCTTTTTCCTCCCTTTACATACTTGCTTATCGTAAATCATTGCGATTATCCTTTTTTTTACTTTCTTACCATTTGGTAGTCGTTACCATTGTTGGTAATGTGCCTCTTACCATTTTTGGTAATTTTCATAATACCATTGTTGATATATTTTTCCTCCTATCTTTACTGTATTAAAAAAAATTCCCTTCTTTCTTTAAAGTGGGATTTTTCTACTATGTCTGGTTGTTTAAAATGGTGGATAAACCGTCAGGTTTTAAAAAGTGTGACAAATGCGAGCATAAAATTCCATTGTCAGATGCCCATATGTGTGTTTACTGCTTGAGTCTTGACCGTTTACAGTCTACCTGTTCCATTTGTAAAGCATTCAATCCCAGAGCATTGGTAGACAGGAAAAATAAACTTATTCTCAAGGGCCTTCTTCCTTCGGCATTTGTAGAATCGCTTACTGGAGCTCAAACCTCCAAGTCAGATAAAAAAAAGTCAGAAGAAGACATTCTGAACAACCTGGTTCCTCTCAGTCCTATTTGGATCTGACTTCGGAACCACTTAAGAAAACTTGAAAAACTTCAGATCCTAAAGGCAAGTCTTTGGATCTGACTTCCTCAGATGCCAGATCTGTATCTTCAGATCTGGCTCATCTAACCAAAGCAGATGCTTAGGACTAGATATGCATTTTCCTTGGATCCTGTACACACTGAACTCCCATCCCCATTCTTGGAAAGACCGCATCATTCAAGGTCACCTTCTATAGCTTCTTCCCATTTATTCAGAAGTCTCACAAAAGCTGATGTGGACAGAATGATGAAGTTTCTCTCAACACAAATTCAGATGGGAGTTCCCCCGGCTCCTACCCCCATGGATCCGGAGACCTTTACTAGTACAACCCTACCAGTTTTGGATCTTTCTCGAATCCATCCTTCAGCTTGAGAGCTCTTGAGTCTGAGACTCCGGCACCCACTGTTTTGGATCCAAAGATGGTATTATATTCGATCTAATATCTTCTCTGAGTGCTCTGGCTCCAACATTATCAGAGCTGGAAGACTCTCAGACCCAAAGCATCGTTGTCTGATCTGAGGTGTCAGACTCGAATTTGAAGCTGTTGGAGCCATCTCTACCATTCAGATCCTTGGCATTTGTTAGCTCAGTTCTGACTTCTGCCTCGGGTGGTATGCCTTCATGTCAGAGGAAGGCACTGGTACCGAAGCATGTCTTCTCAGATCTGACGACGACTTTCTTCTGGAGCATTCTGCCTTTGTAGTAGTAGAGTGTGTTCTCTTCTAGAGGTCAGTTGGCTCCTCCCCCTCAGATCTTCCCTCTGGATCTCACATATTTTTGTCATGACTTGCTTTACTTCTCTGGAAGTTCCTACTGAAAAAGTCCCTAGGAAGAGGAAGTGCAAGAGGAGGCACTTGGACTCCCCTCAGGAGTTGGTCACAGAAGATACCGATTTCGATGCAGGGGAAGGGTCCCCAAGATCACCACCTGAATAGAGATCATTGAATAAAGGGGTGGATAAAGTCTATCAATAACCCTTCTCAAGAGGAAGGTGTATTCCTTGAAGCATTTGGTACTGGTCCATGTACTTCTTGGGGGACTCCACCTGCTGATGAACTCAGTGATTTGATCTCTCAGTGGGCATGGAAGGAGCCAGATTCTGTTGAGCTGGTCCCCAGGAGATCAGATAAGGTCCTGGCACCACCAAAGGGAAGAGAATTCAGGAAGAAATGAGTACCAGTGGATGCTATGGTTGCAACAGCAGCCACAAAGAAGGAACTATTGGAACAGAGTTCTCTCTTCCTCCCCCTAACAGGGAGTTTTGGGCATTGTACAGATTTGGGAAGCATGTGTATGGTGTGGCAACCTTGTACTTGGCACATTTCATCAGATTACAGAGGAATTTGATCAAAGAACTTTCACAATCTCTCTCAGGGACTAGCACTTCTGTGACAGAGATTTCTGTTTCTTCACAGTTGGTGACACTTCAATCTATTTCCAGTTCATCCATGAGACTCCTATCACATGCAGCTGAAGGAGTTTCAAGGGTGGTGGGTTCAGGCATTTACATCAGGGTGCATGCCTGAATGCACCTGTGGTTTTGTGATGCCCTTCAAGTCATCCTTCGTCAGTGCTTCCTTTGACAGACATTTATTTGGCCCCAAGGTTAAAGACACACTTTCCAGCTGCAAGCAAGATGGTAAGACCCTGTCTGCAGTGTGGACGTATGTTTTCTGACTTCTCAAAGATCCTTTCTGAGGAATCAATAAGGTGGTTGAAAAATGTTCAGGAAATCCTAGGGTCCATTCTATGATCCACATGGAGAGAATTCCCCAAGGGACAGAGGGGGGAACTCAAATGGGAGACACCACCCACTCAGCAGAGGAGGTCTGCAGAACCAGGGGTCCAGAGACTTTCACTCTGAGAGACACTATCAACGCTCCTGAAAGGAGGCCAGATTGCTCACCTCTGGAAGCAAGTGAGGGCTGCTTATCCCCTGCACCAGAGAGCCTAGCTAGACATTACGAAAGATACTTGGGTGCAGAGGATTAATTCCAGAGGTTATATAATTCCCTTTTCTCTTCCGCCTCCAACAGTGAACAGAATTCCTGATGTTCCACCCAGTCAGAAGAAAACAGAAGCTCTAGAAATAAAAAAAAAAGCTGCTAGAAAAAAGAGAGATCTATCCAAGAGGTCCCCCCCCCCCAGACCAGAAGTGAACCAGAACTTCCTCAAGATTCTTTTTTAGTGCAGGGACTTCCAAGATATCTGCACATTGAGTAACAGCTTGTTTCTTGCTTCCCCAGTGTGAAAACAGAAACTCAGCAGAGAAAGCCAATAAACTTGTGTTTATGGGTAAATTTAAGTAACTGGCTAGTAAGTGCGCTGCTTAGATGACAGGAATAAAGAAATACAGACGACCTGGAAAAAATCAGCTACAAAAAGTGAGGAAGAAACACTGGGGAAAGTTCTGCAGCTGTAAAGCAAAAAGCAATGCAGCCTTCAGACATGACTTCCAGTAACCTACATGAAGGTACAAGACAACTGCATACATTCCTGGTCAAAATAAAACGCTGATGGAGTATATCAACACAAACAACAAAAGGCTGGAAAAAAATGGAAGAAGCTTTAAACAGATATTCAGATGAGATGATAAAGCTGCAAAAATCAGAGGTCAAAATGAAGAAAAGGCTAGCTGAATATGAAACTGCACTGGAAGAGAAGTTTCAAAAAATAATAGAATTAGAGGACAGAGCATGTAGGGAAAACCTGAGATTTTCAGCAACACCAGAGAAGCTAGAAGGAACAGACTGCATTAATTTTATGAAAGCACAAATAAGCAACTGGACTGGTAGTCCACAGCAGGAGTTGTTAGTTAAAAGGGTACATTGTGTGTATGCTCCAAACCTAGCTATAAAAAAAACAACCTAGACCTTAAATAGTAAAGATGCAATCCTACCAGCAGAAGGATTTGATTCGGACAAAACTGTGGCAGAAGAGCAAAATACTAAAAGTGGGAGAAACCAGAGTGTTTGTGGAGAATAACTCATTGCATACCAGGCAGAAGAGGAGTAAACTTCATTCCACTATTCAGGGCATATCGAGACGCAGGTATAAGATTCAAACTGCTGTGCTCAGTTGTCTTTAAGGTATCTTTCCCTGGAGGGACAAAATCATTTTTTGATGAAGTGCATGTTAAGGAGGAAATACAAAAGTTTGTCCAACAGAAACTGAGCTGTGAAACAGAACTGGTAATAAAGACCACAGAGAGACTGTACCTGTGAAACTTTTTCCAGTATTTCAGTGGCAAATGTTGGTGACAAGGAAGGGAGCAAGTGAGTTGAGTAGAAAAATTGAGAGTACATTGGAAATGAAGCAGAGACATGATTTGGGAGATCGAGAAGAACAGTAATAAAACTAGTATCTTACTGTAGAATTACTATGCAGTAATTATATTTGTGAAATATGAAAAGAAAATCTGGAAATATTGGACTTTTTCAAAATCTGTTGGACTTGTGGGTACTCTAAAATATATGCCCAACTTCATGTCATTAATGCTCAGAAAAATCCTTTGGGGGGGGGAGAGAGAATAATGCTAACTGTAAGTAAAGAAAACATTTTCTTTTCTTAATAGTACTATATTTGCAGTCTATGGTTTTCTTGCATGTTTTTTTAAGTGTAATGAGGATTGTAAACAGGTGCTGTTTTTTTTTTCTTTTTCTCCCCTCTCCTCTCTCTTTTTCTTGTACAGTTTGAGAAATATAAGCAATGCAATGTAAAAAAAAAGAAAAAAGAGAGGGAGCCTGAATAAAAAGGCATGACCAAGTTAAAATTAATGTGCTTTTTCTCATTCTTGCATGAGGAAATGACTGGATTGAGGACATTAGATTGATTAGTTTTAAGAGAGAGCAAGTAAATGAAAAAGAATACTGGACATTATGAGGCTTTTTTCAGCAAATGCATGTATACTTGGTACCATTTCTGCAGCTGGTCTTCATGTTTCCATGGAGACAATCTGATGAAGAGAAACTGGCTGTCTGACTCCATAGAGACATGAGAACCAATCTGATAAAGAGAAAATGGAGACAGTCTGGTGGAAGGGGATTGCCTGAGGGGAAAAAGAAAAGAGAAATGGTTAGGACATAGTGTTCTCTGAATGGAATCAGGGGTTTTATTGACTGGGAGAGCTTTACAGATGAGACAAAACCAATTAGACTTGAAGTAAAGTTTTATCAGTTTTTTTTTAAATGCAATGTGGATACTAATATAAACAGGTGCTTTTTTCTGTTTCTCCCTTCTCTCTTTTTCTTTGTTCAGTTTTACGAAATGTAGGCACTGCAATGTAAAAACAAAAAAGGGGAAGTTGGGGGGAGGAAAGGTCTGGTTAAGAAAGTATGACAAAAGAAAAATCAGTGTGCTTTTTCCCATGCTTGCATAGGGAAAATGACTGGGTTAAGACCCTAGGCTTTATCCAGTAACAAGTTTATTACAAAACTTGTAAATGAAAAAGAATATTGGATATTATAAGGCTTTTTTCTGGTAAACAAGGTACCCTCGGTAGTTTTGTGTCTGGTTTGCATGTCACTAGAAGACAATTTGATAAAGACAAATGGCTTGGAGAACGTGTTTGCTGAAAGCGTTCAAGTGTGTTCTCAGCTGGGAGAGCTATAAAGATGGACATAATCAAATAGCACTTACTAATAGCACAAGCTGTACCATGCGTCTTGGCATGCCCAACCTTTCTTTTTGGTTAACTTTAGCCTGTCTGTGTGACTATCAACTTAGAATTGTTGTTCTTATTAGGAAGCAAAATCTTCAGTATTTGAAGATGTACATAGTTTTGTGTGCTATTATTAAGTTGATAGGTTCTGGAGGGAGAGTTGAGGGGATGTTTGTTCTGTTTGAGGGCTTTCAAAAACACAAAACTTATATAAGATGTTGCATAGGCTTAAATGGATGTGACAAGAAACAACTGTATAAAAGACCAGCCTGCCAAACAGTGTATGCATCTACCATAAAAGTTGGAACTAGACATTTAACAGAAAAGCAGTTATACATAAAAGCTGCTAATAATAGCTATATAAGAAAATGATGCCTTTTGTAATGTCTTTCAACTTGAATAGTTCTACAGATAAATATTAAAAAAAGAGTAATGAACTGTATTAAACATGTGGAGTGCTAATAGCTATGCTACAGGAGGCATACCTGGAAAGAACTGAATATGTGAATTTGATAAAGGTTTTCAGGATCATTATTCAGCAGTATATGTGGGACAAAGGAAAATAGGAGTATTTGTATTAATTGCTAAAGGAGCTCTAATAGTGATAGAAGAGGGGAAAAAAGATAATGGAAGATATATAGTACTAAGGGGCTACTGGCAGGGGAGGAGGATTACACGGCACCTAAAACTGCTATAATGGAGCTTAAGAAAATTCTGGAGGAAATAATCCACTCTCAGTAAAGAATATTACTTATATGTGGAGACTGGAATTTGGTTTTCAACAGTGAAGATGTGTCTGGGAGGCCTAGAAAGGAAAATACAACAAAGGAGGGTAGATTTCTGAAGAAATTTATGAAAATGTTTGGCATGGAAGATGTGCATTCAGTACTAGGAGTTCAGAGTGAATTTACATATTCTCCAAGATATAAAAACTGGGCTAGGCTAGATAGAATTTATATCTCCCAGGAACATGTGCATTTAATTGAAGGTCTTGAAATGTACCCAATAACTATTTAAGATCATGCGCCAATAATTAAAATAAAAATCCAAGGTAATGAAATAAAAATGAGACACTGGTGCCTTCTCATCTGTCGGTTGAAAATATGGGAATTTAAGGAATGGGTTTTGGAATTTAATTCAGGAGCTACTAGAGAAGATAGACATTTATTTCTGAAAATATAGCTAGGGAGTGGGATAAAATTAAAGTGGAGTTTAAAACGGGGTTGGAAATAAAGGAAAGGAAGATATGGTTAAGAAGTAACAAGAATTATTTAGAGGGACTAACAAATGGTAAAGTATTGCAAAATAGGGGGAATCTCTCAGAACATGAAAAGTAGCAACTGCAGAATGCTAAACGGAAAATAAGGGATTACCTCGATAATATGCAAGAGTTTAGAAAGATTGCTGGTAAGCAACTGTTTTTTGATCATTCTAGCACACAAAAACTTTTAGCACAACGACTCAGGCAACAGAAAGTGGAAAGGGCTGTCACCAAGCTTAGGGAGCCTGTAACAAGGAAGATTATGAGATCCTGCGGAAGTATTAGAAATATTTCGGAAATTTTATGAAAGTTTGTATAAAGCAGAGAAATATGGAAGTCAAGAAAAGGTACAAATGGAAATGTTTTTGGAAGAATTAAATATGCCATGGTAGAGGTAGATGATGCTTAATTACTAACATGTTAGGAAGAGATAAAAATGGCTATGTATAACCTATCCACAGGAAATTCTCCAGGAATAGATGGTATAGCTGTGGAAGTTAGGAGGGAAAATCTGATAGATCTGGAAGGTTTTGTTTAACAGTATTATAAGAGGAGAAGTAGTACCAGCATCCTGGAAGAAAGCGATGGAAACGGTAATAACTAAAGAGGGTAAAGATCCATCACATCCAGCTTCATACAGGCCCATTTCAGTCCTAAACCATGATTATAAAGTGTTTTTATCTATAATGGCTAAAAGAATGGCAAAAGTGATACCAAAATTGGTAGAGATGATTAGTGTGGTTTTGTTGAGGGGAGGCAAACATTTGACAATATCAACAGAACATTGATGATCCAGAGGGAAGCAGAATGTAAGAAAATACAACTGTTATTGGTGGGTTTGATGACAGAGTAGACTGGGACGTCATGAGCAAGCCAATGGAGGCATCTGCTTTCCATGATACAATTATAAAGTTGATTAGGTGTATATATATATGAGAGATTGGAGGTAAAATTAAAGTGGACGGGGCCCCCTCTAATAATTCATGCTTGAGCAGGGGAACCAGACAGGGTTGTCCACTGCCACTTTGTTGTTTGCATTATATTTAGAACCACTGGCAAAGAAAATAAGGGATTCAGAAATTCAAGGATATAATTTGTATGATAGTCTAGAAAAGCTGGCTGTATCTGCAGATATTTTATACATGACAAAACCAGAAAGGGACATTACAGTATTGTGGAACATTTTAAGACGGTTTCAGATTTTCTCAGGATACAAAATTAATGAAGCTAAAAGGCAATAGCGGTAAATTATGTACTGACACACAAATTGGTCCAAAAAAATCCATGTTTATGGGGACATGATGAAATGAAGTATTTAGGAGTATGGATTAGAAATGACTGTGTTGTGGCAGCTAAGAATATGTAGAAAGAGACTAAACAGAAGATAATACAACATTTGAGAAACTTGAAGCAATGTTATTTGGACATGAATACTAAAATACAAATAAGTAAAATGTTTTTAGTCCATTCTAGTCTTGTACGCAGGTCAGGTATATTTTTATTAACCAGAGGGGAAGCTGTGGATAGCCGTTAAAAGAACAGTTGAGGATTTTATCTGGGAAGGGAAGACAGCAAGGGTAAAGTGGGTTAAGCTGATTCTTCCAATAGAGCAAGATGGACTAGGGTTACCCAGTTTGAGGGGGTATTTTAGAGCAATGCAGTTAAGACTTTTATAACTACCACAAACAAAAAACTATAATTCAAAATGGAAAGGAATGATGATGATACAGGGTTGGAAGCTCAAGAAATGAGAGAGAGGGATTTTGGATGCAGACTCTTAAGGAGAACAACAAAAATCATACAGACTATTATATTCATAAAATAGCAGGGAGGATTCTAAGAACTAAACCAGCATGAGAATGGAGAAAATAGATTCTGCTGATAAGGACGACTGTGGTTAGGGATAGAGATAATACAATAGGCAAGGGGGGGTGTAATTTATTGGAGAAAACTGGAGAAGGGACCAAGGTATTGGGAGCAAATAACTAGAAAGTGAAAGGTAACAGAATGGTAAGAGGCCAATAATTTATTTGGACTGCAGGTTAGAGATTGCCTTCCCTATCAAGGATTGATATCAGAATATAGGCAAAGAGAAATAAATAAATGAAATTAAATGAAAGACCAGCGTTGGTAGAGTTTTTAATAGAATCTAGAACAGAAGCTGCTGTTAAAAAATGAATAATAGAGCATATAAAATATTGTATGATAACTATGAGTCAATCAGAGGAACTTGGAAATGATTGAGAAGAGAGATTGGATGAGCAATTTACAGAGAGTCAATGGGGGGGATGTATGTGTATTTCCCAAATATGCAACAGAGTCTAGAAGATTTAGTATCTTTGTCTTTAAATGTTTACATAGTTATTTTTATACCCCAAGTAGATTTCCAAATAATTTTTCTTCAGGTGAATAGCAAGTGTTGGAGGTGTGACTGGTAGGAAAGAGGTGGCTGGGAACATATTTTTGGGGAGTGTAGTGAGCTGGAAGATGTTAGGGATTCCCTGCAGACTGCTGTGTTGGAGATGGTGAGTGAGTGGTTTGGATTGACTGGGGAGATGTTTTTTTGAGCTATGATACAGAATCAGAATTGCCTAGACATAGTAAAGCCTTGCTGAGTCTAATTATTGTGGCTGCCAAATGACTAGAAAATGGAAATCAAAGTCTAGACCAACTTTATTAGAAGTAGTGTATATAGTAACAGAGATAAAACAACTGGAATTTGGATCTTTAGAAAAGGGAAGGAGCAAACTACATAGGAAAAAATGGGAATTGTGGGAACAATTTATGCTGAGAAGGAACAAGGTTTAAGAGGCAGAATTTGAATGAGCCATACAATACTTAAATGACAATGACTGGATAGATTATAAGTGACGTATAATGTCTGCAACTATAGTTGTTTCAGTGGTGTCTGTGATGTATGATGTGTGCAATTAGTGCTGCTGTTTGTTTTTCATTAAAAAAAAAAAAGATTCTTTTGAGTGCCAAAGAAAACAGGGGACTGTAGAACAATTTTGGATCTCGGCAATCTGAACAAATCGGTCCAGCATACCAAGTTCTGGTTGGTCACAGTTCAGTCCATATTGCCTTTTCTGCACAAGGACAACTAGATATTATCAATACTTCTCCAGAATGTGTACTATCACATAAAAATGAACAGACGATCCAGGAGATATCTACACTTCAATCTGGGAGACAGTCATTACCAATTCAGAGCACTGCCTTTGGTCTTACCACAGCCCCCAGGGTGTTCACCAAGTGCATGGCAGTAGTAGCAGCTCGCTTGACACTGCAGGAATTCAGTGTGTTTCAACGTGTAGATGACTGTGTCATAACCACTTTGGCCATGCATCTTCTGATAGCAGTTCGAGATCACGTACTCTAGATTTGTTCTAACCTAGGAATTACAATCAACCACAAAAAAAATCATTTTCACCCATCTGAGATGTTAGAATTCATAGGGGCCTTATTCAACACAACATCAATGACAGCTTCTCTCCCTTTACCAAGGGTTCAAACTGTTCATCTTCAAGTGAAGAAGTAATTCAAAACTCATTCCTGTCAGCCTGACTGATTCTGCAGACCCTGAGATCGATGTCTGCAGCTATAATTCTAGTTCTGTTAGCAGGATACCATATGAGAATTCTTAAATGGACATTAGCAACCCAGTGGTCCATTCTATATCAACCTATGTCCACCAAGATCAGCATGACTTAGGCCTGCAAAAAATACCTTTGGTGGTGGATTCACTCAGATCAAATATTGCAATGTCGTCCATTCATCCTCCCTCAGCCCAAGGCCATAGTGAGCACAAACACTTCCCAGATTGAGTGGAGGGGCATTTCTTGGGAAAGACTGTCCAAGGTAATTGGTCCCCCAAAGAGGCCAACATGCATATCATTGTACTGGAAATGAGAGCAGTACTCCTAGCATTGCAGGCATTCCAGTACTTTCTCCGTCTGGGACTATTGCAGTACAAATGGACAATGACTGTAGTATGGTACATCAACAAACGGGGGGGGGGTAACCAGATCTTATCCCTTATGTTGAGAAGCTATGAGAGTTTAGCAATGGGTGATCTCTTTAAACTGAATTCTGATAGCAATGCACATACCAGGGAAATCCTACGTGATAGCAGATAAGTTGAGCAGGTCCATTCTATTACCTCCCAAGTGGTCACTCAACAAGAAGTTTGCAGAAATGAGATTTCGTCAATGGGTCCAGCCATGCCGTGATCTGAACAACAAGTACAGCAGGTTCTTTGCCCTAATCCACCCACCAGGGAAGTCACAGAGAGATGCACTCCTTCATGAATGTCCCCCACATCTCCTTCATGTTTATCCTCCAACTCCCTTAATCCCCAAATTCCTACAGAAAGCATCCTGATTGAAGGGCAAAGTCATCCTTATTGCCCCTTACTGCCCTTGAGAAATTTGGTTTCCCTTCCTTTGGCCTCATCTAGTTTACCCACTTTGGATTCTGGCTCCAATTCCAGATCTTGTATCTCACCCAACAGACATGACTTAACCGGACATTTTGGGCCTAAAGTTGACTGCATGGTTCTCCAATTCCATTGACAGCCAGACAACCCAAGCTCTCTTCCCTAGTGTGCCACATTCTTTTGTCATCCCACAAGGATTCCACTAGGAAAATTTACAAGAGGAAATGGATGACATTTGTCTTTTATGTGCAACAGCAAGACATTGATCTATTTTCAGCACCAGTACCTAAGATTCTTGAATTTATGGCTTCTGTTTTTAGTGATGGGGCTAGTCCCTCAAAGGTTAAGGCTGAGTTAGCTGCCATTTCCAGTTTCCATATTGGAGTTGATAATTCCACGTTGGCTTCTTCATGTCTTTGTAAGATATTTATAAAAGGAACCTTTCTACTCTAATCATACTTAAAAGGCTTGGAAATGTTTACATAAATATTGTTATACCCCAAGTAGATTCGAGAAGATTTTTCCTCGGGTAGACAGCAAATGTTGGAGGTATGACAAGGAAGGAAGGAAGAGGTACCTGGGAACATATTTTCCAAGAGTGCAGTTGGTTGGCAGACTTTAAGGATTCCCTGAAGGATGCACTGTCAGAGATGCTGGGGTGGTGGGCACATTAGTATGATGAGGAAAATTATTTTTTCTGAGCTATGATACAGAATCGGAATTGCCTAGACATGGTAAGGCCTTGCTGAGTCTAATTATGGTGGCTGCCAAAAAAGTAATTACTAAAAAATGGAAATCAAAATCTAAACAAAAAATGTTAGAAGTAGTAAATATAACAGAGATACAACTGGAATTGAGATCTTTAGAAAATTGTAGGAGCAAACTACATATGAAAAATGGGAATTCTAGGAACAATATACACAGAAGAGGAATGAGATTTAAAAGAAGGCAGGACTTAAATGAGCTATGTAATGTTTGAAAATGATTGGGTAGATTATAACTGTATAATATTTGCAACTGGGAAGTATGTCATTATGGTTTGTGATGTAAAATGCTTACAACTCTGGTTGTGTCATTGTGGTTTGTTTTCATTTGTATGAATGTATGATTGCTTATGTCATAAGCGATCGTTTAATAGATGTTTCTTGTTAAAAAAAGGGGGGGCATTAATTGAATAAGTTATGTAATGTTGCTTAGGTTATATGTTATAGCAATATATGTGAAGTAATAATGTTTGTTAATAGGGTTTGAATACTTTTGTATAAATGTAAAACTGCCTATGTCATGTGATAATTCAATAAAGGTGTGTTTAAAAAAAAAAAGTCACCCTTTAAAGATCCTACTGCACCGTGGGATCTAACTTTGTTACAGGCCCTAACTCAGAAACCATTTGAACTGGCTGCAAAATGTGGTTTGAAATATTTAAGTTGGAAAACTATATTTCTGATTGCCATAACATCGGCTAGGAGTGTTTCAGAAATTCAGACTATATCCTCTAAGCCTCCGTATTTAATTTTTTCATAAGGATAGGGTGTCCTTAGGAACTAGTCCTTACTTTCTTCCTAAGGTAGTGTCAGGTTCTAACATTAATTAATCTGTTAACCTCCCTGTGTTCTTTCCTAATTTTTCAAACAAAGGTGAATACATTTTGCGTTTATTGAATGTTCACAATTACATTTCTTTCTTCACAAATCTTAGAAATTTAGAAAATCAGATCAATTTGTGTCTTTTTCGGAAACAAGATTGGGTCTACCAGTTACCAAAGTGACTTTATCAAAATGGATAAGAGATTGCATTTCCTCTGTTTATAACAAGCTTGGTCTGGCCTTGCCTAAGCCTTTAAGAACCCATTCAACCAGGTCCATGGCAACTTCATCAGTTTTTTATCCAGGTCTTCCATGGACAATATTTGTGTGGCTGCAACTTGGGCCTAATCCTCATACCTTTGCTACTCATTACAAGTTGGATCTGGTCTCTAGGGGAAAAACAGCCTTCAGTTCAACAATACTCTGGAATATCCTTCCTTAGAGTCCATCCAGGATTCAGGCAGCTGTGGACTCTGTCCCATATGTGGAGGAATGAATGAAAATTGAAAAAATCAGATAAAGAATTTATGTACTCACCGTAACATTTCATCTGTGTTGTCCATTTTCATTCTTCCTCAACTCCCCTCCAGCCCCCTACCCTTTTTTTTTCTCTTGATAACTTTGGGAAGCATGGGCGTTTATCATAAGAACCAAAGTTCCTTTTCTTTGGACTTCATATAGTGACTTTCCATCTTAAAGCTATAAATTCATTGCGTTACACAATTAAAAGTAGAAAACACAATCTGGGGAAAAAGGAGGACTGCTGCATTGTAGGTAAGTGAGGAGTTTAAGAGTTTGTAGTATCCATGAGCCAAGGCAGATTCGAGGATCGGATCTGAACCCATATGTTGAGTAAGAATGAAAATGGACAACACAGATGGAACATTATGGTGAGGACATACAGTGGATATACAAAGTGTACACACCCCTGTTAAAATGCCAGTTTTCGTGATATAAAAAATGAGACCACAATAAATCATTTAAAAACTTTTCCCACCTTTAATGTGACCTATAACCTGTGCAATTCAATTGAAAAACAAATCTATTAGGGGAAAAATATAAAAAATAAAAAAACATACAATAAGCTGGTTAAATAAGTGTGCACACCCTTAAACTAATACTTTGTTGAACCACCTGACATTTTAACAGGGGTGTGTACACTTTTTATATCCACTGTAACTTATTTTTTTCTTAGTTGTTTATAAGTATAATGGGATACCATTGTAAACAGGTGCTCCTGTTTTTTTTTCCTCCACCTCCTTTTTCTTTCTCCCTTCTTTCTTCATTTTTAAGAAATGTTGACACTACAATGTAAAAAAAAAACAGTCTGGTTAAAAGAGAAGGACAAAAGAAAATTAATGTGCTTTATCTCATTCTTGCATGGGGGAATGACTGGATTGCAGCCCTTGGCTTGATCTAGTAACAAGTTTTAAGAGAAAGCAAGTAAATGAAGAATATTGAATATTATAAACATTATTCTAACAAATAAATGTATGCTTAATAGTAATTTTGTATCTGGTCCTTGTGTCTCCATGAAGACAATCTAGTAAATAGAAATTGGCTGCAATCTGATAAAGGAGATAATGTTCTCTGAAAGCTTACAGCTGTTTTCCTAGCTGGGGAGAGCTGCAGAGATGAGACAAAACCAGACAATGCTTAGTAAAAGTGCAGGCTGCACCATGCATCTTAGCATGGCTACACTTTCCTTTAGGTCAACTCAAGTCTGGTAGTGTGGCTGTCAGTTTGGGACATTTGTTCCCATTAAGAGGGGTAAAACTCAATATTTGAAGATGTACATAGTTTTGTGTGGAAGTATTTAGTTATTAGGTTTTAGGGGGTATGGTTGTGTGTTTTTTTGTTTGAAGGCTTTTAGTAATACAAAATGTTTTGTAAGATATGACAAGAGACAACTGTATAAAAGTTCAACTTGCCAAACAGTGTATGCATGTAACACAAAAGCTGGAACTAGACAATTAACAAAAAAGGTGTTACACATAAAAAGTGGGAATAATATATTTTTAATACAGTGATGCTTTCTATAATGTATTTAAATGTCAGTGGTCTCGCAGATCACTACAACCACTACAACTTCTTTTTTATATTTATATTAAAAAATGTAGCGTGCAAATAGCTATGTTACAGGAGACACACTTGGAAAGAACTGAACATGTGAATTTGATAAAGAAAGGTTTCCAGGATAGTTATTCAGCAGAATACCTGGGATGAAGGAAAAGATGATTACTTTTGCAGGAGGAGCTCTTTGGTGTCAGTAAAGCTTTAAAGGGCTTGGCACCCAAATCTGTTATTTTTAGCCAGCTCAGCTCAAGTTGACTGATGGTTTGGGCATGTTGAAGGTGCCCTGAAGCTTTGGAAGCTGTCTGGCTTCTACATCCTTGGCAGGATATAACCCATATAGCTAAGGTTACTGCAGCAGTGATTAATATGATGAACATCTTGTGTTTTATGTAAGTCTTGCCTTCATAGTCTCCGTTAAATGTACAGTGACAGTATGTGTATTGGCACTGCCAGCTTGCCAGATGCTTACCAATTTTCCCTTCTTCAAAGCACATTTGCTTCTAAGTGCAGGCAATATTTTGGACTACTGCTCCTTAATTGTAATTGTATGATTTGCTTTCTTAGTGACCCCAAACATGGAGGACTGATTACACAAACGTGTTGAATCACAAATGGGGAATGACCAAAAGCTGGTGAACTTACAGCAACTGCTAGCTGTGCTGCTGGCCAACATAGTTGTCAACCCTAAGACTCTTCAGCCTGTGAAGAAACTAACAAAGTAGGATGACCTGTTGTTTCATCTGGTGACATTTGAATGCTATACCATCACAGGGAACTGAAACTGTACAGACTGGGCAAAAATCCTGCCGTTTTAGCTGACAGGAGTGGCACTGAAAATGTACAAGGATGGAAATTTAACGAGAACTGTGACAAACGTATGAGTGTTTGGTTAGGGCTATTAAAGTACAGTTGTATAAGTAAACTTACAGTAACACAATATGTTTGAATAATCACTGCTGCAGTAACCTTAGCTATATGGATTATGTCTTGCATATGATGTAACAACAGGTAAGATTACAAAGCGTCAGGGTGCTTTCCACATTCCCAAACCATTAGTCAGTTCAAGATGAGCTAACTAAAAAGTCAGGTTTGGACATCAAGCCCTTTAGAGCTTTCGTGCCAACTGAGACGGTGAGACTAAGCCCTGAGCAGACATTGCTAAGAAAAAAAAATGTCCCCACCTTGGCATAAAAACTCACAAAAACGAGGGGAACTGAGGAAGGGAGGGAGTGGCTACTGAAGCAGTGATCATTCAAACATCTACTGTTAAGTTTATTTTCACAACTTTACTTTGTTTCTCATATGGATCACTGCTGCAGCACCCTTACTTATATGGGTAGAATACTGTAGCATAAAATAACTGGGAAGGGGAATGTTTTAGGAGTCCTTGAAGAATGGTCTAAGCAAAACCTGTCCTAGAGCTGGAGAAATGAATCTTGTTTATAGTGCTTTGTAAAGGTGTGCACAGAGGACCCAAGTAGCTTCTGCTTCTAGGGTCCAACCCTTTCCAAAAAGACCAGTTGAATCAAAGGCCTTAGTTGAGTAAGCCTTGATCCTGCTTGGAATAGTTTTGTTGTAGCGGAAATAAAAGGTAATAGTCCTGAGACAACCATTTTGGAATGGTATGGTTTGACACAGGTTGTCCCTTCTTACCATCACAAGTAATGAATAACCAATCAGAGGTTCTGAAAGATTGTTTTGTCAGTATAGTACCCGAGTTCTCTATGTACAGCCAAGGTAAAAAGTATCCTTTCTGGCTCCTTATTGAAATGGTGGTCTGTACACTTCAACAAATATCTGTTCCAGGTCTGTCTCAGTTACACAGTCAACAGTATCGGTGTTATCATCAAACATGTAATAATCACAGGTCTCATAACAATCTTTAATCCCTAACGTAATACCACCATCTGATTTTTGTAAGAATGCCATTTATAGTAAAAACATTTATCCCCTGAAACAACTGGTTTCCAGTCATTGTTCTTTAACCGTGTTTCACAAATAGCATCAGTCTTTTGGAAACTGAGCAAATTTTCCAGTTTAAAAAAAAAAAAACGTATTACTAATGCTGCTAGCATTAACAACCAGCACAGATACATCAGATGGTACTATAAGTGGACTGTTAAATTTCTGACATGGCAAAAATCTTGTCTTGTGTTAGTCAAATATTGTAATGTGTGTGCTGCAAAAATTCTCCTCCCTTGTCTTGACACATGCACATGTTCCTGCCTAAATACATGTGTGCCCAAAATTAGGGTTGGACACTCCACACATTTCCATTTTTCATGTAGGCATTTACCCACAGAATTTCATTCACGCTGACCCAACTCTCCTTTCTGTATCTGATTTGAGAAAAATATGTCCCAACACCTGTACAGGCTGTGCTATATGAGAGAGCTGTAAGTTTCCAACTAACAGTCATAGGTTCATAGGTAGGTAATAGGCTATCGGCCCAAGGGCCTAAGTAAGCCTAGCCAATAAGGTTTCCTGGCTTTCGCCACCCAAGAAAGTTATTTTCCTGTGCCCGTCGAGCAGAGCCACAGAAGTGATCCCCAGGGTGAATTTCCTATTTCCCATCCACTCATCAAGATTTTTCTTGAAGAGTTTCAATGAGGAACTCTGCTTAACATAGATTGGTAGCTTGTTCCAGAGTATGGGAAGTCTCTTGGACAGTAATCTATCCCTCCAGCATGTTCTGTTTATTGTGGTGACAAGGTTTAGGTCCCTAGAGCGTGTAGCTCTGAGGGATTAGGATTTCTTTAGGTGTAGCATGTCCAACACCTCTGGGTTTGACATAGCTTTGTATGTTAGGCAGAGATCACCTCGGAGTAAGCGATATGCTATGGAGTAAGGCTGGAGTTTTTTGAGACTGTCAGCGTAGGGGATCTGTTTGAGTCCAGCAATCCTCTTTGTGAGGTACTTCTGCGGCCTTTCCAGCTGTTGCAGATGTCTTGTGAGGTACATTCCAAAAGGGGCATTGTACTCTATAATGGGTCTAATGAGAGCCAAGTACAGGGGAACAGTGACCTCTTTTTACCTGGATGAGTACCCTTTCATGATGAGGTGTACCACATAGAAAGATTTCCTGACTACTGTGACAATGTGATTATCAAAGGAGGGACTAGTGTCCACCTTGGTCACAGGGTGTCTGATCACACATTCGGCATTAAGTAGACTGACACTTATGTGGTAGTTCATGAATACAGAGTTTTTAACCAAAGGGGATGACAGTGCACTTTTTGGCCTTGAGCTTGAGGCCATGGCTCTGACACCAGGCATCTGTCTCAGTGAGGCCCTTCTGTAGGACGTCCACATCATTTGGGGACTCAACTATGGCTCCTAATTTGCAGTCTTCTGCAAACTTGGTTAGCCAGAAACCTTCTGTGTTAGCTTGTACTTCAGAGAAGTAGATACCAAACAGGAAAGGACCTAGTACTGAACCCTGTGATACTCCATTTGTCAGTGGTCTGAAGTCGGATTTGGAGTCTGCTACTTTCACAGTGTAGGTTCTGTCACTGAGCCAGTTGCCAACCCATCTTGTGACATAGGGATTCATACCTAGTTTAGTGAATTTATCTATAATTCCAGAATGGGGGATGGTGTTGAAAGCCTTGCAAGGTCAAGATAGGCTGTGTGAACCACCTTGCCCTTGTCTTCGGCTTTGGTGATTTACCTCAAAGAAGTCGATCAGGTTCAGGAGGCATGATCTGCCTTTCACAAAGCGGAACTGGGTGGGGTCCAGAGTTTGGAGGTTACCAATGTCTTTGTTTATGAGTTCCATGATGATACATTCCATGGTCTTGCAGACTAGGCTCATCAGGCTAATAGGGCGATATTTCCCGGGGTCCGTGATGGCTCCCCCTTTGTGGAGTGGGATAACTGTTGCTGTGCGCCATTCATTGGGCACAAAGCCTGACGTAAGGCTATGACTGAACATAGTGCTTAGGTGGGGAGCCAGTTCATTCTGAAGTTCATGTAAATCACAGCTTGGGATTTTCGGTCCCATGGATGCTGTGTTCTTGTCTTTGAGTGCAGTTTTTACCTGCATAATTGTGCTTACAGGGACTCTGCATTCTTCCGGTATAGATATGGGCCCTTTAGTGGTTGAGAGGAGTGTAAAGTTAGCATTGAACCTATATGCCAGGATGTTGGCAATATCAGTTGGTTCTGTAATTTTTATGCCATTGTGCTGTAACACAGAGCAGATCTGGGTGTTGCCATTGAGACTAGTGACATAGCTATAGAATGTTTTGTGGTTGTCCTTAGAATCAATGGCAATTTTGTTTTTGTAGCTAGCTTTGGAGGATTTTATGAGGGATCTCAGCTTCTTACTGAGGCTGGCCAGGGAGCTCCTCCACTCATGGGATTTTACTCTCTTTTGCAACAGTTTTTTTCCTTCTGTTGTAGAGTTTGTTTATGGCAGAGGACCGCCAGATTGGCTTCCTTTTTTTTGGAGGATAGCGTCTTGGTTCTGTTTGGGGGTAGCACGATCCATGCCCTGGTGTAAATGCTTACAGAGTGCATTTGTGTAGGATTCAGCAGTCGTAACTGTATTGTCCATCTGCATGGGTGTCATGAAGTTCACAGCTTATTTATTGCATTTGTTTTCCAGGAAAGTCCACTAGGCCTAGGAGAGCCCATTTTCAGTGGAGGCCTGGGGAGAAAAGCTCCACATAAAAATTATACAGAAAATACAGTTTCAGGTACATAAATAGCTAGTAGGCAGTACAGTAACAATAATATGCATGGATTTTAACATAAAAACAGTATAATGTACATGTCAGAGTTAACACTGCATTAACAATAAGAAGCTTGGATTTGAATTTAAGAGGAACAATAGCAAAAAGAATGGGAGAAAAATTTCAAGAGTGGTAGTAAGGTAGGTATAGCGAGAGGATGGGTATTCAAGGTTCTGTCTTGAGATGCATGAAGTTTGCTTTGGAGAAATTTTTACAGTGGTTTCCTTAATGGGGGGTGTGGGCGGGATGTGGATATCTATGGTGATTAGCTTATGGTTGGATCTGACCAACGAGGAGTTGACTTCAGGTGTGGAATACCACTCACTCATGTTGGTAATGACTCGGTCTAGGATATTGTTGCCCCTGGTGGGGGTGTGGATAAGTTGATCCAGGGCATTGGAATTTATGAATTCCAGAAAACATTGATTGAAGGAGTTGGTACATGAGTAGTTTTCCCAGCTAATGGTGGGGTAGTTGAAATCGCCCATTATTACGGTGTTTGGTTGAACTCCGTTTTCCAGTACATCAAGAAGAGGAGTGTGAATCCTGGGACATGGTGGGGGATCTGTAGCAAGTTATAATTTGGATTGCAGTTTCACCCAGAGTTAGTTGCACTTGGATGCTCTCTGTTGCATTATGTTGGGCAACTAGCCTGGAGGTGTAGATATCCTTAATGAATATGGACACACCTCTGCCTTTGGTGTTCTGGTCCAGGTTAGATGGCCGAAAGGTGTGGTATGAGTTATATCCTGGTAATGCAGGGGTGCTCTCTGGAGCATTGAACTAGGTCTCAGTTGCTGCAGCGATATCAATGTTCTCCATTTTAAGGAGTGCCTCGAGTGAGTGCATTTTGAGGTTTAGACTTCTAGCATTGAGTAGCATTACCTTCAGTTTTTGCTTGCCTGTACATTTTACGGTGGTGAATTTGCATTTGAACCTTGCCTAAAAAAGGCACTACAGGGATGGCAAGAGCCTTAGCCAGTATCTGGAATCCCAGGGGTGACAGGTGCAGGCCATCTCTGGCAAAGCATTGTGGTCTGTCAACCATGTTGTCCTAGGCAGACAGATACTAGATCCCTTAAAATGACACTAGAAGCTTAGCCAATTGTTGAAGTCAATCATTTTGTCTTTGTACTGCGGTATCATTATGGGCGATGGCAGGATGCTACTCAGGACTAGGGATATACCTGTCTGGGCTACAAGATCGGAGAGCTCTTCCTTGTCTCTCTTCATGTAGTCCCGGGAGGTACGTCTCAGGTCATTCACACCAATATGGACAATGACAGAGTCATATTTGTACTTGTGGAGTGACCTGAGTGCATGGGTTATGTGGTGGATCCTGGCACCCGCCAGGCAGCTGACAGTAACCTTCCCCTTCTTTAGCCTGGTGAGAGGGACATCAATGTGCCTGACTATAGAGTCACCTATGACTAGTGTGTTGGGTACGTTGTTTTGTCTTATGGGCTGTGGTTGAGTGGCACACTAAGTCTGTGGGCTGTGTGTCATTTGGGTTGTGCTGGCGGGTGGAGGTTACTTGCGTTTCTGCTTTTGAGATCTCTGTTGCTTGGACATATTATTATTGAGAGCCTCCATGAAGGTTTTGTGTTTCTGTGTGTGGATTTTGGTGGTGTAGGTTTAGTGGGGGTCTATGTGATGAATGTGGCGTGGTGCAAATGTTTACCTTCTCCTCTTGACTATCAAGTTCAGTCTTTGTTGGAGAGAGCTTTGCCTGCAGTTTGGCTAGATAAGTGCATCTCTCACAGGTTGTAGTGTTGGGTGTGAAAGAATACTCTTCTATATAGTATATACTGTCTTTTCAGACTACTGCTAGCATGATTATTAGCTTGAAAAAAGCTGCAAGAATGATATGAAATATAAAGGGTTAATTTAGAAATAGTGTAAAATGCTGAAAAATAAGAAGTACCAAGTGTGCTGGCATAACATAGTTAAATTTTGGCATCCATGTAAAGGAGTATGTTATTGAGAAACAGTCTGGATGATTCCAAAATGGTGGACAGCCTGTAAGCACACACTGACAATGCAGCTCCTGCATTCCTATACTATAATCTGACTTCAAACCAGCGCATCGCTTAGGAAAAGTAGATCAAACATCAATGGATTAAAGCAGAAATACGAGTACTTACTTGTTTCATCTTTATTTTTCAAAAATTCTCTAATTCTCAAGGAAAAATAATTACTTGTTGGAAACAGAGCCCTGAACCGCATGGTGTGGATTCTTCAAGACTAACAGGCCTAATAAGAGGAAAGTAACAAGAAAAACAATTTTCATAACAAGACTTATTTAAAATTCTGCACTACAACTAGGAATCTAACTATACAAGATTAATGGAGAATCAGCCAGATCGGATGGAAACTGCAATCATAAAAACCAAACTGTCTGCAATTACTACTCCTGAGAAAGAAACCACTTCTAAAAGGCAGAAAATTAACAAGCAACAAGAAGCTGGTAAAATGTCTCAAAGATTAAAACAGGAACAACCTTTAACACTGGAGGATCTGAAAACTGCTTTACAACCTTTACAAACAGAAGTACAGGGTTTCTCTCATACGTTAACTACATTTGGCTCTACTCTGGACCAAATTGTGCTTAGACTTGAACAAAATGAAGCTAAAATTATGGACAATGAGCTAAAAATAAATGAACTGCAACAAAAAGCACAAACCAATGACACCATAATTAAAGAATTACAGCAAAAAATGTTAGACTTGGAAGCTAGAAGCCGGAGAAATAATTTTATCATAAGAGGTATTCCAGAGAGCTTTGATAATCTACAACTTATTCCAATAATAAAAGAAATACTAAGCTCTCTTCTGACTAATAAAGATCTCATGGATGAAATAGTGATCGAAAGAGCTCACAGAGCTATAAAGCATACACAAACAAGTGATCTTCCTAGACAAATCTATATCAGACTGATTAATTCAGCACATGTTCAACAGATACTGTCAGCTTATAAGATTAAAAAGAATGTTACATGGAGAGCACATAAAATTACGATTACTCAAGATCTTCCTTTACAAATTAAACAAAATCGACAGAAACTCTGCAAGTACTGCAATTACCTCATTGAAAATAAGATTAGTTTCCAAATGAGATATCCTGCAACTTTAACATTTTATTACAAAGAAGAAAAAATATCCTTGAAAACACCTGACCAGGCAAAATCCACCTTTGTGCCTCTTCAAAGTAAATCCTGCCTGAGACAACTCTTTTCATATCTTTTGATCCAAAAACAACATTTGGAAGGCTAAACAAGTGATACAGCTCCAAAGAACTACAGGACAGAAGAATATACCACTCTTATGGGAAATTTTAAACAAATGGATGTGGAATGTGTTCTAAATAACTCTGCTTACTTGCCTGTAAAGAAAACGTCTTTGCTACACTGTAATACTTAAGGTACTGTCTTTTAGTAACTGCCTTTTACATTTAAAAGTTGCAAAGCTACCTAACACTGACTGCATAGAGAAATGACTTTAAAGTGCATTTACAGCTTACAAAAAAGAAGTGTTAAATTACAATGTTAAGTTGTCAATCTCGCCTTCATTCTTGCTTGATGGGTTCGGAGCCGATCCCTCGGCTCCGACTCGGCACTTGCTTTAGCTCGAGAACTCCTTTTACCAGCTCGAGGCAGCCCCATATCCCATGATGCAAGGCAGGAAGTACCCAGATCTCGTTTGCCGCTTCGCTTGGGAGGTCTTCTCTTTACCAGCTCCTGGTAAGTAATTCACTTTTGTGACATTTAAGCCCCTTTTACTTAAAAACCTTTTATTTTTGATAGTTTAACTTTAAACTTAATTTTTCTGACAGAAATCCCTGTCTCTTTTAAATTTTTTTAGTCAGTTAATTTCCCTTTCCCATCCCCCCCCCTGTTAGGGTGTGTGTGTTGGTTTATTTTACTATATCCCCTTTTGGGATTAATTTAATTTAATTGGACTGGTGTGTGTGTGTTTTTTGGGCACCATGTCTAAAGAGAGGGTTTCAGGTTTTAAGACAAACAATTCCTTACAAAGGGTGTCCCCGCTGATGCCATGGTGGTGGCTGCGGCCACCAAAAAGGAACTTGCAGATCCTTCCGTGCCCGTCCATCCTCCTAATAAGGACTCTAGGACCATGGATAGGTACGGCAAGCGGATGTTTTCCTCAGCGACCTTTGCTATGCGTTCGCTGAATTATCTTTGTCACTTCACCAGACTCCAGAGAGATATCCTGAAGGAGCTGGGAGAAGTAGTTCAGGATCCTACAGCTGCAGGGGCCCAAGAAAAGATTGCTTCGCAGCTAGGAACCCTCAATTCCATTGCTAACTCCTCCATGCGGCTAATATCTTATGCTGCTGATGGAGGGAGTAGAGCCGCAGGCACAGGTGTGGCTCTTACACTCCAAGCCTGGATGCGGCTATGTGATTTTGCGGATCCCTTTAAGGCGTCCTTCACAAATTCTCCCTTTGATGGGTCAGCTTTGTTTGGCCCTCAGGTGAAGGAGACCTTGACCAGGTGTGAGCAGGACGGCAAGACTCTTTCTGCTGTTGGAGTCCGTTTTTCCACCCCTTCTAGGCCTTATCCCAAAGGACAGAAGGGTGGGAAGATGTGGTTCCGTAAATCCCAAGGAGTCACGCCGGATTCACGTGGTCAGTTTACCCCTAGAGGCAGAGGGGGTAACAACAACAAGAGCCGCTCTAGAGGCAGAGGGGGTCCGAAGAACCAGGGCAACAGGGAGTCTCTTCCTGAGCAGCCCTTTCAGCATCCCTGAGGTGTTGCCCGGCTGTCCCTCCTTGGAGGCAGTCGGGGGAAGACTATCACTGTACCCAGAAGCCTGGCATTCCCTCACTCAAGACAGATGGGTACAGTCGATCATATCCAAGGGTTACATAATTCCTTTCGAGGAAAGTCCCTTCCCCTCAAGTTCCCTTCCAGATGTACCACCCGGTCTAAGGGACATTGCAGAGTTAGAGATCGCAAAACTACTGCAAAAAAGAGCCATTCAGCCAGTCACAATAGACCATTCAGAGCCCGGAATCTACTCAAGGTTCTTTTGGTCCCCAAAAGGCGGGAGATTGGAGACCAAGATTGGACCTCAGCAGACTCAACAGGTCTGCCAGGAAGACAAGATTCGGAATGGTCAGTCTTCAGTCAATTCTCCCCTGCTTACGGAAGGACAACTGGATGTGCTCAATAGATCTTCAGGATCGTACTATCACATCAAAATTCACAGGCGCTCAGGAGATTTCTCCGCTTCGGCTGGGGTCCAGTCATTTCCAGTTCAGAGCCCTGCCCTTTGGTCTCACTACAGCCCCCAGAGTGTTCACCAAATGCATGGCAGTGGTCACGGCTCACCTAAGACGTCAAGGATTCCAGGTGTTTCCGTATCTCGACGACTGGCTCCTGTCAGCCACCACCAGGCATCAGCTTATACAAGCCAGGGATTACACAATAGACCTTTGTTCTCATTTGGGCATCTCAGTCAACTACGAAAAGTCATCCTTATCGCCCTGCCAGTCTATTACCTTCATAGGCAAACTTAAACACTGTTCGGATGTCAGCTAACCTTACAGAACAAAGAGTATCAGACATTGAGACTCATCTCAGGATCATTCTGGCCAGCAAGAGATACAGGCCAGAATGGTTCTAAAGGTATTAGGTCTTATGGCTGCGGCCATCACTCTTCTTCCCTGGCTCGATTCTACATGCGCCTCCTTCAGTGGATGCTGTTCACACAGTGGTCATACCAGCAACTCCCAATCGTCACCAGATTCTGGTGTCACAAACATGCAAAGAACATCTTGCTTGGTGGATCACATCGTCTCAGGTTCACCAAGGCAGGTGCTTTGTACCTCCGTCCCCGATAGCCACTGTCACCACGGATGCCTCCCTGATCGGGTGGGGGTCATTATCAGGGCAGGATGGTTCATGGGGCGTGGCAACCGTCGAGTACCATCTGCACATAAATGTCCTGGAGATGAGAGCAGTGCTTTTAACGTTGCAAGCCCTCAGCGACTTTCTTCCCGTAGGGACAATTGCAGTCCACACAGACAACATGTCTGTAGTGTGGTATATCAACAAACAGGGCGGAACCAAGTCCTACCCCTTGTGTCGAGAAGCGCTCAGACTTTGGCAATGGGCGATCTCCTCTCATCGGTTTCTGGTAGCAACGCATATCCCTGGGAAAACCAACATTATAGCGGACAGATTGAGCAGAGCTATTCTCATGCCTCACGAGTGGTCTCTCAAACAATCCGTGGCGGAAGAGATTTTTCTGGAATGGGGTCGTCCATGTTGCGATCTTTTGCTACTCCCCAAAACAGCAAATGTCCAGACTTCTTCAGCCTCTTCCCTCTATCAGGCCATTCCCCCAGAGACGCTCTGACCCAGGATTGGCCCCAGGGACTTCTTTATGCCTTCCCTCCATTTCCTCTGATCCCTCAGGTGATCCAGAAAGCTACCGTTTGAGAGCCAAATTGATTCTCATTGCCCCTTACTGGCCTCGACAAGTTTGGTTCCCGTTCCTCCATCATCACCTTTTGGTGCAGCCGTGGCATCTGGACCCAGTGCCAGATCTACTGATTCACCAATCCGGTCAGCTGCACCGGTCAATCCCTTCTCTCAACCTCACAGCATGGTTGCTCCACTTCCTTCCTTAGCCAGGCTTCCTTTGATCTCTAACCCAGTTAGAGATATCATAGTAGCTTCACTAAAATCCTCTACCAGGAGGATTTACACAAGCAAATGGAAACGTTTCTCTTATTGGGCTAAAGCCCAAAATATTGATCCTTTTACTGCCCTGTTCAGGCAGTTCTGGACTTCTTAGCAGAGATTTTCCATGCAGGCTCCTCTTCTTCCACAGTCAGAGTTCAGTTGGCTGCTATTTCTAATTTTCATGTCGGGATAGCAGATCATAATATTATGTCCCATAGACTCTGCAGGGCCTTTTTGAAAGGGATTTTCCTACTAAAGCCTCCAATCAGGAATCCTCCTCCTCAGTGGGATCTAAATTTAGTGCTGACATCCTTGATTCTTCCCCTTTGAGCCAGCTGTTTCTTGTTCCCTGAAATATCTTTCTTGGAAAACGTTATTCCTAGTGGCTATTACATCTGCCAGGAGGGTGTCTGAACTTCATGCTCTTTCGGTTCGACCCCCCTATTTGATTTTTCACAAAGACAGAGTATCTTTGAGAACTAATCCATCCTTTTTACCTAAGGTCGCTTCAAAAACAATCTGAATCAATCTATTGATCTCCTGTATTTTTCCCAACTATTCAGATAGAGCTGAACAAAAGCTACATTATCTTGATGTCCACCGTCAGCTTAGATATTATTTGGACAGAACAAAAAATTTAGAAAATCTGATCAACTTTTTGTTTCCTATGCGGATAATAAAAAGGCCTTCCTGTTTCTAAAGTGACTTTGTCCAGATGGCTTTCTTCGGTCATCACTGAAATTTATACGATCAGGGGAAAACAGCTGTGCTCAAAACCTAAAGCACATTCAACTAGGAGTTTAGCTACTTCTACAGCTTTTCAAGCTAGACTGCCTTTAGACACTATTTGTGCAGCGGCCACTTGGGCCACTCCTCACACTTTTGTTTCCCATTACAAATTGGACTTGGCCTCCAGGGACAGAGCCAGTTTTGGCTCTACAGTCCTCAAGAGTTTGTTCCATTGAGCCACCCAGGATAGAGGTGCTAGGGACGCGGTCCCATCAAGCAAGAATGAAGGCGAGATTGACAACTTAACATTAAGAAGTTATGTACCTACCATAACGTTCCATGTTAGTTGTCTTCTCTCGCCTTCTTTCTTGCGACCCTCCCTCCTTCCCCCTGGCCTGGATTGACCTTGTATAAGAAACTATAATGCTAAAGACCATTTAGACCTGGTCCTTTTTCCATTTGTAAGTTTCTTCTTCCTTTGGAAGTATTGTTTATGCTTGGTGTTATTGCCCTTTTGTCAACAAACGAGATCTGGGTACTTCCTGCCTTGCATCATGGGATATGGGGCTGCCTCGAGCTGGTAAAAGGAGTTCTCGAGCTAAAGCAAGTGCCGAGTCGGAGCCGAGGGATCGGCTCCGAACCCATCAAGCAAGAAAGAAGGCGAGAGAAGACAACTAACATGGAACGTTATGGTAGGTACATAACTTCTTATTTAAAAAATGGGATATAACCTTTGATATAATAGTTTAAGTAGTGTAAATACTAGACATAAGTAGTTTCAGTTAAAATGTATACTCATTATTCTACTAGCATAATCATTGAGTTGCTTTTAAGTCTGTCTATGAGCAAAGTACAAAAACATTTCTCTTTTTTTTCCCCTCTCTGTTCAGTTGATGGCACTGGTTAATTGTTAATATATGAGTTCACAATTATATGTTTATATGGCTTTTGACAGTGCACTGTTAAATGAAGTTTCCAGTACATATATTGTACTTAGTTTTTGAAAATATTGTCTTGTTAACTCTTTAATAACTCTTGAAATGTTAAGAATTATAATATGTTGCTGTTACTACAAAACTTTTTATAAAAGCTACTTTTCTCTTTCTCTTTATATAATATCTAAGGGTACAATTAATATAATATTTTAAGAAGTCTGAAAATGAATATGCAGTATATAAATAATAAAAGGAGCGGGATGGGCACAGTCTGTTAGCTGATGACTGTTCACATTTGGAACAGTATGGGTATTATTGATATCCCTCTGATATATATATATATATATATATATATATATATATATATATATATATATATATATATATATATATATATATTTATATATATTCCTTGTATTTTTTTTTTAGTTTCTTAACTCATGCACATTTACAAATCCAGAGGGATGGGTGATTAGGCACCTATTTAGAGGTTAGGAATATAGAAGTCACAACATTTATTCTTAAGATAAATACACTAACAAAGTTTATAACTGTATTTTTGAGCATCAACTAATGAGAAACTTCAACAATATTAATACAAATGATAACCATAGATGCTTGGAATGTTAAAGGGATGGTAGATAAAAAGAAAAGAAATTTAATTATGCACCTCACATACCAAACTAAGGCTGATATAACTTTCTCGCAAGAAACTCACTTAGATGACCAATTTTGGGTTAGGAAAAGGAAAGGAAAATGGGTTAAAACAATAGTTGCTGCAAATTATAGTTCTTTGTCCAGGGGAGTGGCCATTATAGTAAATAAATCCTTCCAAGGAGAGGTTACTTCCTATGAAGCTGACTCAAAGGGAAGATGGGTATTATTTACTACTGAATATCATTCTTTGAACAAACCATTACTCTTTCTTAATTTATATAGCCCCTGCTCAAATCAACAGCTCTTCATTTATGAAATCTTTACTATATTAACCAAACACCCAAATCATCTGTTTATTGTAGGTGGGGACTGGAATGCTTTACTAAATCTAGATAAGGATAGATCGCATAATAAAAACAGAGTGTCACAATCTACCACTACATCACTTGAAGAATTACAAAATACATTTGAACTAGTTGACCCTTATGTTAAATTTCAGTATGATAAAACAATATCAGGATTCACTTTCTTTTCAGCCAGTCATAAAACTTGGTCCAGGATAGATGCTTTTCTAATTTCCCTTGCTTTCCTTTCTAACAAATTAAATTATGCTGTATCATCTAGAACTTTTTCAGATCATTCCAAAATTAGACTTTTAATAAACTTTCAAGCTCATAAATAAAATATTTCCTATTTCAATACCTGGACGTTAAATCCTAAAATTATACAAAACCAAGAAACTGCACAAGAAATTCAGAATGTGCTAGCCCAACTTCAAAATGATTTTATATCCGATCAAATTCCATATGACATACAGTGGGCAGATACCAAGGCGGTCATCAGGGGTATTATTATTCAAAAATCTTCATGGCTCAAAAAAAAGTATAACAATCTTAAGAATAAACTAGAGTATCAAATAAACACTGCTAAACTAGAACTTCAGGAAAAATATTCTAAAGAACTTGAGGAAAAAATAATTGATTGGCAAAAACAATTACACAAACACTATTTAGAAAATATCTCCTCCTTAGAATTAAGGTCAATATATCAGTATTCAGAATGGGCTCAAACACCATCAAGATTCCTAGCTAGACTAATTAACATAAAAAGTGGACCTCCTAGGATCAAAGAAATAAAATATGAAGGGCAGGTGAAATATAAAGATCAAGATACAGTGGATGCTTTTGAAGATGTTTATAAGAAATTATACAATATACCCTTGTCACCATCTACAGACAGATTCAAGGATTTTATACATAATATAAACTTTCCACAAATTACAGAAGATCAAAGGAAACTCTTAAAATCACCGTTACAATTAAAAGAGATAAAAGCTGCAATAAACAAACTAAAACTAGGTAAATCCCCTGGGCCTGATATACACATCTGATTTTTATAAGATATTCATGGAACCTATCTCCAAAGTGTTATTAAAAGTTTTCAACTATATAATACAATATGGTATAACAGACAAATACTTAAATAACTCCAAGACAGTGTTGATTCCTAAACCGCATTCTGACCCAACAAATTATAGACCAATAGCCCTCATAAACACTGATCTTAAGATATTAGCCCATGTTATAGCAAATAGACTTAAGAATATACTCCCCTATATTATTTCCCAACAAGAAATGGGCTTTATGACAAACAGGCAAACAGGTGACAACACCCTCCTCTTAGTTACCATTGTAAGACTACTTAATAGTGATAAATGCCCCAGATATGCCCTTACAGTGGATGCAACTAAAGCTTTTGATAAAGTAAACTTACACTTTCTCTTTAATATACTGCCTTTATATGGTTTTCCTCAAGAATTCATTAAAATGATCCAGGTTCTGTATCAGAAAGCTTCTACCACTATACAGGTAAATAAACTTATAACTAACCCTATACTCTTATCCAATGGTACAAGACAAGGATGTCCACTTTCGCCATACCTATTTAATCTTTATGTAGAACCCCTCCTTCTGTTTATTTCACAAAAAAACTTTCATCATATTCCCAGAGTCCACAATACAAATCTTATATACTCGGCCTTTGCTGATGACTTAAATATATACTTCCAACTCCCCACTACTGACCTCCCAAAAATACTTAGTTATTGATGAGTTCTCGGTAGTTTCAAATTATAATTTAAATTTAAACAAGTCACACACATTTCCCCTCAATCTTATAGGTCATAAAGAATTGTACTTTCCTATGAGTGAGATCAAAATAAACTACCAGATAAAAATATCTAGGAATAATATTTACTTCAGACTTCAAAGATATTATAAACAATGACCTACTAACTACATGGACTAGTATTCAAAATGATATGGATAGATGGAAGAATATTAATATGTCTCTACTGTCAAAAGCTAATGTTGTCAAATTAATTTTCTACCAAGAATACTCTTTCATTTAAAATGCTACCTTTTCAAATATTCCCCAAAGCTTCTTCCTTGCCATGGAAAAAGCTATATCAAGATTTTTATGGTATCCCAAATCTACCAGAATTAAATATGCAAAACTTGTACTCGCCAAAGATAAGGAGGAATTGGGGTTACCTGATTTTAAGCTTTACTATAGTATAATTATTGTATACAGACTAATACAAATAATAAACTATGACCCATATATAAATACTTGGACACCCCAGTGGACCAAAATCTGGTATGAACAGTTGAAATCTCTTGGCTGTAATATCATATCCTTACCATTCTTGAATTTAAACCAGACTAGCATATACACAAAGAATTTACACCCACTAATTAAAAATATGATTCTTACAACACAGAAACTATTTAAATCATTGCAATTAGCAGACACTTTTGCCCTTATACAACCGTTACACCTAAATCCTAATCTACTAATAAATAATAAATCAGTAAATCTAACAAACTACCCCCTGATAAAAGACTACACAATATGGGATATATACCAATGGAAAGACACTAACACTGGGCAAATGAGACTTGAACTCAAACTTCCTATGAAATATAGTATTATCCTTAACCAACTTCATCATCTTATAAATGCTAAATTCTCACAAATACACACTGACTTACAGAACATAGATTTAGTTAAATTAATACTTGAAAATCTTGCGATTAAAGGGAAAACAATTTCTAGGACTTAGAAAATTGTAATGAGTGCAAAACATCAGAATTCTTTATTATTTTCAAACTATTGGCAAATGAAAAATCAATCACTGACTGAAGAAAATAAGAAACTAGCCATTGAAAATACAATCAAATTCATTCCTTTCAAGAAGCTGTTATATACACAAATTATGGTAAATAATCTATATTGTACCTTATCTAAATTAAATAAATTCAGTCCTAACTTTTCGCCTATATGTCCCCATTGTCCGGATCAAACAGCTGATATTTTACATGTCGTGGAACTGTACTAAGATACACAACTTATGGTGTTCCTTGAGAGTAAGATTAGAGAAGATGGGATATGAAAAATCAGCCCTTACATGGGAGACAGCTATATTGCACATTAATATCAATCAACTCCCAAAAATATTAAAACGTCTTTATTACGATGTGTGCCCTTATTAAATTCTTTATTACAAAGAATTGGAATGTCATGTCATCAATTACATGGGAACATTTTAGCAATCTTGCTATCAAATATATCTCATCTCACAAATTAATTTATTCAAAAACAAAAAACAAATGATATTACCAAAAATATTGGGGTTATTTACTAGATATAATTCTTGACAAATAAAATTCGCCTACAAGTTGTCATGAAAAGCTAACCTTTAAATAAGAAATGAATGTAGTATAACCAGTCTTTCTTGCATCTTCTCCCTTCTTTTAGTATATGTGTTAACTAGATATTTTCCCTAAACATACAAATTAAATGGTTAATTTTCTATTTTTACTTTCTATATAGACTATCCCCTTTTTCACTATCCCTTATGAGACCAAATGAACATAAGAATTCTCATACTTTACTTGACGATGTAGTGACTTCTTGTGTATATATTGTGTGTGTGTGTATGTATGTATGTATATATATATATATATATATCTAAAATTTTCTCGGAACGAGATTGTCTGTTTTCTTTAGATAGATATTTGTATTGTTTATTTTCTGTTTTTGAGTTACTGTATTGTTGTTGTTTGAAAAAAGAAAATTGAAATAAAGAGATTTTGGGGAAAAAAATTGAGAAGCAAAGTCTGTAAAAATAACTGTGCAGATGGCAGCTGGAAGGTCATCAGCAAAGTAAAGGGATGTAACATCAAGTTTCAGATAGTGCTGAAACACCACTTTAGAGATAATGCAAGACTGAGTTTCCATGGATCATCAACTACAAAGAACCAAGGACAAGGGAACAAAGACAAACTGTCATACAAAGGAAAAAATGTATTACATCAGACTTTGAGAAAAATATCAGATCTTCAGGTATAAATGTAACTGTGCATAAACAAGCTTTGGGCATTTGCCATAGAGAGCTGACAACATTTGTGTTACATGCTTGTAGAGCTGAAAAGAAAATGTGAAAGTAAAGCGTAATAATTGAAAGACATCATCTTGTATTTATTGTACGCAGTACAATACAGTAATAAGACTAGTTGATCACAATAAGTAGTTAAATATACTTTGGTATGCTTGCATGTAAATGTAAGTAACAGCAAGTAATAAACAGAAAAACGTGCATAGAATTCCTAGAATTCTTCAGGGTGGTAGGAGGAAAGGGTTGTATGTGTACATGAGGCATTGCTACATTGCCCAAAGATGCCCAGATTCATCAGGTAGACAGGAAAGAACACCGGGAGCTGTCCCTTGGACATGCCTGAATAAAACAATTTTTCCGTAGACAAGTGAAGAAAATAAGTACAAGAGCTGTTTTCCTCTAAGCAATTGAGGAAAGTAAGTACAAAAACTGTTTTCCTCTAGGTAATGAGGGGGGTTGAGTGCTGTAGTAATTTGTAGCTTATTTAGTGCTTACAAGAAGTGCTGAGCACGAAGAAGCAAATTCAAGTGCTAAAACTAAGAAATTGTCTAATTCTAAGGGAAAAACTTAGAGCAGACTTTATGGCAGTGGGAATAGTTTAAGCCTAGCTAAGCAGTGCTGCGTGGTGTGCAAACATGGGTTTTTAACTGAGAAAGTTGAAAGGGATAGAAATCAGCCCAAAATGGCCAATACGGTTCAATTTCAGAGCTGGAAACCACTCGTCTTGCCACAGATAGTCTGCTTAATGCTTACCACTCTCACTGATGAGCAGAAAGACTTCCCACTATCACAACAAGGTCTGGACAACTCAGAAACACAAACTAAAGTCCTGAAACCAGCAAATCTGGGATCTAGACTCTTCTAGTATAGGAAAGGTCAGGAAACGAGCAGTACAGGTAGTATTTTTTTGTTTTTGTGTGAAATTAAGTAGAAAAAAGCAATTTAAACAGTAAACATGCACAGAAAAGGCTGTCTCACTTAAATGTGACGCTTACAGGTAGTACAGTAGTAACTGCAGTTTAAATTAATAACTTTAAGCTGAAAATCAAAGTGCACACACAGTAAAACGATTTAACAGTATAATGCAGCAGAAATAACAGAACCACAGTAAAGACAGCTTTTAAAGTGCGATAAGCAAAAACAGTCAAGAAAAAGCCAAAAATATACTTGGAATCAGCAAAAAGTCCCTCCTCCTCCTTGCTGGTGCTGTAGTAGTCTGCAGGACGCTCAAACAGGTTCAGCCAAGCTAGAGTCCTTAAAATCATTTGTACTAACATGAATAAAAACACCTGCATACTTCCTTGCATAAGGCATTCCACGGCCCTACTCACAATCCTGTATTTTGCTCCTGACAAGTATAACGCACTTCCAGTGTTCATTATCCTCTGCATATTTTATCAGCTCCTCTAAAAATTGAATCTCCAATTACTAGTATATAATTTCTGACCAGATCTGAAGAATCTCCCACTTCTAATTCAGTAGTGTCCGCTCTATCAGTTACAAAGGAATAATCATCACCGCCATTAGTCTTATTAATCTCAATGATTTTATTGCTAATTTCATTTCCAATCATGTAAAATCTCAACCAGCTGTTTTTGTACTTGCACAGGGTGAGAGACACTGTCTTCAGTCTCTCTCCAGTTTTCTTTCTTCTTGTAATGTTTTTTGGTCCTTCCAAGTTAAGTTTTGATTTCTTCCTTTTACCCTCCCGTGCCTCTTTTTTCCTACCTTCTCTTTTGGGGAAAATGATGTCATTTTCTACAGACTTAATGTTTTCTGACTACATGATGTCATTCCCTGTAATCTGTGTGTTGCATAACAAAGCAGTGCCCTTCTGTAGTATATATTCTACCTGAATGAAAAAAAAAAAAACAGGATCTTCATGATACAAACACAACCATTTATTAGAAAATACTTAGCGCTTTCGTCTTTTATTTAACAAGACTTCATCAAAGTAATTCTTTCTGATGTGCAAACCAGCACTTAAAAACACTCCCCTGTCCAATGACAAATTTCCAAAAACAGAATAAATGATGATGTCATACATAAAAATTCAAGTAAGAAAAACTTTAAAAAAATTCAAAGTACAGGTCAAAATGAATACCAGGCTAAAATACATGTACAGGACGTGTGGAACACACTTTGATATACAGGTTGCTTTAAGCTTAAGAACACTAGTCAAAGAAGAAACATCATTGAGCCCTTGTGCAGCTAAAGCATCAAGTCTTAGCTGCCAACTTAATTCATGTAATTCTAATGAAGTGTTAGCATTGCCAAACAAAGAGGAATTAATCTGTCTATAACAAAAAAAGTAAATCTCTTCAATGAGGGACAAAGGACACAATGTTTATACAGTGCATTTGTTGTATTACTTCTCTTAATATCATAACAATGTTCCCTGAGCTGATCTTTCAACTTTCTAAAAGTTGTCCCCACATAAAAGAATTGCAGGCTGCACAGCTGCACCACATAAGTAGTGTTACAATTACACTTCCCTGGACACGCCAATGTCCTGTCATAATCATTCACCGTTAAAATTGGTCCTTCATGGCTGCATCTACATATGCTGCAAAAACTGCACTTCTGCATCCTACTCTGAGTGAATTGCATCCTGTTAAGACAACTTAACATTCCTGCCCTTAGAAAAAAAACTGTAACTGCCGCATACCTCTCAACTGTACAGATTTTCACAGAATGTATAGAGTGTGTGTGTGTGTGTGTGTGTGTGTGTGTGTGTGTGTGTGTGTGTGTGTGTGTGTGTGTGTGTGTGTGTGTGTGTGTTTTAACCCATGGTCCTTGGAAGACCGCAAGGCCAAGTTGCTTATGAAAGGACTGTTGTCTGCATTGGGGGTGGCTGTCCCCGCTACTACTGCTGCAGTCACGGCTGTGACTGCTTCTGCTTTGTCCTCCTCCCAGGCCAGGACTCACTCTCCTGTTCAGAGACCTGTTGACAAAGACAAGACTAGGAAGAGGTTCCTGGACCGGTTGGGTCCATCGGGTCCTCCCCAGAAACTCCAGGCTGTTTCCAGGCCTAGTTCTCTTTGGGTCTGGTCACCTAGGTTCTCACCGGAGCCGGAGGAGGCTAGACCTTCTTCTAGGGTGTTGGTGCCCCGACCTTCTAGATCAGCATCAGTGGCTTCATCGCACTCCACCAGGAGTTTGAGTGAAGCAGAGATGGACAAAATGATGAGAACATTTATTCGCGCCCAGATCCAGATGGGCATCTTGCCAGCCCCTCTCCCTCTGGAGGGGGGAGCTCGCTCCCTTTTTTCACTCCAATAACTCCTTCTCCAATCCGACCCCAGTATCGGTGTTTTCGGATCCGAGGAGTCTCTGAGTCAGGGAGTTGGCACCGATGGTTCCTTGTATGACGAGTTCGGACCTGAGCAGCTCTCGGAGCCTTAGTCTGGGCATCGGATCAGAAGCGGGGTTTCCAACAGCTCTGGCCGTGTCGGGTCATGGCCCCCCCCCCCTTCGGTATCTCAGCACCTGTGGGCTTGGCTCCAATTTCCCCATAGGGTCCAGAGAGGGCAGCTTCCTTACTGTTGGTCCAGGAGGCTCATTCTCCTTTGGCATTCGATGTGGTGGAAAGAGTGCTCTTGAGTGGGTTAAGACCTCTGATTATTTCCTCAGATTCCACCCCGGCTCCCTTGGCTCTGGATGCAATCTCCGCCATTTCCTCCACTCAGGGACAACCCATGTCTGAAGTGTCTCAGGCGGTTCCCCTTGTGGAACCACAGATGGTTTGCAAGTCCCCTTCGGAAAGTCCCACCAAAGAGGTTCCTCTGCAAATGGACGTACAAAAGGAGACACTTGGACTCTTCTCCAGAGTCTCACTGAGGACACCGACTTGGAGGAAGGGGAAGGCTCCCCCAGGTCACCCCCTCGACGATGTCTCCTTTGGAGATGTCATGGAAATCCTGTGCCAACAAGGGGGGTGGTCCGCCCCAAGCCTACCTTGGATGAGTTGATGTTTCTGGAGGCCTTCGGCACTGGCCTGTCTACTTCTTGGGTGTCCCCTCCCACGGCCCCATTGCTGGACCTTATCACCTCCCGGGCATGGAAGGAACCAGACACCATGGAGCCATTTGCAAAGTGCCCAGACAAGATCTTGAGCCTGCCCTCGGATAGACCTAGCTGGAACGAAGGGTCCCCTGTAGACACTATGATGGTAGCAGCAGCAGCCACCAAGAAAGAACTAACCCAAGAAATTTCTATGGTTCATCCTCCCAACAGTGAGTCCAAGAGGATGGATCACCTAGGGAAGCAGGTGTATGCCTCGGCTACCTTTTCCATAAGGGCGCTGAATTACCTGGCACATTTTACCAGAATACAGTGCGATCTTGTTAAAAGAGATAGCGGAGTCGTCCCTGGAGTCCATGTCACCAGAGGATAAGCGTACGTTTTCCTCATGGATGGCCATTCTGAAAGCGGTATCAAAGACGTCCATGCACCTCCTGTCACATGCGACCAAAGGAGCAGCAAGGGCAGCCAGGTTGGGCATTGCCATAAGGCATCATGCTTGGCTCAGACTGTGTCAGTTCACGGACCCCTTTAAGGTGTCTTTCGCAAATGCCCTTTATGATTGGTTCTTCCTTGTTCGGGAAGACCATTCGTGAGACATTGTTCCAGAGCGAGAAGGATGGGGAAGACACTGTCTGCTCTTGGGATCTGATTCTTTAACCCTCAAAGATCCTTCTCCAGGAATCAAAGATGTGGTTCCGGAAGTCTCAGTATTCCCGGGATGCTCAGAACTCATCTTCCCCCAGAAGCAGAGGAGGTTTTGATAGGCGCCAGCCCAGAGGCAGAGGGAGTCTGAGGAACGTGGGGTCTCAAGAACCATTCTTGGACAGGCCCGCGCAGTAGCCCTATGGGGCTGCCCGACTGCTCTGTTCTGGAGGCAGTCAGGGGTTGTCTTTTGTTGCACCTAATGGCATGGGTGTCCGTGTCAATAGACCCTTGAGTGCTTCGGATCATATCCAGAGGCTATTCTGTTCCCTTTGTAGAATCCCTTCTCCCACCAAAACACCTCCCAGACATACCACCCGCGCAAAGGGAGGTAGCAGTGCTTGAGATAGGCAAGCTGCTAAAGAAACGAGTCATCCAGCCCATCCCCCATGACCAGTCCAGATTGGGCTTCTACTCCAGGTTCTTTTTGGTGCCAAAAAAGATGGGGGACCTAAGACCTATTCTGGATCTTTCCATCCTCAACCTGTCAGTTGCCAAAGAGAAGTTTTGGATGGTCATGTTGCAGTCCATCCTGCCTTATCTGCAGGAGAAAGACTGGATGTGCTTGATAGATCTTCAGGACGCGTACTACCATATAAACATTCACAGATGCTCCAGGAGGTTCCTCCGCTTCCGGCTGGGAGCCAGTCATTATCAGTTTCAAGCCCTACCCTTCAGTCTCACCACAGTCCCCAGGGTGTTCACCAAGGTCATGGCACTTGTAGCGGCTCACCTGAGGCTTCAGGGAATACAGATCTTCCTGTACCTAGACTATTGGCTCCTCATTGCTCCCACCAGGCGTCTACTTTGCCAAGCCAGAGACTACATTTTGAAACTGTCATACCCCGGGGAATCACTATGAGCACAGTGAAAGCTTCTCTGATTCCAGTCCACATTCTACAGTACATTGGAGCAAGGACAGATACTCTACAAATGAAGGTTTTTCTAACCCCGGAGAGAATTCAGAGTTTACGTCTCTGTGTGTCTCTGGTTATTCTGTCACACCTCCCATTTGCAGAGTCAGTACTTCGAGTGTTGTCCAATGGCAGCCACTATTATTCTTCTCCTCTGCACTCGTCTTCATATGTGGGTTCTACAGTGGACATTATTGGTCCAACGGTCATGGTTAGATCTGCCATTGACGTATCATATATGCATCAGCAGGGTTGTCAGGGAGTCCCTTCTCTGGTGGATACACTCCTCAGAAATGGTCGCGGGACATCTGTTCATTACAGCCCCTTCCCAAGCCACGGTGACCACGGACACCTCCCAACTAACCCCTAGTTGGGGGCATTGCTCAGGAAGGACAGTCCAAGGCACGTGGTCCCTACACGAGACCAAGTTGCATATCAGTGTTCTAGAAATGAAAGGTGGTCCTTTTGGCGTTGCAGGCCTTTCATGCCTTTCTCCCTCTGTGAACAATTGCAATACTGTCAGACAATATGTCAGTAGTCTGGTACGTCAACAAGCAGGGAGGAACCAGATCTTATCCCCTCTGTCGTGAGGCCATGAGAGTGTGGGAATGGATGATCACCACCAGCCAGATTCTGGTAGCAATGCACATTCTGGGATGGTCCAACATACTGGCAGACAAACTGAGTAGGACTATTCTGATGCCTTACAAAGTGTCTCTGAATCATTCAGTGGCAGAGCAGATCTTCCTCGAGTGGGGTTGGCCTTGCTACGATCTCTTTGCATCTCCTTCCAACGCGAAATGCAGCGAGTTCTTTGCTCTGAACCCCCCACAGGGGGAGTCTCCTGGACATGCTCTAGTCCATGCTTGGCCTCCCGGTCTTCTCTATGTTTACCCTCCATTACCTCTTATCTCAAAATTTCTCCAGAAGGCTCACAGGCTGGGGAGCACAGTGATCCTCATTGCCCTGTTCTGGCCTCGCCAAGTATGGTTTCCCTTCCTTTGTTCTCATCATCTAGCTCCTCCATGGATCTTAGAGCCGATTCCAGATCTCATCTCTCACCCATCAGGGGTTACACATCCAAATCTGGACAGTCTAAAGCTCATTGTGTGGCTGCTCCAGTTCCTATGATAGCTAGGACCCCCGGTTTATCTTCTCCGGTTAAGACTATTCTGTTGGCAGTTCACAAATCGTCTACCAGGAAGCTTTACCGCAGTAAGTGGAAGCATTTTTCCATTTGGGCTTCTCAGAGGGATCTGGATCCCTTCATGGCTCCTGTCCCAGCGGAGTTGGATTTTTTGGCATATATATTTCATCAAGGTGTGCTAGCTATTCTACAGTGAAAGTTCAATTGACTGCCATTTCCAACTTTTATACTGGAGAAAACAGGGCTTCTTTAGCATCCTCTAAACTTTGCAAATCCTTTAAGGGTACTATTCTTTTAAGACCCCCTTGATGAAGGGATCCTACCCCTCCTTGGGGTCTGACTTTGTTTTTTTTAGGCTGTGGTTGCCCCTCCCTTCGAGCTGGCTGCATCAGTAGACCAAAAAGTTTTATCTTAGAAAACGGCCTTTGTAGTAGCCATCACCTCGGCTAGGAGGGTTTCAGAACTCCAAGCGTTGTCTATCAAAGCTCCATATTTGGTCTTCCATAAGGACAGGGTGTCACTTCGTACCAGTCCATCCTTTCTTCCCAAGGTGACTTCTGAGACTATCAACCAGACAATCAGTTTACCTGTGTTCTTCCCAAATTTTCAGAACGGGGGAATATAAATTACACTAGTTAGATGTACATAGACAACTGAGATTTTACCTACACAGAATTTTGACCTTTCACAAAACCGATAAGTTATTTGTGTCTTACTCTAAACCTTTTCTGGGCAAACCAATCTTCAAGGTAACTTTGGCTCGATGGATCTCTCTCTGTATTTTCCAGGTATACAAAAACAAGGGTATGTCAACTCCGGGTCAACTAAATGCACATTCGACCAGATCTATGGCTACCTTGTGGCTTGTTGGTCCAGAGCATCTTTGGATGACATTTGTTCTGTGGCTACTTGGTCCTCATCTCATACCTTCATTTCTCACTATAAACTAGACATGATATCCAGAGGGATAGCATCCTTTGGCTCTGTGGTGCTTTGGAATATCCTTCCACGAGGGCCACACAGGTGTTTAGTAGCTGGGGACTCTGTCCCACAGGTTGAAGAGTAAATGAAGTAAACTACTTCAGAAAAAGAAGTTATGTACTTACCATAACATTCCATCTGAGTAGTTCTAATTCATTTGTCTTCAGCTGTCCCTCTCTCCTTCCCCCTGACCTTATGGTTTATTACTCTGCTAAGTAGGAGAGAATGCCTCTGTGGCTCTCCTGTTCTTACTGGTAGGCTTATATATGTTTAAACTGTTGTGAATAAGGTCTTATTGGGGTGGGTTTAGGTGGATGGTGCAGCAAACTCGATCTGAGGAAAGGAAGAAGATGGAGGGGTGTTATGGGTAAGGGGAGGAGCTTGGATCAAATGCTGGTGAAACTGCCGTCTTGGATCCGATACAAATCTGTAACCCACAGGTTGAAGACGAAGTAGAACAACTCAGATGGAAAGTTATGGTTAGTACATAAATTCTTTTATTCTGACAAATTGTTGACAAATCATTAAAGACTGAAGTTAGAAAATAATGACAGACATTTGAGTTTCAGGTATCATATTCTTCAGAAGATTCATGCTAATGTAAAACCCATTGTTCTATCAAATGTTTAAGTTTGTAAGAGCAACATTTAAATATTGTCCCTATTTTTGGGCCTTTATTCTCCCATTATTTATGGCTTTGTCCAGATTTCTTGCGCTAAAAGGTTGAGACGTATGTAACCGGGGCAGCTCCTAAATACTTAATTCATCAGTGAAAACCAAATTCCAAGACTTAAAAATATTAATATACAAACTAGTGTTAGCACTATAGAGTAAAATAAATAGGAGGTTTAGAACCATCGTCACCCTTGGTACTGTATTCCATGGGGTGTACACCATTCACGTTACCCTTGTGTACTCTACCCCCCCCTCAAAATAGGTGCAAAATGATCCCTTCTCTGACCTACCATTTCCTTTTGTAATTTACATAAAAATTGCTTGGGGTACTACCGTCTCTAAAAATAAACAGTGAAGGAGGTGCAACTCTTCAAAAAAATATCATCCTCAGAAGTAAGGCAAGATAATGTTACCATTTGGCACTTAACTACTGATTTTTTCTAGTGGTAAGGGTGACTATAAAAATGAAGGTAAGAATTATAAAACGTTTTCTTGTTGAAAGAGGAAACTTAATTCAAGGGGTTCATAGGTTGGTACTAGGCTATCGGCCCTAGGGCCTATACAAGCCTAGCCATAACAATTCCCTGGCTATTTCTTCCCTCACTGTTTACTTCCCTGGACGCCTGTCTAGCAGGGCGACGGACATGTTCCCCGGGGTGAATTTCCTTTCTCCCATCCAATCGTCAAGGTTACTTTTGAAGAGGGCCAAAGAGGCGCTCTGCTTGACATGTATGGGCAATCTATTCCAGAGTCTGGGGAGTCTCTGGGTCAGGAACCTATCCCTGCAGCATGTTTTGTTTATTGTGATGACAAGGTTTAGATCCCTGGATCATGTGGCTCTGAGGGATTGGGATTTCGTTAAGTGTAGCATGTCCAACAGCTCTGGGTTTGACATGGCCTTGTATATTAAGCAGAGATTGCCTCTGAGTAGACGATATGCAACAGGGTATAGCTGGAGTTTTTTATGGTGGTCAGTGTAGGGCCTGTGATTCTTTTAGTGAGATATTTCTGCGGCCTTTCCAGTTGTTGCAGATGTGTTGAGAGGTACATACCAAATGGGGTGTTATATTCTATAATGGGTCTAATGAGGGATGAGTACAGTGGGATAATGACCTCCTTTTTTTCTGGATGAAAAGCCGTTAGTGATGAGGTGCCCCACATAGAAGGATTTCCTGACTGTTGTGGTGATGTGATTATCGCAGGTGAGACCACTGTCCACCTGTGTCTCTAAGTCTCTTATCACACTTTAGGTGTTTTGTGTACTGCCCCCTATGTTTTAATTCACAGGTACATGTTTTTTCCCAAAGGGATAACTATACATTTCTTGGCATTGAGCTTGAGCCCATGGCTCTGGCACCAAGCATCTGTTTCTGTAAGGCTCTTTTTTAGAGTATCCACATCATTTGGGGATTCAGTAATGGCTGCCAGTTTGCAGTCATCTGCAAACTTTGTTAACCAGAGTCCCTTAGTGTTGGCCTGTACTTCAGAGAAGTAAATGCCAAACAAGGGCGGTCCCAGGACTGAGCTCTGAGGTACTCCACTTGTCTGGAGCTGAATTTGGAGTAAGCTACTTTTACAGTGTGGGTTCTGTCAGTAAGCCAGTTGGCAACTCATCAAGTGATGTAGCGATTAATGCCTAGCTTAGTAGGTTTACCTATGATTCCAGAGTGGGGGATGGTGTCAAAGGCCTTGGCGAGGTCCAGATAGGCTGTGTGGACCGCCTTAGCCTCGTCCATGGCTCTGGAGACTGATTCGAAGAAGTCAGGTTCAGGAGACAAGATCGGCCCTTCACGAATCCAAACAGAATACAGTAACTAATGTATGTATCCCCTCACAAAGTAGATCAGGAGTAGTGCTATCCAAGATTATAGTATTTCTTGAATACTTCTAATAGTTGGGAGACTATAATATGACAAAAGCATAAGGTTGTCTTTGGTGGAGAGATTCAAATCTTATTGTAAAATTTTTGGATTAACGGATTTAGGATTACAGGTAATAGAGTTCTTAATAAGTTTACCATTCCTCCAAATATAGGCTCTGATCCCATTTAAAATATCTTGCATTCGTATAAAGTTGTATGTTATTAAGTACATCCTTTGAAAATATCTGATTGTGTTCCTTTACTGGATATCCTTAGGGAGTGAGCAAATACCTTTTGACTATGAAACAGTCATTTCTTCACTTTCATGCTTGAGAAAGACACCTTCAGGTCATGGACTACAGACCTGCTGATGTAAGGAACCAAAGAGGAGCAGGGATAGGTAAATGTTAAAAGACCAGATGAAACATAAGAAAACTCTAGTGAGTTTAGAAGAAAAAAAATCAATTTCGACAGCTACAAGAAGGAATAATGACTGGACAGAAAGAGTGAGCAGTTAAAACCAAATGAAAGAATCTCATTGGATAAAACAAAAGACGAGTATGTATATTTAGATAATAAAATAAGATTTAGGAAAATTGCTATAGGGCAATTGTATTTTGAAAGCAGTGTAAAAGCTGTGAGGGTGTTGGCCCTTTGGCTGAGACAGCACCAAGTCAAAAGGAACTTTGGGCAGCTAAAGGATAAAACAAGCTGAGTCATAAAGTACCCTACCCAAACGTCAAAGTTTATTAGAAAATATTCAGAACCTTGTTCCTGATGTTAGCAAAGGAATTACTATAAAGAGGTATTTGAGTCAAATCCCTTTCCTCAAAATGCAAGAGTGGTGGTCTTGGGCATTGACAACACTAGTTACAAAGGAGGAGATAAAACAGTGATTACAAACCAAAACACTAAGTCTCCAGGGCCAGATGGTAGTCCAGTTGAGGTGTGGAAATGAGAAATATTAATAGCAAAGTGTGAGGTTCTTATGTACAAACCCTGAAGGATTTAAAGGTGTCTTAGACATGGCAACAGGCTTTAGATAATGTGATACCACAAGAGATTGAAGGATCCCATTCTGTTGTTCTCCTGCAGACCCATATCAGTATTAAATTATAAAATATTTATTGTGATAATTATAGAATTACTGCTAAGCCTAATTAATTTAGATCAGTGCGGATGTATGTAGGAGGCAACAGATGTTTAAAATATTTTGAAAATTCTACAAATACATAAGGTGAATTGGTATGCTTAGTCTTTGAATGATGTTTATGAAGCTAGAAATTGATGGTGTAATGATGAATGTTGTTAGTGCATATGCTCCACAAGTTGGGTATGCAGTGGATGAGAAAGAAAAATCTTGGAGTGAATTGGATGAAGTGGTGATGACTGTACCCAAGGGTGAGAGAGTAGTGGTTGGAGCAGATTTCAGTGGGCATGTTGGTGAAGGGAACAGAGGGGATGAGAAAGTGATGGGTAGGTATGGTATTAAACAAAGGAATGCAGAAGGTCAGATGGTAGTGGATTTTGAGAAAAGAATGGACATGGCTGTGGTGAATACGTATTTTAACAAGAGGGAGGAGTATAGGGTGACATACAAGAGTGGAGGAAGATGCACACCTGTGGATTATATCTTATGTAGGAGGGCCAGTCTGAAGGAGATTGGAGACTGTAAAGTGGTGACCGGAGAAAGTGTAGTTAGGCAGCATAGGATGGTGGTTTGTAGGATGACGTTGGTGATCAAGAAGAGGAGGAGTGTGAGGGCAGCACCAAGGATCAAATGGTGGAAATTGAAAAAGGGTAATTGTGAGGTGGAGTTCAGGGATGAGTTAAGACGGGCACTTGGTGGCAGTGAAGAGTTACCAAATAGCTGGTTAACTACAGCAGAACTAGTAAGGGAGATGGCTAGAAAGGTGCTTGGTATCACATCGGGACAGAGGAAGGACGACAAGGAGACATGGTGGTGGAATGAGGAAGTACAGGAGAGTATACAGGTAAAGAGGTTGGCAAAGAAGAAGTGGGATTGTCAGAGAGATGAAGAAAGTAGACAGGAGTATAAGGAGATGAGGTGCATGGCAGAGAGAGAGAGGTGGCGAAGGCTAAGACTAAGACATATGAAGACTTGTATGAAAGTTTGGACACTAAGGAGGGAGAAAAGGACCTGTACCGATTGGCTAGACAGAGGGACCGGGCTAGGAAAGATGTGCAGCAGGTAAAGGTGATAAAGGATAATGAGGGAAACATACTCACAAGCAAGGAGAATGTGTTGAGGAGATGGAAAGAGTACTTTGAGGGGTTGATGAATGAAGAGAATGAGAGGGAGAGAAGGTTGGATGATGTAGGGATAATGAATCATGAAGTACAATGGATTAGCAAGGAGGAAGTAAGGATAGCTATGAAGAGAATGAAGAATGGAAAGGCTGTTGGCCCAGATGACATACCTGTAGAAGCATGGAGGTGTTTAGGTGAAATGGCAGTGGAGTTTTTAACCAGATTGTTTAATGAAATCTTAGAAAGTGAGAGGATGCCTGAGGAATGGAGAAAGTGTTTTGGTGCCGATTTTTAAGAATAAGGGTGATGTGCAGAGCTGTAGTAACTACAGAGAGATTAAATTGACCAGTCACAGCATGAAGTTATGGGAAAGAGTAGTGGAAGCTAGGTTAAGAAGGGACGTGATGATTAGTGATCAGCAGTATGGTTTCATGCCGGGAAAGAGCACTACAGATGCGATGTTTGCTCTGAGATTGTTGATGGAGAAGTAGAGAGAATGTCAGAAGGAGTTGCATTGTGTTTTTGTAGACTTAGAGAAAGCATATGATAGGGTGCCTGGAGAGGAGTTGTGGTATTGTATGAGGAAGTCAGGAGTGTCAGAGAAGTATGTAAGAGTGGTACAGGATATGTACGAGGGTAGTGTGACAGCGGTGAGGTCTGCAGTGGGAGTGATGGATGCGTTTAAGGTGGAGTTACATCAAGGATCAGCTCTGAGCCCTTTATTTGCAATGGTGATGAACAGGTTGACAGACGAGATCAGACAGGAGTCCCCGTGGACTATGATGTTTGCAGATGACATTGTGATCTGTAGTGAGAGTAGGGAACAGGTGGAGGAGACCCTGGAGAGATGGAGATATGCTCTAGAGAGAAGAGGAATGAAGGTCAGCAGGACTAAGACAGAATATATGTGTGTGAATGAGAGGGAGGATAGAGGAATGGTGAGGATGCAAGGAGTAGAGGTGGCGAAGGTGGATGAGTTTAAATACTTGGGGTCAGTAGTTCAGAGTAACGGTGAGTGTGGAAGAGAGGTGAAGAAGAGAGTACAGGCAGGATGGAGTGGGTGGAGAAGAGTGTCAGGAGTGATTTTTGACAGACGAGTACCTGTAAGAGTGAAAGTAAAGGTCTACAAGAGGGTAGTGACACCAGCTATGTTATATGGGTTGGAGACACTGGCATTGACAAAAAGGCAGTAGTTTGAGCTGGATGTGGCAGAGTTAAAGATGTTAAGATTTGCACTGGGCGTGATGAGATTGGACAGGATTAGGAATAAGTATATTAGAGGGTCAGCCCAGGTTGGAAGGTTTGGAGACAAAGCCAGAGAGGCAAGATTACATTGGTTTGGACATGTGCTGAGGAGGGATGCTGAGTTTATTGGGAAAAAGATGCTAAGGATGAAGCTACCAGGTAACAGGAAAAGAGGAAGGCCTAAGATAAGGTTTATGGATGTGGGAAGAGAGGACATACAGGTGGTTGGTGTGACAGAGCAAGATGCAGAGGACAGGAAGAAATGGAAACAGGTGATCTGCTGTGGCGACCCCTAACGGGAACAGCCGAAAGAAGATTAGTCTTTGTTGCTCCTCAACTTAGATGCTGAGAAAGCACATGATCATGTGGAATGGAGGTTTATATTTTTGTTGTGGAATTTGTGGGTTTCTCAAATTAATTTAGAGAGTTGCTGAGTACAGTTTGTTGGATTGACTGGGAAAATGAAGGTATCAGCTGTGCTCTGTTAGGATTTTCAGATATGTAAGTTATGAGGCAAGATCGCCCACTTTTCCTGCTGTTGTTTGCTTTATATTTGGAGCTTTGCAGTGTTAGTCAGTCACACCAAACTCAGTCATTTTCAGTGAAGAAGAGGGCAAGTGAAAATGTTCTTATTTGCAGATGATTTGACAATATCAGTAACAAAGCCTCAGCAAGGTTGGAGCTGAATGTTTGACCATTTGCAAGTTTCTGGAGATCACTGAGGAAGTAAAATTAACATTTTTACAACTGAAGTGATGACGGTAAACTACTAATCTTTCACTGTACTGTTACAATAGTTTCTCTTTCTGTACGGAACTTGAAGAAGATAAAGTATTTATGTACTTTGTTAATGAATATGGTAGAAAGATCAGCATCTCTTACATATGTAGTCTTGATTAAAACGATTGACGAGATCTTCAGAAGGTGGATTACCACATTATTAGATTTGGGCCAGAGTCCTTCAGATCTTCATACTGTCATTAGAATGCTTTGTAGCTCAGTTATTTGCAATGCTACTTCCAGTGACACTTGTGTCCATATTGAAGCTGTGGTCTTAGGAATTTATTTGGGATGGGAGCCAACCTAGAGTGGCATGGAAAAACTTGTTACCCAAATAGAGTGTAGGGAATCTAGGAGGTCCCAAATTTCTAGAGAGATTGTGCATTGAAATAATGTTATTCAATGCACCTCTCAACACGAGGCATGTTGGCAAGCTTTTTTCCTGTATGTTGACCATTCAGTGAAAAATTGCAAGTTTAATATTTTCTGATATTGTAATGGTCAGATTCCACTTGCTACAGGGATTTTTTTCTGATGGAATGCTTTGTCACTCTAAGTAAATACATGGGAATCATAAATATTGAGGATGGGCGGAGGAATGTCTACCAGTGTGGTAAAATAAGACTGACATCAGAGAAATGCCGCCAAGTTATGGTGTAACTGCAACACAGAGATTCAGTGATGAGAAAAGTCAGTTTATAGTACTACTATTAGACAGACATCAGAAAAATGCTGCCAAGTTATGGTATAAATGCAACACAGAGATACAATACAGTATTGAGAAAAGTGAGTTTGCAGTACTACTGTTAGATCGTGGGGAATAGGTCTAAGCTGTTTACAGATAAGTCCTCTTATTTGTAGTTTTGCTGCATTACCTTGACAAGCATAATCAGTTTAACAAAATTGTTTAATGGTAACAGCGCTACTTTTGACTGGATCATCACCTCTAACCCAAATCTTTAACACAATGCCACCACTCTACCTGTCTCCCTCAGTGACCTTCTCCCTACCCATGTTATGACACTCGCCTCATCTACTAAACACCTCACCAATATAAAGACAGCTGTAATCTCTCTAATTTCTGCCCAGACACCATTAATAATCTTCTCTTCTCTATTAACTGGTCCTTTCTCTCCGTCCTTCCTCTCAATGAGGCTGTCTCCAAATTTAACACCTTCCTGAATATCCTAAACTCCGTAGCCCTCACTAGAAAAATAAGAACAGAAACAAATATTGCTTCATGGTTAACCCAATCCACCCATAAACTAATGCTTAAATGAGATAGTGCCTGGAAAACCTGGAGAAAAACAAACTCATATTGCCATCTCCAAACCTATAGAGAACTTCGGAATCTAACCAAGAAACAAGTCAATCTGGGTAAAAAAAAAATACTATCAAAAAGCACTAGATACCCCAACTCCTACATGAAAAAATTTCAACCAACTTTTACATCCAGGCAACCCTTCTACCCTCAGGCCCTGTCCTAACAGCTCACCAACAGACACTGCCTCCTTTCTTAATTCCTTCTTCATAGATTCTATAAAAAATTAACTAAACCTGACGTCACTTCCCTCTCCCATTCTGATCCCCTTCCTTCTACCAGTTCCACCCAGTTTTGTCTTAAAACTTGTCCCTACTGCATATGTCAAATCTCTTCTTACCAAACTGAAAACCTGCTTCCCCTCTGCTGACAACTTACCTCCTCTATTCCTTAAACTTGCAGCTAACTTTGTTGCACATCCAATCTCCATATTAGTAAACAGGTCAGTTCAAGAGAACACAGTCCCTGACATCTGGAAAAAATCCTGTCATACGCCTCCACAAAGGTGTCATTTCAGCTGAACCAACCAACTACAGACCTTTTTCCATACTATCCCTCTTATCCAGAATTCTAGAAAAATGTATTCATAACCAGTTTCTCAAAACACATCATACAAGGCAACCTATTAACTCCCACCCAACACTGTTTCTATCCTCACCACAGCACCTCTACAGCTCTCATTTCATTTACACACAGAATATCGCCAAAGCATGAGACAGTAAGAAAATAGTCTCATGCCTCTTCCTTGACCTATCTAAAGCCTTCAACACTGTTTCCCATGGCCTACTGCTCTCAAAACTTTCTTCCCTTAACCTCTCCTGTTATACTATACTATGGTTCTCCAGTTACCTCTCCGACAGATTCCAGTCAGTCAAATGGCTTTCTGCCTCCTCCACCCTCCTCCCGATCCAAACAGATGCCCCCCAAGGGACAGTCCTTGGACCTATCCTTTTTAATATCTTTACAAATAACCTACACACTTCCTTTCCAAACTCCTCACTAATACAATGTGCAGACGACTCCACTATTATATCGTGCTCTGATAACCTTCCCCACCTCCTTGCTCTTACTCAAGATTCCCTCCTTTCAGTTGAAAAATGGCTGACCAATAATCAACTACTTCTCAATCCTAAAAAAACAAAACTTATACTCTTCCTCTCCAAATCACTACAGCAACACTAAAGTACCTTCACAGTATCTTCTCTTAATACATGTGTCTCTGTTGAACCACATACTAAATTTCTGGGTGTAATCGTAGATGACCAACTAAAGTTTGACATACATATTCAGCAAGCCATCAAAAAGACCCACCAAAAACTTGGTGTCTCATACAGACAAAACGTACCTCACTATTAACTCCAAATGTTCTCTAGGACAGACTTTCCTTCTTCCAACTTTACTTTATGCAGCCCCTATTCCCACTAATATTCAATCCAATCTGTTAGTTAAACTTGAAACTACCTACAACAGAATAGCCAGATTCACTGCCAACCTTCCTTATCACTCTCACAACTGCATAGCTTTAAAAACCTCCAATGGCTTCAGCTACATAACCATCTCCTTTTTCCCCAGTTCCACCTCACAAGTACTGTCTTAAATCAATCACCTCACGGACCTCATCAGTCCTTTATCTCCTAAGTGAAACCTACGCACCACAGAGCTATTACATCTCTTCGACATCTACAAACCCAATAAATATACTGGCAAACTTTTATACAGCCACTCCATTGTCAATGCCTAAAAACAAACTTCCCCTTTCTCTAAGAATAAATGGCAACTTCCTTAACTTCAAAAAACTTCCAAAGGACTTATTTACCAATTCCTGGACCTGTCCTTGTCCTACTCTTACCTAAACTACTACTCCTCCTCTTCCTCTTCCTGTCTCAGCTCTCACACTTCACCACAAATACTCATTTAAGGTCTTTGATATTCTATAAACTTTTGAATTTCTCTCTGATGGTAATTGTTAGAATCTAACCTTTTATATTATATTTTATATACTTAATATGTACCATGGTTGTTTAAACCCTCAGTATTACTCTTGTATTCTAGCATGTTCATTTATAAGTTGTATTCTGTTTCTCCTGTGTGTATACACTTGTATGTTAATATTGGGTTCAGGCGTATAGGCAGCGAGACATTTCCCTGTTGTACATTTGACTGGGGACACATGGCTGAAGTGACATTCAGCTGCAGAGAAATATGGCTATTTGCAAATTCCCTGAGGGCAAAGAGAAGCACACACTGCCATGCTCACAGCTTTAATAAACAAATGCATGGTGGCAGAAGAAGTAATGAGTGTTGTGCTCAGTGTACAGTACATACTTATGTAACTACAACATGTAGAAGTATGCTACAGCATGGAGGAAATCCTGCAGGCTGCTGTAGTCACATTTATGCTCCCGTATGCGTTTTAAGTAATGTTCCCTAGACACTGTGAAGGTGGTAGTAGTCCACACACTCCAATTATAAAGGCACTGCCCATTGTGCACTGCATTTTTACTGCCACTGACATGCCCATATGGACATTGTTTTCCTCTGTGCTTTTGGTTATTGAAGTTATGGGCATGGCAATATATTCTTCTCTTTGCCCACAGGGAATTTGCAAACAGCCATATTTCTCTGCAGCTGAATGTCACTTTAGCTAGGTGTCCCCAGTCAAATGTACCACAGGGAAATGTCTCGCTGCCTAGACAACTGAACCCGTTAATATTGTATGATATTTTGTTTTTGCGTTTATCTGTGTAGTTTTTCTCATCGGGTCTCCGCTAAAAAAGAGCTCTGTTGCCCATTCGGTCTAACCCAGTTAACAAATGTAAAATAAATAATGTGATAAGGACAAATGACCTCAGCTTATTTTTTGGTTAGTACAATTGAGAACAGAGTCAAGGTACTTTGAAATTAATAAGCACATTTCACAAAACATTACCGAAGATTAAAGAATTGGTTCTTGAAAGGTTTCAGACAAAGTTTGGTTAGATGTGCTGTTCCTGTTGTCAGGTGGGAGGTCTCTGTGATATTTCCTTTTCTTCTCAAGTACATTTTGCTGAAAGCCCAAAGACACTGTGTGTGTAATCCTTGTAATATGCATTTGGTAGAGTCAGATTTGGTTTCACTTGATTCACATCCTGTTCCCTTTCTCTTGTCACAACCAGTTACTCTGGGGATTTAGCAGCTGGTGTTCACCAAATATTCCAGACAGCAAGAAGCTGTATACCTGGCTACTCAGGATATAAGCTATTTGATCCATAGATTCAGAAACTGTATCTCAGATTATTCTGCCACCAAGAAATCCTATGTAGTGACACACACAACAAATGGAAAAGATTTCCCACATGGGCTGGGTTGAAGGACTTTAGATTCTCTTTCATATGACCCAGATATGAAGTGATGTATTAGTTATCCTTGTAAAAAGCAGGTTTTCCTAATTCACTATCAAATTCCACTTTTTGCTATTCCTGATCCATTTTAGGATAAAACATTGAGCTGGCTCAATTAGACATGTTTAAACATTTGAGGTTAGAGTCAACATAAGCTGGCAATCCAGCAATAACCCCTAACTTACACATTTTTGTGGGATGTAAAGTTTATCATAGAAGTATTGTCTTTACCATCTTTGAACCATTGCCATGTTTCCTTTCTTGGAATTTATTTTTGGTAGCCGTCTTTCTTACTATGAGGATGTATAAACTTCAGACATTGTGGTAAGATGAGCCTATCCTGTTTATGCAGAATGCTAGAGGTCACTTAGGTAGAGCTAATTCACATTTTCTTTTTCCTAAAGGGGTTTCTGAATTTCCATTTCTACTCATCCTGCCCATTAATTTCCAGAGTTTTTTTCAATAAAGTTAAATCTTATAGAGATTTTAATAAACAGATTGGATGTCCATTTGGACTATCAAGGCCTTAGTTCAAAAGAATGTAAAATTTGGAATAAATGTTTAATTTTCTAAAGGCAGACAGAGCAATCTTGATACTAAGTAGATGTTATCATCATGACTAAATGTATTTTAAATGCTGTTCACTAGTAGGCAAATTCTTACCAAGTTCAAGTTTATTATACTGCTTACTTGCTAAGCAGTTTATCTCAAGCTACCACTAAACAATGCAAGACTATTTATGTGATCAAAATAATTATAAAATTGCAGTAATAATTTGCCAAGACCAAGTCTCACTAAGTAGACAAGAACACTGTTCTAAAACAGAAACAGTACTAAAAGTTGTGGATGATGGTATAACATTGCTATACTGGGTAACGTAACACTATTGTGTTAATAACACTAATGAGTGCTATCCATTCACCAGTAAAAACTCAAAAATTCAAAGCAACATGAGTTATTTTACAAAGCTGGAAGTGAAAGACAGAAATAAAGCAATGTCCCAGTATCTTAAGCATTGGTAAGTCAATGAAATTAATTCTCAAGACTTTCAATAACAAAGTAGTGTATTTTTGGTGAGCATAACTTAAATCACAAACTGCAGAAGAGTCCTATATGATTGTTGAAAATAAACTGCCACTTATATGCTCGTGATATTATCAAACATTGCAGAGTTCTGGACTGTAATGCATCTGAGATGTATACTGTGCAAAATAATGCTGAATATAAGCAATATAATCCCCGGGATTCATGAACCTTGCGCCAGGCGCCAGCATAGCGTCGGCGTTATAACGCCAAATATGGCTGCTTAGCGATTCAGGTATGAATGAATTCCACGTGCACTACCGGGCGCCGCCGACCGTCCCGCCCGGGCGTAGGTATGCAAAACACACTGTGTGCGGTATTGCACCATGCAAATGAGGGCAAATAGCGATCCACGAAGTGGCGCAGGCGTAGCGTAAGACGCGGCAATGTAAACCAAAAACGGTTTACATTTACCCAAACATACCGGAGGAGTAACGGAAGGCTGTCAAAGTCAGGTATCATATAGGTGCAATATGCCAATGTGGAAAGGCACCGAGAATGTCCAAAGAAAATATGCACAAAATGTAAAAATGACATAAATGGCACGTGTAGAAAGAACAGCAGACCCCGGGATGTGTGCACAGAAGTTGTAAAGCAATGAAATAATATGATAATGTCCGAAAAGAGCATTAGAACACAAATCAGCTGCACAGCCACCACACACCATAGTATGTATGTAAAGCTGCAACCCCAGCGCAATGGTTGTCAAGGAGTGGAGGCGGTGTCCGCGCCGTAACCAGGTATTAGTAGTCAATTCCATGCAAATGAGGCAGATAATAGTGAATCGCAAAACGGCGCCAGCGTAAGGATGGAGCAAACGGCGTAGCGGTACGACACAGAGGAGTGGCCTACACGAGATACATGTCAACCACAGAGGTGTGTGCCACTGTAGGAGGAAGGATATTGGAGGACAGCAAATCTGGGCTGTACAATGCACATCACAGCATCAGGACTGGCGTGTTAGGAAATAGATGCGCTGACAGTACAGAATGCGTGTACAAATGCATGTGCACGAGGATGACTACGTTCCCGAAACCAGTCATGTGACGGCCTCACCGGCAACAACCAGGGATATAGGAAGGTAATGCGGAGAATACGAGGAAATGCGGAAGCAGTGTAAATGTATCCGTAACGAGCAATTAACACCAATCAATGCAGGAAGGGCAAACGCCGGCAGCTGATAAGTCTGCATGCAGACTCCTGCAGAACGGGAAAGGGGAGGCATATGAGAGCAAAGATAATAGGGGATGTAGTAGAAATGCAAAGAGCAAAGAACCGAAATAGCACAGCCAAGTACAGAGGTAGCATAACTGCGGCTGCAGATAAAATGCATCATATGCCATGTGCCTGCAGGATGCAGTAATGTAAGATGCCAGGCGAAGGCAATGCAGGCAACTGTAATGTAACACTACAGGCAGTACCGTTGCAGCTGCAAGCGTAAAACCACGGAAATAATCCATGGATAGGGCCGCAGACACACCCAATGACTTCACCGGTATAGAGCACAACAGTAATAAATGTGAATGCACAACACACAGCGATTTCCCAAACGCCGCACCGTAGGGTGTAACCAGGGGTGTGGCTTTTAACATGTATATGCTGGGTGCCGCCGTGGCCGTGATGCATAGGTATGTGGCAGAGACAGACGGAGTTGCGGAGGGTGGTGCCGACAACTACCGTAGGCCTCACAGGAGAAGGAGAGTGTTCAGACCAAGGGTGACCTACCAGGGACTGCGAGACCTGGAGATAGTAGAGCGCTACAGGGTGGACAGGGACACGTTACAGCAAATAGTGGAGCTGTGCCGGCCGCGCCTGAGAACAAGAGACAACAGAGGGGAGCCCATCCCAGTGGACACAAAGGTATGTGTGAGCTTGCGAATACTGGCTACAGGTACCTTTCAAAGGCCCACCAGGGACATAATGGGCATCTCACAGGCATCAGCATCCAGGGTACTACACCAGTTCCTGGATGCCATGTTACCACATGCCCATGAGCACATAAAGTTCCCCACATCTCAGGAGGAGTTGGCTAGCAATATGCGCCGCTTCCACCGTGTGGCACAATACCAGGAGGTCCTGGGTGCGATAGACTGTACGCACATAGAAATCAAGTCACCACCTGGGGAGCAGGGTAGACGCTACATAAACCGCAAGGGATACCCCTCCATCAATTGCCAGGTCGGTGCAATGCGCAGGGCATTATCATGGATGTGTGTGCTGGCAGCCCTGGAAGCTACCACGACTCCCATATCTGGCATGCCTCACAGCTGTATCAGGTATTCGCCAGTGGGGACATCACACAAGGTCACCTTGTGGGGATGCTGGCTACGCACTGGAGCCGTGGTTGATGACACCCATCAGAAATGCACACACACACATGCAAGAACGCCATAATGAGGCACACGCACAAACGAGAATAATCATAGAGCGTGTGTTCGGGATCTTGAAATCACGGTTCCGGTGCTTGGATACATCCGTGGAGCCTTGCAGTACTCTCCAGGCACAAGTGCCCACATATTCATAGTATGTTGTATGCTACACAATATGATTCTGCGGAAACAGCTGCTGCAGGGACATAATGCCGGAGGGCCACCAAGCCCGCCACAACTGCAAGGGCAAGCACAGGCACAGGGCGGCGCCACGGACACACTGAGCCAGCCCCAGTAGGTAGACAGAGGCGCCCAATATGCCTACGCCCTGGCAAAGAGGGAACGATAGCACATACTTTGACAGTGTAGGCCCCATGGACTGACACCTCCTGACCTGCACACACAGTAAAATGGACGCCACACAAACATGTCCGCCCGTAATGTGTACCGTATGTGCGGACGATGTGTGACTCCAACAAAGGCACCGCCAAACACTGCACACCCAATAGCCAGCAGAGCATGGAACGCCAACACCTCAACGCGACGCCGGTTCAACAGCACACGGCGTAGCCATATGCTGCCACTATCGCCGCAAGTCGACCACACATGTACGCATGTGCATACACAGATACGGAAATACATATCAGTACACATGTAGAAATATATGTACGCATACACAGATAGAAAGTACAACAGGGTAATATGGAACCCAGGGATGCAAGTTCACAGATAAGTAAGACGCGAAATCACCACATATTAAACATAGTGACCGACAACCCGATCATCCTGGAGGGTGGGCAGGGCAGGTAACGCCAGCCATGGAAATGTTAACCTGCATCAATACATATCCGCGTGTCGGGATGGTCACCAGTCCACGGTACAGTAACGGGATATGTGTAGGGTCACCACCTGTCCCACGTTGTGAGGGACAGTCCACCTTTGGGCAGTTGTGTCCTGCAAAACATTGACAAAATGGCAAATGTCCTGAGATTGTAGGACAAAACCATTTCCCATAATTACTTTATTAGTTGCAGAAAACAGTTATTTTGTAGAAGAAACATCTAAATATGATAATAAACAGAATAAGCAACTGTAATGCTACAGCTTTGTATTCCGTCAACAAAGTGAATCGCTGTCCTTTGTACTGGCCGTGGGTATGTGTTGGCATGCAAAATCTGACGTTTCTACTAAAAATGTCCCACTTTGGCCATTTGAAAAGGTGGCAACCCTACATATGTGCGTGTCATATCCATAGGACATGAGTGCGGAGATACACGCCGCCACCGGCGATGCGCCAACGTAGGTATTGTGGTCAACCGTCGGTGCGAAAGCGGAAAGCATACCAGTGAAGTGTACGACATTATGAGGAACGTACCTCATTTGGGGTGTAAAACAGTGCATGTTCCTCGCAGTTCCTCCAAGTTCCACATTGAAAATGTCTCTCAAACATCCATTGTTAGGAATGTATATAAATGACATCCTGGTAAATAGAATGTACTCATAGTAAGTTAGTAAAGGTTCTTCACTGTAAGTAAATCAGCATATCATAATCAACCTATGACCTACTTAGCTGAAGTTGTCACTATGCCATTACTATGCGTTCCACATTATGCCCATGTGTTTCACATTACTACTGTGTGTGTTCCCCACTCCGGAAATAGAAGGTTGACAGCCATGGCGGCAATATGTGTATGTGTGAGGTGAGGTTGTCATGTGTTCCGCTGTGTGTGTGTAATGTGTGTGCCACTATAAACTGTGTATGAAGGTGACATGTCACAGGCGGAGTGTAATAACAGGCGTAGGCATACAGTACAGGAACCATAGGCGTATGTACAGCAGTACCCACAAAGTAGTACTGACATCTCCTCAGTGGCTATGCACGTGGCGACGTAAAATGATGCAAAGCGCAAATGTCCCAAAGTGTACCACAGGGCCATAGCAAACAGGAGATGCAAAGGACGCATGTACAAACCACGACCGTAGGTATGGCGGCCATAACGTAGACTCCACACGGTCCGTCGGCAATGTTACACAGCATCAGGCATGTACGGCGAAAATACGAATGTGCCATCCCGGCACCGATCGTGAACACTCACGGTCCGGTAAATACCGCGGTGTGTTCCACGACCGTGACGTAAGCAAGCGGCACGAATAGGAGGCTACCGGTAGCATACAGTCCGCCCCAAGTATAGGACCACAATCACCGTAACTATCAGCGACAAAATGCCAATGGATGGTAGGCACGGACGAACATCCGCAGATATATAACCGATGTGAAGGAGGAATACGTGCAGGAAGCACACATGCAGGCGATACCGACAGCAGACGACATCAACAAAACAAACATTCCCGGAACAACAGACAGGTAACCCGCAGCTCCCCAAGCAGGGATGGAGCACACACACAAGCATATCTGGTATGTATAAATGCAAGACTCACACCCCGTACCCGTCACCCACATCCGCAGATATACCCCATTGCACATATCAAAGGGATAACAGCTAAAACCGTAGCAAACACATACAGGCAGTGAATGACAGCGGCATACCCACAACAAGCTCCTGGGAAACACTAGCAGCGGCTCATGCATCCATGCATTCGCTATTTACAGGAAAATAACAGCCATGTAACACATTTGAATGCACAACGCCATCGACAGACGCCGCCAGGACACGCGGACCCACATGTCGAACACAATACCATACCCAACACACACAATCCACGGCTAACACCACAGCGAAATGTACCCGACACCACACATAGCGGATGCAGTCACACAAACATGATACAATACATACCATCCTCACGAAGGTATTGCAAATAACCAACGGCCACACGAGGAAAGAACCATGGCCTAGTGCCGACGCCAGAATCTAACGAAAGGAAGGGGAATCACCGCTGATATGCGCATAAGTACACACCGAGGAACAGCTATTGGCCTGATTAACCCACATGCATCAGGCGACGTCGAATATAAGGAAGACTCCCTGGATATTCAAACCGTATGTTCATACCGAACGCATACAAACTAGAGAAAGAGAAACAAGGGAATAGAGACGAACTCAGAACAAAAGGCCGAAAGGTATGTCGAACCCACGACATGTACTGGTGTGTAACGCACGATACGTATGACGAATCTGTACAGTATGTGAACAGTGTGTGTAGGTAAAGATACCTGTCCATCAGGCAGAGAGAGGCGAAGGTTGGATATGTAATGCTAAAACGCGCAGCATACCAACAACTGTGGACAACGTGTGCACAGCAGTGGGACAACATGTAAACACCCGGGATAACCCCAGGGCCGGCTTGCCACCCTTTCAAAAGGCCAAAGTGGGAAATCGTCGGACACACTTCAGATGTTACAGGTGGACACATACCCATGGTCAGTACAAAGGTTAGAACTCTACTCTTTTGCATAAAGAAAAGTGTAGTCTTGTAGCAGTTCAGTTGCTTATTGTGTGTCTTGTAACAGTTAGGAATGTACATACATAAATAAGTATGTTATGCAACTCTTACATAAGAATGGGATATAGTGATGTCCCACAATCTCAGGACATTTGCCATTTGTGATAAATTTTGTCAGGACACAACTGCCCAAGGAGGGACTGTCCCTTGCAAAGTGGCACAGGTGGTAACCCTACCCCAGGTCTGCCATAGGGGTTGCAAACACAGAACAATCCCACCACCCACGCCGATGCTGGCAGTGGATATCCAACACTGAAGTGCCACAGCAGGATAGGACATTTATGTATAGTGTCACAGCACACATGTGCATGGGCATATACCGTCGATGTCATACGGAATGCGCACGTGCACCTATCCCACGCAGTAGGGCGACTATGTCAATTATGTGTAATGCAAAGCTGGCATGATGGATATGTTCACAAATCATAGACAGTATCACAGGCATAGCATGCATGATGGAGCGATGGGCTAATGTTATATACATACACAAGATATGTATGGCCTGCACATATGGGACAATGTAGTAGCAGAATAGGTACCCGAAATGGAGGTAACAGCAAGTGACCATGTCCAAACGTTCCATAGCAGGTGCAATGTGTGCCACAATGATGTCCAGCAGGGCCATGTGTAAACACATGTGCAATGTACACAGTACTGACACCCCCCCCATGGTAGTGTCCACTGAACGGCAGAACTGGATGTCAACTGTCATGTCTATACAATACGTCCGCTGTGGTGGTACCATGGGTCTGTGTCACCCTACCAGCAAGGCAGCTATCACATGACTAGTGACACAGTGTGCCCCTGTGGGATGTGCACAGGACCTATGTCCCACAGCATGGTGTGTGTCCAGTCTGTGGATGTCACACAGACGCCGGGCTGAGCAATGTGGCATGTGTGCACACATGCAGGACTGCTCCTCCCCTGCCCACAGCAAACGCCATGTAGGAGTACTACATGCATCAGTACTGTGGAGAACATGGCCCATGGCAGAGTACATTACACCCCTGTGTTAGTGGCATGCAGGTGAGCACAGATGTGTTACATGACTGTCATTTGCATATGTCAACTGTCTGAGCTGGGTAGAGAGCACAGCATGACTATACTGAGACATGTAACGCTGTATCCATTGTGTAAGGTACACCACACATGTGTTGTTGTAACACGGCCTGCGTGTACATGTGTGTATGGCACAGGTACAAGGGCACCCAAGGTATCAGCTAGACATACGGTCCAGAAATGTGTAGTCCTGCACATGTGTACCCACGCTTATGGTGTAATATGGCAACCACAGCACCATGTGGGCCATGTGTGTGTACATCAACCATGTACAACGTGATATGCCTGTATAGGGACAGTATCCATGTGATACACACCGCATGACTGTCAGTATGCAAAGGTGATGTGTATGCACTATGTGTGATGTAACTGATGCAATGATATCTACATGATATATCTGCCACACTGACACCTGTATGGGTGTCAGCAACATGAGTAGGATGAGCTAGAATGCTGCCAGGTATGTAGAAGTGGTATATGTAGGCATGTACAGTACTGTGTGACAGCAGGTAGTGTACGTATGCAAATACTGAGCATGAGGGGCCACATGTCTGAGGAACGTGCAATGCCACACGCCCCTGAAATGTTGTAGTCAGCATGATATGCCTGCACCACTGTGTGAACTGTACAGAAGGCACATGGCGTAACATGCCGATACATAGGGTACGATGTGATGCTGGATGTGTACACTGTCAATAGCATAAAGTGGAATGGTGCTGAAGGGCAAAGAGCGGATCATGTCTGATGTGATACCCTCTGTACCACCCCAACCACCCATGCAATAATATGACAGGTGGCCAGCATGGGATGTGGTGTGCTGTGGCACAGAAGCCCAACAAGGGTGCCAGGAAAGGCATGCAGGTAGTCAATGAGTGTGTGAAGCATGTATGTCAAGATGTGGCCCAGTGCCATACTGAATGGCCCAGTCATGGGTGTAGAGATGCAGCCCCATACGTGCAATGCAGTACCATCCATGTGTAGTGTGATAGATGTGGTAGTGTGGTGGTCAGGGTGCACAACGACATGAATGGGCTAGCAGTCACTGGCGGTGCTGCTGCAGAGACATGTAACAGCCAGGTTGGCGGGATACAACAACTACGGCGGTTGGAGGTGACATTGGGACTGTGTTCCCAGACATAACATGTGCATGCCAGTACTATGTATGTGTCCACAGGGTTAATACAATGTCCAGCCAAGGATTGGAACCCTGTAGTGAGTGAGAGTGTGTATTGTTGGTAGGTACCCCATTGGCAGGCAGGATGCCAGCAACATCTGTGTCGCCAATGCCTGCATGACCGTGGTATGCTGCATTGAATGTGGATGTAGTCAAACAGCAGAGACATACCACCACACTGCGTGAGGGCCCACACTGCAATGTCTGGCAGTCATGTGTAGGTAGCTAGCTGTGGAGTATGTCATGCACCAGCAGGACACACCATGACTGTCAAGTGACACACAACACACAGGTGAACAAAACTACCGTGCAACAGCCTGCACATGTGCCCATACAGCACGTGTGCATGGAACAGGAATACCACTGTATGCCTGTGAAAATGCCAGCACCACCATGTCTCAGTGTGGAATAGCATGGTCCCTACCAGTGTGTAAATGTAGCAGAAGTGCACTGTGATCACTGTTGGCATAGGCACATAGACTGTCCATCGGACGGCGTGCCATGCCCTCAACTACCTCTGTCAGTGGATGTCAGTAATACCGGCTGTAGTGTGTATGTACCATGCATGCTGCTATGGTTGTGTGCTTAGGGTGTGGCTAGCAGGGATGGTAAGCATGGATGTTCAGCAAACAGAGGGGGGAGGTGTGTAGGCCTAGCATACAGACACATGGAGGTTTGGTGCATGCTGAGGGTAGTGTAGGTATGGTATATGTCGTGTAATGTGTCACCCAGCTATGCGTACTGCATGGCCAAGCATGTGTGGGTACGTGGGAGTCCATACTAGGGAAGGTCGTGTTGCTGGCAATACATAGCAGTAGCAACTGTCCCAGGTGCAATGTACAGCATGCCAACCCGACTGGCATGTAACCTGTGGTGTACAGTGTCTGCACTGTCGCGTGTCACAATGTGTGTAGTGGCCACAAACATGGGTATCTGAACATGGACTACCTATGATGCAATGTGTCATGGGAAAATACAGTATGTGTGTAAATCACGGTGTGGTGTGGGAACCACCCACCTGTGTGTGTTGCAGTCCAGGTATGTGACTGGGAGGTATGATCTGTGTACAATCTGGACTGGCAGGTGTGCCGTGTAGGGCATGGAGGCAGGTCCCAGGCACCGAGATAAATGACATGTGTGCTGTACTGTGTGTGCAGTGCTAGTGTACAGCACAGTGGAGGGTGTAAGCATTGTCACACATCACTGCATGCTGTGCCTACCTGTGACAGCCCTGCCAGAGACAGACATGTGACACCGCTGCACAGGCAGCATAGCATGAGAAGATGTACATGTGGGCTGCACACCTTAGCCAGATGTCCACACGTCATGTGTGCCACGGTAGTGTGGTTCAACACGACTATCAGACTGGACAAACAGCACATGCCTGCATAACAACAGTATGACCATAGTCAACAGTCCCAGTGACAGAGTAGGCCAATGTAGACTATCCCTGCATGCAGACCAGTGGCTACTGGACACCTGGCTAGACACACACCTGGACAGTTAATTCACCATTGAGCCATCACATGTCCACGTCCATGTGGGCCGTACAATGTCATCACAGGGTGGTCACAATCGCAGGTGGCACTGAAGACACGGTGTACCAGGTGATGTGTCATGTGTGCATATGTTGAGTAGCACAGCCGTTCACATGTCTGCAACATACTGGTGCACGATGTATACTGTTACATGATGAATGGAACTGCACTGTCCCCCACTACAGGGCCAGCTGGCACAGGTGTGGTGTGACTGGTGTAACCCATGTTTGCACAGGATACACACTGCTGTTGTAGGCAGCCATGCTGGTGGCCACCAGTGATATATGCAGTGGTCATACAAACATACCGTACACAGTGTTCAGGCAGGAATGTCAATTGTCGTGGACGATGTGCTGCTATGTGAATGTGGGTGTTTGTTGTGAATGTCACACATCCAGAAGACACCATCTGGTGCAGTCATGGTTGTCAACACCAGTACACACATCCACAGCAGTCAGAACCCAGTCCTGACAATGTGTGTCAGTCACCCTTGTACCGTGTGACATATGTGCACATGGCGGAACACCTCCCACTGTCATCTAAGCTGGCTACATGATGGCTGGAATGTGCTGTAGAAATGTACAATGCTGGTAGCCCAATGAAGTACCTGGAATCAGACACAGTACACTATGTCAGCCATGTAAACCATGCACAACAATGACTGCCCAACAGACACAAACAATGCATTGACACATGGAACATGTGCTCATGACAACCCCACTGAGGTATGTTGCACATATAGATGTACAATTGTCATCTATGGCCATAGCATGGATGCAGACACACATACTCCACAGGTAGTACCATGTGATGTAGGTAGTGGGGCATTGCTTGTGTATATGTCACAGTAGATGTACACAGACATGTCCTGCATAGCCGTCATGTAGGGGTAGCTGTGGTATGTCACTACTGGACATGCCCATACAGATTACCATGTCCCGCAGGAGATGTGTTAGGTGTGTACCACATGTGACATGCTGACAACAATCTGCGATGTGTATGGCTGCCGGTGTACCTGTGTGACAATGTCTGTGATGGGTGCAAAGGCACATAGTATCGTATTGTATGCACACAAGCCCCACATAGCTGCATAGCCTGAACATACAGTACAAGGAGTGTGTGGGATGATAGCAACCCACAGGTGGAGATGGGTATGGACGGCGCTCCACAACCACATGTGTGTGTACGGTGTTCACGCCCACGACACATGAGCATCTGAGAGGCTAGCGTCACAGTTGTACAGGGTCGCATGTACATATGTTCAGCAACATCCCTGTATGTCCCACCACTGGCCTGTGGACCGATGGACAACAACCAAATGTGCAGGTATGAGATGTGCACAGCACATCACAGATGCCTACCGTAGAACAGGCCTACCATGTAGACATGTGCACAGTAGGTCTGCGCCACCTGCAGTCAAACACGTTAGGTGCCAAACCACACCAATAGTCCGTCAATGACACAGATGGGCGTGCATGCCTCTGTGTATGTATGTCTGTGAATGGCTCCGCATAGCAATATAGCCGTGTCACCATTGTGAACAACAATATGAATGGGTTGTATGTGTGAGGGGTGCATCATATGTGTATGGTCAGATCGATGATACCATCAGTGGGCCTGCTATGTGAACATCCATGTCCCCATACATGGATACCTCTGCTGAGGCCAACACCACATTCACACAGGGAGGGATGGCGGTGTGTAGTGCAGCAGCAGACATGTGGGTGGCAGCGGCAATGTATGTACACATATGTGTTACCCACATCAGTTCAGGCAGATATCCATGTGCATGGGATAGCGGTGTGTGTACACATACAGCACTGTGTCGATCAACATCCCAGCACATAGCACCTGCCAGGGCTACAGTGTATGCATGGATGTGTGATACCTGCATGCACCACACACACCCTCAACAAGCAGCGTGCAGCATACCTCGCTGGAGGACAGTGTCCACACCATGGTGATAAACATGTTGAATGTCCATATTCACACAGCTATGACAAAAGCAATGGACAGCCACCCTGCCAATACCGGCAGCCCCTGGGTGGGTCACACCCATTGCCATGTATGTGGCATACCCTGCCATATCATGCAGAGATGACCAGCAAGGCTGCATGAGCTATCACAGTCCCACATGGTGCAATGGACAAAAGGCACTCTCACTATCAACCATACACAGTAGTAATGTGGTGGCGATGCACCCTGTCATGTTACAGGTGCTGTGTGATGCTCTGCACAATGTGTGCGTGTACATGCTATGCATGGCCTTTCCTGCTAATGTGTCATGGTTACACATTGCTCCATGTCTATCACATACGTAACACAGGTGAGCTGGGGCAAGTTGTCCAGCACCCGTACAGTGCTGTGTGGAAGTACATGGCACAACACATGCATGTGCAGGTGTCCATGTGTATGTGTACAGTGCCGCTGCTGACGATCACAATGGACACAGACGTGATGTGTACTGACATATACACAGCGTACAGGTGAACAGTAGCTCAGACAACACATGGGGACATATGCCAACTGATATGGACATAGGTGCAGCCAGGTACACATGTCCATGGCAGGCTAACATCTACATGGTGCGTGCACAGTGGGATGGGGTGGCACACAGATATGATGTGACACCCAGTGCTCAATGGTGTGAAGCCACAACATCGGCTGTGTCACCGCCACGATGCCCTTCACAGATCACTGTGCAGATGTCGTACATGTCATAGCAATGTATTTCCAACAGTATGCCAGCACAGCAGTGTGAATGTGACCTGCCACCATCATCATGTCTTCCAGATAATGCCACGTTCCCGGCTTCCACCATTTAGCCGACAGGAGGAGGAGGTCATCAAACCATACCTCCAGAGTAACTACAACGCCCTGTTTAGCCATGTGCCACAGCAGGCACAAGAATGGCAGGAGATGTGGGAGGAGTTGTGCAGGAGGGTGAACAGCGTGGGCGGAACCAACCGCAGCTACCAACAAATCCGCAGGCACTGCACAGACCTGATCCGGCATGCAAGACAGCGTGCCGCTGCAATCGCCAGGCAACAACGTGGGACAGGTGGTGGGCCACCAACACAGCCCCCACTCACAGCTACGGAGGAGCTCCTGGCCAGTCTGGGGACACCCACGGAACAACACGCAGAACCACTTGCGTCCATCGTGGAGGTGGGTGTCTCCCGAGCTATGAGCCTGGAGCCGCATGGTAAGTCAGTGTTGCATGTTTGTATGATAGGCGTCGTGGGTGTGGGTGTCATAGTACAACACATGATATAGCAATACATGCCAGGTATATGGCCACACAAGATGCAAACCATTGTATGCTATGTTGTGTTAGCAGACATGTGCATAGCACATGCAACCACACACATGCATGATGTGTCATGCACAGTGCTGACCGTGGAGATAGTAATGGCTAATGTGTATACCTTTGTGTAATGCCTTTACAGGTACGCCTGGCGTGTCGCAAGGACAAGGGTCTGTTGCAGGTAAGTCTGTTGCCAGTCAAACGCATGTTCTGCTGTATTGATATTCCCCATGTGTCTAGGCATGACATGCTCACCTGTGTGTGCCCCGCCACGGTATACAGCTCGCACCACCCGACATACACACCACCCATGTACAGTAGATACACCCGTTACCGTAGAGTGGTATGACACCACACAACCAATTGGTGTGTTACGTGCATTCAGCTATGCATACAATGGTGTAGGTGTTACACAATGGCTGCATGTGTAGTATGCATTGGTATGCCAGTGCAGTATGGACACAGTACCACAGAGTGAGCTGTGATCTGGCCAGAGCACAGGTGTTACCAATGTGACCCATGCCCCTGCATCGGTGCATTGTGACATGGCATGCCATGTCCCATGCACGTGGATGTCTGGCTGCAGCATTGCCACACCATGATATGACCTATGCACAACATAGCAGACATACACACTGTCAGCATATCCGTAGAGAATGTGACACGCCACACTAGTATGGGTGTATGTCACATGGGCCACCACAGGGCCGTGTGCACAATGTCTACCACACACAATTGTCAATGAGTCAGACAGACAAGGCCATGGTTGATACCTACAGGCATGTTGCCACACAGCACATCCACAGTGGGTACTCACCATTGCACCCTGTACACACATAGTGGGTTCATCAATGTAGTGGACTCCCTGGACATCTGATGTAGTACACCAGTGACATGAAATTCCTCTCCACAGCTACTACAGGTGCCTCCAATGTCCACCATATATGTGCTGCTGAGCAGCTGAACTGACTTACAGACATGGCAATGTAATGCGTCCAGGTCACGCATCGCACAGACACATAGCTGTGTCCTGCTACTGTGCAGTGCACAGAGCCCGCACCACACACCGTACAGCTATGCACACAGCTCACAGCAAACGTACCTGCACAGACATCACTGTTACACATACATTGTATCTGTACACTGTACACATAACACTGCACCATGACAGCCATCGTGATGTGGTGCATGCGGTGGGACACCATCTTCACATGTCCACATGATACCGCACATGTTTGCGGTGTACATTACATAGTGTTGGCAGCCATGTGTACTCTCAACGTGCCCGCGGCCACACGGTGTATCACGCTGATGCATGCAAACTACCATGAATGTGTGTACTGCATGCCTACTAAATGACACCTGCCTGTTGTACTGTCCCCACCAGGGCAGTGTACATACTGCCACTATGAATGTCTGGTCTGCATTCACTGGTCTGTGTTGTGTGAATGCTGCATGCCACCTGCATTATCACATGCATGCTGTGTGTGTGTGGTCTGCATTCACTGGTCTGTGTTGTGTGAATGCTGCATGCCACCTGCATTATCACATGCATGCTGTGTGTGTGTGTGTGTGTGTGTGTGTGTGTGTGTGTGTGTGTGTGTGTGTGTGTCTGTGTGTGTCTGTATTGTAACCGATGGTATGTCTTTGTATTGACAGGTGCTGTAGGTGCGTTCCCCTCCTGCGGTCAATCTGATGCTAGTGTCCCCACAGATACTAGTGGTGATGAGCATGTGCATGAGGCACAGGCAGGGTCGCCACAGGCAGAGTCTGTGCCACTGGAGAACATCACACATACGTCCCTTTCATCCCTGCACACGGTTCAGATGCCGACACATACCCCAACACCGCTGCCCATAGATGACGGTCAGTCAGCGCCTGTTGTCCCCGAGCAGGAATGTGTGGTGGCTGCAGAAGGTGTGGGTACACACGATGTTGCCAGTGTAAGGACTGGTGCAGTGCCACGCAGGCATGTGGCAGGTGCTGCCCGTAGGGGAGCACCGCTAGACATACACCTGCCGTACAGGGTGCAGCAGCTGGTATAACCAGACGCATGTTCCAGACTGTAATGGCGGCGCAGGCACGTGCCGAACGGCAGAACCAGGACGGGCAGAGGCTGCAGAGGTCCGCAATCCGCACTAAATGACAGCATCCAGGCATTGGCAATGCACAACAGCATCTTGCCGATGTTCTGGATAGGAGATTGGGCGATATGGCTGGTCTCATCGACCGAGGCTTGGCCATCCTTGAGCGTGCGCAGGCCGTGCAGGAACACCAGGTAGGGGTGAGGCATAGGGCACGTGGGTGTGTGCCAGCAACACCACCTGCTGCAGGTCAGCGTGTGCGTGCCACCTCCCATGCCCACACAGACAGTGATGGTAGCAGTAGCACTGCAGCTGCTACTACACCATCCACACCAGGACAGAGCAGGCCACGTGGACGTGGCCCTGGACGGCCCCGTCGTGGGCACGTTTCCAGCGGACATGTGACATCGGAGAGTGGACAGTCTGTACCTCCACCCGGTCATGCCCGTGCGACCCCAGGCAGGCGCGGGTCACTTCGCCGCCGGCAGACACAGTGAGCCGTAACACCTGCACTGTACAGTCAGGGGCTGCCAAGCATACCCCGTGTAGGCATCACAGATGACTGAACTGTGTACACACACCCACACACAGCAGACACAACTGTAGGGCTCCACCACACCCACATGCAATCTACATAGTCATGCCCACTCAATGCACTGGCCCTTACACACACACATGATGTCATCCAGTGGTACAGCCCATGCCTGTGGCACATATCACCCTGTGCATATGATTAAGTCTCTGCCGCATAACTGTGAGCCACACCATCAATGCACGGTTAAGCTAACATATTATGATGCACAGGGTGGACACGATAGTGAGAGGTGTATGTGATACCTGTGTACGCATAGTACGTGCTGTGTATGTTGTGGTGTGTGTGTATGGCTGGTGACAGGTGTGTATGTGATGTGTGTTGTGCACGGACATCATGCAGCAGACATACCATGCAGGACAGGTGCAGCATTCATTGATATGTGTACACAGTATGTGTGGTGGTTACATGTGTAGCACCATGTCGGTGCAGTTAACCCGTATGATACTGATGGTGTACTTGCACGCGCCTACTGGGAGCACTGTAATTAGTTCCCCACGTAGTCGGGGTACCCACAGGCATGTCTGGCAAAATCAGCATAGCACAGTTACCCACATCCGGCATGGACCCCTACATAGGTACATAGGCACACATGAACGTGACAGGATATGTGCCCTATGACATGTGTGGACCTAGCATGACTGTGTGTGGCATCTAACACCCCTCAGGATGGGGATGCCATATCCATCAGTCCCCAGTCCCTGGTCTAGCAGTGACACACAGAGGTTGACTGGCGCATAACTATCGTCACACATCCACACGTCATTAGCAGTCCTGGACAAAGGCAGTCAGGGCCTTTCCTTCACATGGCCTGGCACTCCTCCCCGTGTTGTAGGGTGTGTCTGGCCGTTACCCTGTTCCCCCAGCATGTCCCACTCATCTTTGAGTTGAGGTGTCTGACAGTCGCTTCTGTGCCCGTGTTTGCATGGGGCCTGGGAGGTGGAATGTGCCCATGTCACCCAGGTCAGACATGGCCGTGTATGTCAGGCACAGATCACCACGGAGCAGCTGTGCTGTGAAGATCCACAGCCGGTGTCCCCTTGGCCGTGCACCTTGTGACACATGTCCTAGCACCGTCATCCCCGTCTTGTGGAACGCTTGCGGTCCTTCCGAGTGCTGCAGGCGCCAGGTTAGCTACAGGCCACATGTGCCATTGTACGCAGTCATTGCACTGGTGTGTGATGTGTACAGGGGTACAATGAACACCCCTGATGTGGTTGCCATTCCATCCAGACCAGGAGGCCACAATGGAATGTCTTCACACCCACATTGCCATTGTGTGTGTTGACAGAGGTTGCCGACAGGTGTGGTAGCCATTTCCCTGAACATGTCCACCATCTTTAATGGCGTACCACCTACATGTGACATTGGGACGAACATGTTCTTCACACTGGGTAGGGCTGCACCTTCTCTGGCATTTGGTAGCAGGCCATGGCTCTGGCACCAGTCATCCATGTCTATGACGCCCTAGGTGGATGTTCGTGTAACATGGGGTGTTGGGTATGTTGGCCGGTGCATAGTCATCTGCATACCTTGTCTGCTACAATCCCCCTATGATTGCATGCACATTGGAAGGTCGGATGCCATATGGCAGGGGGCACAGGAGTGAGCCCTGTGGGCCTCCACTGGGTCCAGATATGAGTGTGACAAGGCACCTTGAGCACCAACCCTGTGTGGTGTGACCTCCAACCTGTGTGAGAAGCATCGGGTGACATATGTCCCCACATGTATGCTGGCGAGCCTTTCCATGGGTCCCATGTGTAGTGTGCTCTGAACGCCACCACCAGGCCATGGTACTGTGTGCAAACCCACGATCCCCATCAATGGCCTTGGTGAACACTCCAGACTGGACGAGCAGGTTCGGGAGGCAGGATCCGCCTTGTCTATGTAGTTCTGGGAATGTTCCGCTTTTGGCTGAACACCGCTATCTGTAACCTTGACCACCTGTATGGACCTCCTCACAGCTTTGCAGACAACACTTGTCAAGCGATAGGGTGTGGCTGTTGACAGTCCATAGGAGCACTACCCTGGCATAGTGGGACCACAGATGCCATATGGCATCCATTGGGGACATAGCCCATAGTAAGGCTAACATGACACAGTGGCCGCATGTGTGGGCCGAGGGCCTCAAAGAGGATGGGTAGCACTCAGCCAGGGAAACCATCGGTGCCCATTGCTGACGTGTCAAACGCCATAGAGATATGGGATCACTCCAGGCCATATGACATGTTTGGGAGGATACACTCTGGTGGGATGGATATGTTCCCTGTTGGGGATGTATGCATGGAACATGTCCTGTGGTATGCAGACAATGTCTGTGGGTGCAGTGACTGTTGTACCATTCTGGACCATTTCAGGCAAGTCTGTGTGCCCCCAACCATGTCCTTACCACAGTTAGGGAAGGCCCTGTGGTTGTCTCATGTGCCCTCTGCAGTACCACTCCCACGAGCGGACCTGGATGATGGTATGTGGGGCCGTATGGTGACGCCGGTATGAATGGGTGATGGTTTCCCTGGTACTGTCATTGCCCTGCCATGTAGTAGCTCCAACTGTTGATGTACAGGTAGTCAGTGGCTGCGGTCCACCACACCATGTGCCTACCTGTGGTGGACAAGGTCCTGATGTCATCATGTTTGCCTGTTGCAGACATGCATGTGGGTGGTCGGGAAGGCATTCGGGCGCTTGCCGGTCTGGCCTCTGTTCAACATTGGCATGGAGGACTTGTAGGGTACCACACCGGTCATATGATGTGTGTGTTTTCTGTGGAGAGGTCATCACTGAGGTCCCCATGCTGGTGTTGGTTACAGTGAGTGGATGACCAGTGGATCCACTATACGGTCTTGCATCACCATTGAGGGCTGTACATCCTGTGTGGGGCATATCCTCACCATGCGTGATGGGCAGAACTGTCAGACATCCCCTGGTATGTATGGTGCATGGCTGTTTAACAGTGGCCAGGTGTGTGAACACCTGGGACTGCTGGCGTTGTGTTGTGCCATGGGTAATGTTCCCAGGCTATGTATGGGTGGTTCATGTCACCCAACACGGTGCTGTTGTGAGAGCATGCCCACTCACCAGTGTCCTCAGGACATCTGTGAAGGTATCTTGTGTTTGGGAGGGTTGTCTGTAGCATGCAACAAACTGTAGGCCAGTCCTACACATGGTTAATTGCACCTAAATATTCCCGCAGCAACAACAACGCCTGTGGCATGACCGGTTACTGTTGTGTGGCCGGACACACAGGATGGGCCGCATTCCGCCACCCATGCCGACGCACCATGTGTATGCATGTCTGATCTGTGCCGACTCTAAGTGTCTGAGCATGCCCAGTAGGCAGCTGTGTAGATAGACACACAGCACAGTGCACACCGCAGCCGCCTGCAGTTATACCCGGTGCATGCCTGTATCCCTACACGCAACGGCCACGCCTGTGGCATGGCCAGGTTTCTGTTGTGTGGCTGGACACACACGACGGTCGACATTACGCCACCCATGCCGTCGCAACATGTGTATGCATGTCTGCCCTGTGCCGAGTCTAAGTGTCTGAGCATGCCCAGTATGCAGTGATGTACTGATCAGTAGTTACTTGTTATTCTCGACTGCAGCACTAACGTGTTAGTGTACGGCGACCTTGGGATGGTAACAGACTGCGTGACTGCGCCCTCTGTCCGAACACCCGATCGGCCCCATTGCCTCTGCAAATGATACCACTCACGTGGGGTATGCCTCCTGACAGCGCCTGCTCAGTAAACTCGGTAGCGCTCTGTAAATGCTTCATACTGTAGTGTGTTCATGTAGATAGGCGAGGTTCGCCCCCGTCCCTTGCGTGTGTGTGTGTGTGTGTGTGTGTGTGTGTGTGTGTGTGTGTCTGTGTGTGTGTGTTTCCAGCTGGCTCTGCGACTGATTATGCTTTTAGACGCCCGCAACACATGCCTTGGCTATTGCCAACTATTGTCTTGCGGGTGACGCCAGCAGCCTACAAGTATGCCTGTGACAGCTCTGTTCAGCAAACTCGTAGCGTTCTGTAAATGCTTCATACAGTAGTGTGTTCATGTAGATAGTCGAGGTTCGCCCCGCCCCTTCCGTGTGTGTGTGTCTCTGTGTGTGTGTGTTTCCAGCTGCGTCTGCGACTGATTATGCTTTTAGACGCCCGCAACACATGCCTTGGCTATTGCCAACTATTGTCTTGCGGCTGACGCCAGCAGCCTACAAGTATGCCTGTGACAGCGCTCTGTTTAGCAAACTCGGTAGCGCGTTCTGTAAATGCTTCATACAGTAGTGTGTTCATGTAGATAGTCGTAGGTTCGTTCCCTGTCCCTTCCGTTTGTGTGTGTCTCTGTGTGTGTGTGTTTCCAGCTGCGCCTGCGACTGATTATGCTTTTAGACGCCCCGCAACACATGCCTTGGCTATTGCCAACTATTGTCTTGGGGCTGACGCCAGCAGCCTACAAGTATGCCTGTGACAGCGCTCTGTTTAGCAAACTCGGTAGCTGCTCTGTAAATGCTTCATACAGTAGTGTGTATCATGTAGACAGTCGTAGGTACTGCCCCCGTCCCTTCCATGTGTGTGTGTCACTGTGTGTGTGTTTCCAGCTGCCTCTGCGACTGATTATGCATTTAGACGCCCGCAACACATGCCTTGGCTATTGCCAACTATTGTCTTATGGTGACGCCAGCAGCCTACAAGTATGCCTGTGACAGCTTCTGTTCAGCAAACTCGTAGCGCCAGTCTGTAAATGCTTCATACAGTAGTGTGTTCATGTAGATAGTCGTAGGTTCGCCCCGCCCCTTCCGTGTGTGTGTGTCTCTGTGTGTGTGTGTTTCCAGCCGCGCCTGCGACTGATTATGCTTTTAGACGCCCGCAACACATGCCTTGGCTATTGCCAACTATTGTCTTGGCGGCTGACGCCAGCAGCCTACAAGTATGCCTGTGACAGCGCTCTGTTTAGCAAACTCGTAGCTGCTCTGTAAATGCTTCATACAGTAGTGTGTTCATGTAGATAGTCGAGGTTCGCCCGCCCCTTCCGTGTGTGTGTGTCTCTGTGTGTGTGTGTGTTTCCAGCTGCGCCTGCGACTGATTATGCTTTTAGACGCTCCGCAACACATGCCTTGGCTATTGCCAACTATTGTCTTGGCGCTGACGCCAGCAGCCTACAAGTATGCCTGTGACAGCTTCTGTTTAGCAAACTCGCAGCTGCTCTGTAAATGCTTCATACAGTAGTGTGTTCATGTAGATAGTCGAGGTTCGTCCCCCGTCGCTTCCGTGTGTGTGTGTGTGTGTGTGTTTCCAGCTGCCTCTGCGACTGATTATGCTTTTAGATGCTCCGCAACACATGCCTTGGCTATTGCCAACTATTGTCTTGCGGGTGACGCCAGCAGCCTACAAGTATGCCTGTGACAGCTCTGTTTAGCAAACTCGTAGCGCTCTGTAAATGCTTCATACAGTAGTGTGTTCATGTAGATAGTCGAGGTTCGCCCCGTCCCTTCCGTGTGTGTGTGTGTTTCCAGCTGCCTCTGCGACTGATTATGCTTTTAGACGCTCCGCAACACATGCCTTGGCTATTGCCAACTATTGTCTTGCGGGTGATGTCATCAGCCTACAAGTATGCCTGTGACAGCGCTCTGTTTAGCAAACTCGTAGCGCTTCTGTAAATGCTTCATACAGTAGTGTGTTCATGTAGATAGTCGTAGGTTCGTCCCCCGTCCCTTCCGTGTGTGTGTGTGTTTCCAGCTGCCTCTGCGACTGATTATGCTTTTAGACGCTCCGCAACACATGCCTTGGCTATTTCCAAATATTGTCTTGCGGGTGACGTCAGCAGCCTACATGTATGCCTCTGACAGCCACGCCAGTTAACTCGGTAGCTGTGTAAATGATTCATACTGTACTGAGTTCATGTAAATAGGGGTAGGTTCATCTCCCGTGCCTTCGGTGTGTGTGTGTGTTTCCGCTTTTCACCATACAACTGAATAAGCAATTGTTAAAGTGTTCACAATCAACAGTGTGATATTTAAAATCATGTTAAGACTCACATTGTTGTTTGTGAACATTCTTAGACATAGCATATTTCCTGCACACGTTGTGGAAACAACGAAAACGCTGCATGTTTTAATGAACTGTTCAAATGTTACGAAGACTTGTGTTGTGTCGAACTACGGGACTATTCTTGCTGCAGGTTTCCGGTTTGTTTGTGTTTCATAGTACAATATCATGTAATACGTGTGTTCATAGTATGCTTTCTGTGATGTTGACATGTGTGTGTTTCGTTAGCAGTACGACTCTGCTTTCTATGCTGTGGCTACATCTCCATTGCTCGCATAGAAAGTGACAAATGGAAGTGTAAGGGTGGACATTTAAAGCCTGGATACTTCCATGTTATGTGTAAGTCTCACGGGCCAACGGGTGATAGCGCATACATGTCTATGAAGTACCTTTGGATACCATATGCGACCTGTCGTGGACGAAATGTTTATGTTGACTGTTCCATCTACCTATGTGTGACATGGTTTGTGGCCATAGGGTGCCAGCAAGTCTTCCCTGTTCATTGGGTGTTTGCCATGGTGTATTGACATCAATCCTATTAATTCATCTTTCTTTGGTGTCAACGCCATAGTTTGACCATCCTATGTCATTCCCAGCAGACGTGGAGATTGTGCCATTGGTATCTTTACACAGGTGACCCATCTGTTCCACTGTATGGAAGCGTGTGATCCCCATAGATGTGCTGGCACATGGAGTGTTGTGTACGCCGGTATCTGCCCAGCGGTGTTTCTTTGAATGGGGAGTGTGTACTGTACACCGGACCTCCATTCCCTGGGTTATGCCTTTGCAACAGCTGTGGGATTCCCCAGGTTTGCAGCTATGGGTGCCATCTTGGCCGTGACGCTTGTCCATCCATGGGAACTGCCTACTGGACACTAGTATCGGGCTGTCAACATTTCACAGCTGCATTCTCCATTTCCGGTGGATGATCGGTATTAGTATTGCGGAGTAACGCATATGCCATGGCCACGTCCCGCACACGGGGCGGGACGATGAATCATCTGCCAATCCACACCGACACCCATATTTGCATACCCACGATTTCATGTCTGCAACCGTCGACAGTACCCCTTGCACACCCTTCATGTGTGCGGAAATGGGATGTGGAAGTACGTGTATGGATGCAGCAGCCTGGGGAGTCCTATTCATATGTCCTGCATTTCATGGACGGCTGTCATCACCCTTGAAGACACCTGTGGTGCATATATCTACCTGTGCCGTAGTCACGGCTGTCACCTCTTCCGGTTCACACTATGTTGCTCACACTCACTTAAGGAGTAATTTTTGGGTCCTGCAATGGACATCGATGTGCATATGTAAAGTTTAGGACATGTTGGACTGTGTCCATTCGCCAGTGGGTTTGACTGCCGCCGTGATGTTCCCCATTCCCGGATGTCTGTCCGCCTACCCATATTATGTAGTGCTACGTAACCCGTGTCCTTCCACAATTTACCCATAGGGTGTTACTGTAGTCCTGCAGGTTGGCAACTGCTTTACATAATCCTCACAGGTACCATTGTGAACTATCCGCCACTGTATTGTCAGTATAACACAGCCGGTACATGTAGAACCTATTTATTCATGACAGTATGTCGGTTATGTGTGTGAACTCCATATTTTAGCGATAGTATGACCTTCCTAGTTGACGTTGTTGGTGTGCCATTAATATGTGTTCCACAGGTCGCAGGTATGTTCCGCAGAGTGGAGGCGGGTGATCCCCACATACTGGATAGCACCTTCGCTGCTGTACGCTGGGATTCGCATGGCAGGATGGATGTCTACGGGTGTATGTACTGCTGTTTCCATCTTTATGTCCTGTGTCATGCCCTACTACGGCTGTGTGATTCCACCAGGCTTGCTATTATGGGTGCCATCTTGTCCGTGACGTTTGTCCATCCTTGGGAAATGCCTACTGGACACTGATGTAGGGCTGAACACATTTCACACATGCCTTTAGCATTACCCTATGGATGCTTTGCATCCTTACTGGGGACTAAGGCACGCCCTGTACCCGCAGCCCTCCCACGGGCGGACAACGGATTATCAGCCAAACAACACCGAGCCCCATTTTGCATACCCAGGATACCAGGGCTGCAACCCCCCACGGTACGCATGACACATCCTTCATGTGTGCGGAACTGGGATATGGACGCACATGTATGGACACGCATGTCTGGGGACCTCTGTTCATATGTCCTGCATGTCATGGGCAGGTATCATCAACCTTAAACACGCTGGTGGTGCATATGTCTAGCTGTGCCGTAGTCACGGTTTGTACTCTGATTGGCTGATCTTGACGCATACTGGCAAAACAGTCAGAATTTTGGAGTCCTACAATGGACACCGATGTGCATTTGTAAAGTGTAGAACGTGTTTGACTGTCCCCATCTGGCCAGTGGTATTGACTGCCGCTGTATGTTCCCCAGTCGTGGATGTCTGCTTGACTACCCATCGCTTGTATGGCATGGCCTATCTATATCCACGTGCCAGTATGCGTAAATACAGCAAACCTTGCGCCCTGCCCATCTTCATAAACGACATTATGGAACATATATCGGCAGAAACAGACACTGTCAAATACGATAGACTCCACAGTGAAAGGATACTGAGCTCTCTCAACTACTAACATGGGGCACCGTCGATGTACGGATTTCATGACATAGCCGTCCCTAATACACTTCCTTCAGAGTCGGTTTAAAGCGAAATAATCAATAAACCTGCTCATAGTTAGGTGGACAGTGCTCCAAGTCTTGATTATAACGTGACATATACATATCAGTGTTGCATGCCTTACTTCATGGAAACAATAATACGGCAACAATGTGTTAATATATCTACAATATTTGTAAATACAATCAGTATCCGGACACATAGTTGATAATTGGTGAGAGTGCACCTTAGAATGTAGTGTGTTGATCAGGTTATTGTATATCGATGTGTATAATAGTAGCATTACGATAACAAAGCATGGAATCAATAAGTACTATTTAAGCATATATTTGACAATTATGAATGTAAACGCAGGAGGAGACATCCGTAACCTTCCTGGTTCCACTGGATCACACACGCACACGCATACACTCGCATGTCCGGATTGTGGGTTACGCGCGCATGCATATCCGTAGTCCGCTTATATATGTTTACAGTGTCTGTGTGGTTACGTGTTTTATGCTACTTGTGACTATTCCGCAACATATGTCTGATCCGTTGACGGACGGTGCAGAAAGCACTTACAGCTTTATATATGTAACAGTCTTTGCAGCATGGACGCTTTACGCATATCGCACATCTATATGTTCTATAGTCATAATTCCAACGTGACTGCAGTCACGCTTGACGCTTACTGTGACCAGTGCACGCTAGCTGTTCGCTGTCATTAATATGCATACCCTTGGTACCTATGTACATTTACATATCACCCCCGCACACACGCATCGCCACAGGCATCCATTCTCCTGCTGGGAAAGGTGCGGTACTGCATGTTGAACATTCCTAATTCCCCTCGCTCATGGCCCAGGATGCATATGTCGTCACCACAGGGCTGTTCAGATGACAGCTGCTTATATCCCATATGCATACAGGCCTTCGATTGTCAGGGTGTTGCTGTGGTGCTTTGGGTTTGGTCTTGGCCCACTGTACGGGACCGCCCTGACCCTGTACGAATGTTAGATGAGTCACATGGGCACATTTTGTCCGTGTCCATGGTACCATGTCACGCCCCCAATTAGTCTTAACCGTGTGCCGATTGGCGGTGTATCCGCTGTAGATCTCGCTATACTAATTGCACACGGTCTGATCGAACTAACCTACTTCCATTACTAACCCTCCGTATGTATGGCCTGTGTCGCAATATTACAAGGGTTTAACATTGCGTGACTACTTTCACTGAGCCACAGACATGTCCGTTGCTTTGTTTGGCCCGGTTCCGCTGTGCTACACACATTTAACATGGCGTAACAGGTTGAAAAGCTCAGACACGAGGACATCGGGTTGTCCGTCGTTGTCTATTATTGAATGTCTCTGTGGAGTTTGTTTCACAAAGCGACACATTGTCGGCATTGTTAACGGACATCTCGCGCACTACGTCCGCACCTACGCGGGTGACGTATGTCTGCCTTTGGCCGGCGAACAGGCATTATGCTGTGCCATTATGTCTGGGGATATATGGTTTCCTTCCTTACGTAGATGATGTGCCATACTAGCAATGACCCTAGCGATGACCCGTGTCTGGGTGTGGGTACTGCTGTATTACCCACGAGAAGAGTGGCCTTAGGGTAAGTGGTGACCTGGGCAGAAGTTGCCACCGATACATCACCCGCTACCCGCATCCTGGTCTACCTACACCAAATAGAGTCTGGAAAGGTGCCCCGAGTAGAGCAACACCCTAGACGGCTACCTACTTGGCCTATGCCTAAGGCCACATATGTGTGTGGTCCCTTGGGCATCGGACTCGAACGGGGCACGTCTGCCGTGGGTATGTCCAGCATTACCCACATCCAGCCCCAAGGCAGTCAACACAGCATCCATGGGTCCACATGGTGTCCCAGCTGTGCACTCCAGGAACTCTATGGGGAATTTAACCCACACTTCGGACAGCTGTGTAATCCTAGCCTCACCTCAGGATACGTGCACTGAGTAGTAGCACAGGGCTTACTGTAGTCACACTCCACATAGATGGTGCCTCCACTGACCCTGGTTATTACCATACCATTAGTTTGACAAGCCTTATCTGCAAAGCCATGGAGATGGATCATAATGGGACACATAGATAAAGACATAGGGGACCCGCATACTTTGGATACAACCCAGTTTAGCTTGGTCATAGTCAGATCATGCCCTTTACACGTGTTTCACTTTGTAGAATCAGTCACCAAGGCCATTGCTGAGGGTAAAGCAGTCCATACAGCCTACCTCAACCCGGCAGAGGCCTTCGACACAATACCCCCCGGGTATACTTGATAAACCCGTCATCTTGAATGTAAATCCATTCATCGCCATATGGGTCACAGAACACACATGGCCATAGTTGCTGGCGCCATGTCATACTCACAGCCAGTCACAGGTGGTGTCCCATGGGGCTCAGTCCTGGGTCCACTATTTCCAGCATCTACGGTTCCAATGTACACGCATACACAGGGGGGTTATGGGTGACAATGTTTGCATACGACTGCAAACCGGATGCCAAAGTCAGACACACATCTGACACAGATATCCTTCAGGAGTGCCTCACAGATGTGGATAAGTGGTACCAGAGACATGTCCTACAGCTAAATGCCAGGAAATGCATAGGCATACCCTTCGGGATGAACAAGGTTACCCCGAGCTACCATATAGGTGGCAGTCCACTGAGCACGGAGGGGTTACCAGTGATCTGGGGACACGTGTTGTTGTTAACCGCTCGCTTGACACACATGTTGCTAACATAGTTAGGTAGACCTTCCACATTGCCCACATCATCATGAAGGGATTCACATCTAGATCAGGGAGGTCATTGTCCCCTTGTACTCATCACTCAATAGACCTATGATTGGGTACAATGCCCGCTCACAATGTATCTGACCCAACACCTGCAGCAGCTGGAAAGGCACCAACAGTTCTTCGACAAACGGATGCAGGGTCTCAGGTATATGTGTTATACTGACCGACTGAAAGAATTCCAGCTGTATACAGTTGCATACCACTTGCCCAGAGGTGACCCGTGCCTGGCATGCACGGCTAAGTCGAACCCAGATCTGATGACTATGCTTCACGTAAATAAGGTAGATCCTCAGAACCACAAGGGCAGCTGACGTACACCTTGACACTGTCATTAATCGAACGTGTTGTTGGGACGGATTCATCACCCAGACACTCACTATGCTGTGGAACGACATCCCAGTACATGTGAGGGCAAGCACCTCGCTGGCCTTCTGTTAGTATTTACACATGGATGTCTGATTGATTTATTTAAGTACCCTTCTAAATGAATGTTACATTAGCACATTGTGAATCTTTACATTTCGATGGTCTATTTTACAGTAGTCATAATCATACGGTTTATGTGTATATATTATGGTTCATTCATATTACTAGGTGTCTGCAGTTCTGTTAATATATTGGCACAATCCGTAGGACATATATATGTAGCTTACACAGTCAGACATTTGGAAAACATTTTATGTTGGTTCATGTTTCATATATGTACATATATTTCCATTTTCCGATGAAGACTGTACCTTCAAGCAATGTCTGATGTCCTCACTGTGTGGGATGTGTAACCCAAGTAAGGTTTGTTCGCTTGTCTGCCTTTAAGGCATGTAATTAGTACCTAGCACATCTAATGTACCAACCAATTAATGCTTGTAAATGTAGTAGGTTGGACTGCATTGTATGTAGTCTGAATAAGTCTGCTTATGAAGCAGACGGCGGGCTCCAATAGACTATGGTGACTGCCTTTAATTCTTGGTGTGCTCTGTTGGTCACTGACGGTCCCTACAGTACTCGCCTTTGCTTTGGACTTCATTGGCTGGTTGTCTGTGTTTCTTGTATGGGGAATGTCAACTGTAGTCCCTATGTGTATGACTTGTGTAATGCCTTACTACGGCAGTGTAATTCCACCGGTTTGCATTTATGTGTGCCATCTTAGTCATACGCTTGTCCATCCATGTGAATTGCCTACTATACACTGGTATAGGGCTGTACACATTTCACACCTGCATTTTGCATTCTCCGGAGTATGGTGTGCATTATTAGCGGAGAGTGACGCAGGTGCTGACACGCCCCTCCCACGGGCGGAAAGGATTGCCTGCGAAACAACACCGAGGCCAGATTCTACATACCCAGACTCCCTTGACTGCAACAGTGGACAGTACCCATTACACATCCTTCATGTGTGCTGCAGTGTGATGTGGACGCAGCTGAATGGACCCGATACCCTGGGTATTTCTGTGCATGTGTGCTGCAGTTCATGGACAGCTATCATCAACATTGAACACGCTATGCGTGCATGTGTACCTGTGACGTGGTACAATTAGGTCACATGAGTAATGCAGGAAGCTAGCAGGCATTCTCTGAACAGAATTTTTGGGTCCTACAATGGACACCGATGTGCATATGTCAAGTTAGATGTTGCTGGACTGTGTCCACCTGCCCAGTGCTTTTCACTGCTGGTGTATGTTCCCAATCGCGATGTCTGTTTGACTACCCATTCCACATGGTGCTACATAACCAGCTGAGTTAGTACTGTGAACAAATGACATACATCCAAAGATGCTGGTTACCAACTGCTTCATATAAACCTCAGACATCCCAATGGGACATATCCGTCACTATATTTCCAATATAACACCACCGAACATGTTGCTTACCTATGCATTCATTTAACCATGTTGTCTTCAGAGGTGGGAATGCCATAGTTTACACATCCTACTTGACGCTGTGTGTGTGCCATTAGTATGTGTTCCACAGGTCGCACATCTGTTCCGCTGTACGGTAGCGGGTGCTCCTCAGTCTGTTGCTGGCAGACTGAGTGCTGTGTACGCCGGTGTTGGCACGACAGTCCGGCTTTGTATGTGGAATGTCAACTGTGGTCCCTATGTGTATTTCCTGTGTCATGCCTTACCGCTGCTATGTCATTTACCCGGTTTGCAGTTGTGGGTGCCATCCTGGCCATACGGGTGTCCATCCATGACAATTGCCTACTGGACACTAGTATAGGGCTGTACACATTCCACACCTACATTTAGCATTCTCCGGAGTATGGTTTGCATTATTAGCGGAGAGTAAGGCAGGTGCTACGACACATCCCTCCCACAGGGCGGAGGAAGGATTGCCTGCGAACAACACCGAGCACAGAGTCTACATACCCAGAATCCCTTGACCGCAACAATTGACAGTACCCATTACACATCCGCCATGTGCGGAAGTGTGATGTGGATGCAGTTCTATGGACCCGGTACCCTGGGTATTTCTGTGCATCTGTGCTGCATTACATGGACAGCTATCAGCAACATTAAACACGCTTTGCGTGCATATGTGTACCTGTGACGACAATGAGTTCACTTAAGTGTTGAAAGAAGGCGGCATTCCTGTCTTTAGACAAATTTTTGGGTCCTACATTGGACACCACTGTGCATATGTAAAGTGTAGAGCTTGTCGGACTGTGTCCTTGTGAGCAGTGGGTTTCACTGATACTGTGTGTTCAGAAATCGCGGATGTCTGTTGGACTACCCATTCCACATGGTGCTACATAACCAGGTGATTTACTACTGTGGACAAATTACATACATCCAAAGATGCTGGTTAGCAAATGCTCCATTTAAACCGCAGACGTCCCAATGGGACATATCCGCCACTGTATTTCCACTATAACACCACCAGAACATGTTGCTTACCTATGCATTCATTTAACCATGTTGTCTTCATAGGTGGGAAAGCCATAGTTTACATATCCTACTTGACGCTGCGTGTGTGCCATTAGTATGTGTTCCACAGGTCGCACATCTGTTACGCTGTACGGTAGCGGGTGCTCCTCAGTCTGTTGCTGGCAGATTGAGTGCTGTGTACGCCGTGTTGGCACGACGGTCCTGCTTTGTATGTGGAATGTCAACTGTAGTCCCTATGTGTATTTCCTGTGTTATGCCTTCCCGCTGCTATGTCATTTACCCGGTTTGCAGTTGTGGGTGCCATTCTGGCCATACGGGTGTCCATCCATGACAATTGCCTACTGGACAGTAGTATAGGGCTGTACACATTACACACCTACATTTAGCATTCTCCGGAGTATGGTTTGCATTATTAGCGGAGAGTAAGGCAGGTGATACGCGACACATCCTCCCACGGGCGGAGAAAGGATTTCCTGCGAACAACACCGAGCACAGAGTCTACATAGCCAGAATGCCTTGACTGCAACAATTGACAGTACCCATTACACATGCGTGATGTGTGCGGACTGTGATGTGGGCGTAGTTCTATGGACCCGGTACCCTGGGTATTGCTGTGCATCTGTGCTGCATTACATGCATAGCTATCAGCAACATTAAACACTCTTGCGGTGCATATGTGTACCTGTGACGACACTGATTTCAGGTACGCATTGAAATAAGACATAATTTGGTTCTTTCCACAATTTTTGGGTCCTACACTGGACACCACTGTGCATATGTAAAGTGTAGAGCTTGTCGGACTGTGTCCTTGTGAGCATTGGGTTTCACTGATGCTGTGTGTTCAGCAATCGTGTATGTGTGCTTGACTACCCATACTGTGTTGTGCTACAGGAACCATGTCTTCCGACACCAGAAACCAATGCTATACATCCAATGTTGCAGGTTAACAACCACTTTCATACCATACCCAGAGGTCACGATTGGGAGGTATTGCCACTTTATTATCGGAACAACAACCCCAGACTGTGTACATCATGGGAACTTAAATTGTTTTCTCATGGGAATAACACAGCCTTGCAAGGCACCTTGTACATTACAGTATCCTTTTGTGATTGTAGCTGTTTCAAGGACCCTAGACTGTTACGATACAGTGGACAGTTAATTTCTTGATACGCTGCTTTGTCTGTCTGGTAGGAGTTGTACTGCTATCTTCCATTGAGCTCACAAGGCCATCCTCCTCTGGGAAGGAGTGCTGTTATGCATGTACATACATTTATTGTTCTGTAACCCAGCACATAATTAATGATGACAGACATGAGCCTGCTGTCCTGCTTACTGCCAGGTTCAGAATTCCATCACAGTACAGCTTAGCTTCACCAATTACATGCAGGCTTAGTTCTGCTGCCATATTGTACGGTACAATTCAATACATTATATAGTATTTCGAGTGTAAACTGGAACTTCATATGTGTTTCTATATATTTTACGAACAACATCCATCCAGCCATATGCATGTTGTTCCATCCTTTACCTTGACCATGTGTATTTGTCCGTCCAGCCACGCTAATCTCCACATGTGATGTCCCAGTTTCCCCTCTTTGCCTGTAGCACCCTGATAGGATGTCCTGTGTGTTAGGCACCTGTTCCGCTATATGTGATCGACTTCACTGCAAAGATAATCGCCGCGGTGGTCCAACGACCGACTTGTCCACATGTGTACACTTATGTGCACCGTGGTCGTATGCAAACCTAGATGGTTTGGACGGGTACATACTACATGCCGGATGTACACATTCTGCTGACACATTCACATGCAGCCATTTACATATCTGTACCTGCGGTGGGTTGCTGACATGTGGGTAATGATTTGCCCGCTGGCATTGCCTAACACAAACATCTTACCACAGTTCAGGTATGCACATTGTGTGTGGTTGTATAGCTGCACACGGATGCTAGCAGGTTTGGGTGCTGGGGTATACATGGGTGTGACTGACATGTACAATGAGGCTATTGTGTAGTACATCCGAATGCATGGGTTCTGCTTCTGGATATTACACTTCATCATACACCATCCAGTGTATGCAACAGAGATGTTGCTGGGTCTGGGATATGTTGCTATGCACATGTTTGCCTGTGTTTGGGGTATCTTGCTTCCTTACTGTTGTTATGTCGGCACAGCTACCCGGCTATGTACTGTCACTACTGCTTGTGACCATTATGGTTGGCACCTTTTCCAATGCCCATAGTGGGGCATGTTATGTGACACTTCGAATTTGCAGGACTACACATACCCAGGGCTAGCGTAGTAGACAGAACTTCACTTGTTTGCCATACTATGAGCCTATTCTGTTAGCGCTTGGGTTCCTTATTTATTTTCTTATGCCATGTCTGTGTTCCATACCGTAATGTATATGTTTTATGCTACTATTTACATGTATATTGCGGGAATTTGCGTGGCAGGGGATCGCAGGTCATTTTCCATTTTTACGATTGTTGCAGGGACACGACTGTCCAATCAGGGACTGTCCATGGCACTTTGGGACAGCAGGTTCCCTGGTGACCATGCCCATGTCGCTGCTGGGGTTTCCACCTTTTCCATTTTCCGATCAGGGATATTTCTGGGACTCACATCTGCCTTTACAGGCCGACACATACAAACGGTCACTATATAGCATAGAAATTCACTTGTTTGCCTAAATAATTTGCTTATTATTGTGGCAATTTCCTTGCTTATTCTGTTTATTGTGTCATTTCGGTATTTCTGTTACAGAAATAACCAATTCATGCTACCATTACATTACATACGGGATATCATTGTGTCCTACACTCGTAGCACATCAGCCATTTCTAATACGTTTTTTCGGGACACAACTGTCCATGGAGAGACTGCCCCAAACAAAGTGGGACAGGTGGTGACCTTAGTCGCTGCTCCTATGTCGGTGCGGCGCTGACATGCGGCTGTACACCTTCTCTGAGTGTAAACACTGACAGTGCATTGCGGACGGAGGCGGTCTTATGCGTATCCTTTGCTCCTTGAACGGGTACACTTATGCCTTGGTGGCTTCTATTTGCTTCTCCGCTAATTTGGAACGGGACTATGTTGCATCGTACTGCGCGCTTCATTCTGCACGGGACCTGGCTGCTGCCATTACTATTGTGGGCGGACCGTGGCTGTCAGCACATTAGGTTGCTCACCTCCTGCCGGCTTAGACACGCCTCCAGACGCATCCTACCTGGGCTCGCTCACGTACACTACGCACGTGTCTGTGATTCCGGTGCACTCTCATTAATATGTATATGGCGCTACTGCGCCGGATATTCCATGCACCGCCGGCGCAGGCCTTACGCCGGCCTTGCGCCGAGCTTCATGAATCCCGGGGAATGTGTTGTTCTGCCCGAGGATGCTAAATTGTACTGATAATACTGTATGTGTATTGCAGTATAATAATTCCCCCTTTATATGTAGGTGGAAATATTGATCAAAGTTCTTAGTTTATGCTGCAGACAGGAGGGACTTTTTAAAATCAAACAAGCTAGAAAAATAACATAACATGGTAGTGTTCTAGCATTTGAAAAGGTCTGTTTCTTGCATTTGTAAAGCTATTAGTAGTTTTTTTTCATCAGCAAATGCCTGCAACTGAAGACAGTGAGTCTGCATGAGGTAATAAATCAGAAAATGACTGAGTAATGTGCTGCGGTGCATTTGAATGACAAACATCATAATGCTTTAAAAAGGGAAATGGCAAATAATTCAGTGAAAATTAATGAAAGATGGCACAGGGGAAGTTGTATTTATACAATCAGTTGCATATCCAGTAGCCTTTGTACTTTAATATTAAGTATGAGAGTGCACAGTTTGAGTTATTAATTTAAAGGTAGCCACTGCAATACAAATCATTTAACTGAGAGGATAGAAGTTGCTTTTCACCTATGGGAGGGGAATGGAGAAAAGATATGGACAAGACTGTAGCTGTGCTGTTGGTAAGATGGGCTCTGGCATGCACTTTCAGCAAGATTAAACCTAACTTTAGAATACGTAAAGCCTATGGGTGCAGATGTCTGTTTGGGATGACGCAGTCATGGTGTAGCAGTTAGTGTTGTCACCTCATAGCTAGAGGTTCTCCGGTGTGATTTTAGGCTGGGGTATATTCTGTGCGGAGTTTGCATGTCCTACCTGTGTTTGCATGGGTTTCTGCCAGGTGCTCTGGTTTCATCCCACATTCCAAAGGCATGCAGTAGGTAGACTGGACACTCTAAAATGGCCCTAGGTGTGTGTGTCTGTGCATGCGAATGTGTGTGGTGCACCCTCCGAAGTGGGTTGGACCTTGGGCTAGTGACTTGAGCCCATAAAACCTGTAACTGCTATAGAAAAAACAAGCGCTGAAAGGTGCTCGTTACCCGATGTACCACATGGTGTATAAAAAAGAGTGAGTCTGTTTGGGGCAACTGGCCCTATATGTAGGGGTAACGTCCCTTTTTGGAAAGTATATATAGTTTAGTGTGGTTGCAGTGATTTAAAAGGGGTTGGGGTTGAATATTTATTGAAGCAAAAAGTCTGAGAAAATGTGACGTGGGTTCAGAGATGAGAAGCAGCAACTGCAAACAAGATCAACCTGCTAGCCATCATTGTGTGCATGTAAGCTGCAGGTTGGAAACATATTTAGAAGAACTGTCTTGTGGAATATGTTAAGGCATTCTGATAAAATGCTATTACATTATCAGTTTTATCGTGGAATGTAAATGGCATTGTGCAGGTATAGGAAAAAGCAGAGAAGTACTGGATTATGTATATTATGAAGAATAGGGTGCAAAAATCAATGTGATAGAAGACACATTTGGATAGAACTGAGCATATGAATTCTGACAATTCCAGAATGGCAGTTCAGCTGAGTACAGGTATAAAGGAAAAGGGGTAATACTATTTGGAAGGTACTCCAATAGTGATAGAAGAGGAGAAAAATAATAATAGTAGATATGTGATAATAAAATTAAGAATGTTTTGCTAGGGCAGAGGATTATCACCGGCATATATTTATATTTCACCTATAACTGCTGTTATTAAACTTAAGAGAACTTTGGCAGAAATAATTGGCTTTCAACAGGAAATATTACTGATATGCAAGGACTGGAGTCTGATTTGCAATAGTGAGGATGTGTCAGAGAGTTCTAGAATGGAAAATAAAACAAAAGAGGCCAAATCTCTGAAGAAATATATGAGAATATGTGGAATGGAATATGTGAGTTTACTAGCAGGAGCTCAGAAGTTACATACTATACCTCAAGGTATAGCAGCTGGGCTAGACTGAATAGAAATTATATTTCTCAGGAGCATTGGTATTTAATTGAAAACTCTGAAATATGTACAGTTAACTGTTTCAGATCATGCCCCAGTAAATATTAAAACTATGCTGGGTAATGAAGTACAGACACTGGCACTTTACACTTACCTGTTAAAAAGAGAAGAATTTAAAGAATGGGTAATGGAAATAGTTCAAGACTTTTTAAATAACGTGGACATTTTATTCAGAATGGATAGCTAAGAAGTGTGATGAAATGCAAATGGAGTTTAAAATATGGTAAAAATAAGAGAGACTGATAGGAGAAATAAACCGGAATTATTCAGATGGGTTGTCAAAGGTTAAAGTATTACAGAAGGAGGAGACTCTCACAGAACAAAAACAATTGCTGAGAGATAAAGTTATGTAAGGGAGTATTTGGGTAATATGCATGTGTTTAGAAAGGTTGCTGTTAAGCAAATATTTTTAATAACTCAGGAGCACAGACTTCCAAGATGGCTGTACATTGATCAACAGGTTTATTTGAGCTCTTCTGGTTTGAATTAATTGCAACTTTGGGTAAAGTTGTCACTGGCTAATAAGTACACTAGCTGGATGCCGGCATAGAAGACATTTAGAGAACCTTAGAGAGAATATACCAGAACCAGCGAAGAGAAGATTGTGACTTGGAAGAATCCTGCCATAGAAGAGAAAACTGTAGCTGTGAAGAATCCTGCAGCTGTTCAGCAAAAATCAGTTTGTTTAACCTTGGGTTTCGAAGATGGCTTCCAGAAATCTGGAAGGAAAAATCAGATGTGCTAAGAGGTGTTTAAAATGAATGAAACACTGAAGGAATATTTCAACTCAAATAAAAAGCAGGAAATTAGAAGATAATTTAACTAAATATTTAGACGAATTGATAAAACTGCAAAAATCAGAGGTTAAAATGAAGAAAAGGCTGTCTGAATATGAGGCTTCTCAAGAAGAGCTGTTTCAAAAAAACAGAAGGCAGCTGTAACAGTCTTACACTGGACCAGTAATCAAGGAGCCTCAATCCTCACCACTGGCAACAATGGGAACATACACTAGGAGGATAACAAGTACACATACAGTATTTTCAAGTGCAGCTCTCTGCATCAAGTGTAATTTCCATTAAGAGCACATAGACACCACAGTCACTCCAAGGCTGGTTTCTCCTTTCTGTAGATCTCAAATAAGACTGGCACAGTTACTGAGTTGAGATTTCAGCTGAGTGACCAAGCCAAGACCTACCAGCACCCTCTCTGTCCAACCAGTGCTGTGTGTCCCTGCCCAAGTAGCTGACACGCACACTCTGAGGTTTGATTTACACACACACACACACACACACACACACACACACACACACACACACACACACACACACCTGGGAGAGGCTGGCACACGTTTACTAGCTATGCCCCCGTCTGCCCAGGTTATAAGGTAGTTACCACTGCCACCAGTCAACTCCTTATCAGCTACTTTAAGGCCCTTAACGAAGGGCATCCAATCTTACTGTGTAATATTAATATTAGTCCAAATGGTAGTTTGACTGAGAGCAAGGCTATTGGGAGTGGCCCACAGAGTCTCACCAAATAAATATGCAAGTACTCTCAAAACTTAAATATCTCTACACGGATCAGCCACAATGAAAGGTTTAAATATATTTACTAATAAATAATAAAAGAACAAGAAATTACTCTGTATATTTTCACAGTCACATCAGAGTTCAAAATCACAGAAAATATTTAAGACACTGAAGGACAGTTACAAAAAGAAAGAAAAATATTTAAATTAAGCTTCACTATATTCCTGATTGTATTTGAGAGTTACTGTGCCCTAGAAACTTACTTATAGAGCAAGGCAGATGTGTGGTGAGTGGGTCTTCTGGTTGCCAGGTCCAAGACAGAATACAGAATGCTGTCTCTCTCTAAGAGACTTCTCAAATTAATATTTAAAGTATTACTACTGGGATAGCTTGCAGAATGGCATCATTTCTTGTCATCTGACTCTAGTTCCCAGATGAAACCCCCACTGATTGAAGCTGGCAGTGTTTAGCATCTATTTGTGAAAATACATAGACCTCAGATCTTTGGCAGATGCTGGAAGTCATAAAACAATTGCATTCCTTCATGCTTTCAGAGGTAATAATTAGTTCACTCAGAAGACAATATGGAAAGCTTCTCAGCACAGACTGTGTCTGTAGCTGCATTGAAAACTGAAAGATACCATCTTTTATTGCATAGCCATAAAGTCATTTAATTTCAGTTAGTTTTTTTTCTGAGGTTAACCTCCTGTATTTCATAAGTTCATAGGTTGGTACTAGGCTATCGGCCCTAGGGCCTACACAAGCCTAGCCATAACAATTCCCTGGCTATTTCCTCCCACAATATTTACTTTCCTGGACCCCTGTTTAGCAGGGTGACTGACGTGATCCCCGGGGTGAATTTCCCATCTCCCATCCAATTGTCAAGGTTCCTTTTGAAGAGGGCCAAAGAGGCGCTCTGCTTGACATGTATGGGCAGTCTATTCCAGAGTCTGGGGAGTCTCTGGGTCAGGAACCTATCCCTCCAGCATGTTTTGTTTATTGTGATGACAAGGTTTAGATCCCCGGAGCATGTGGCTCTGAGGGATTGGGATTTTGTATAGCATGTCCAACAGCTCTGGGTTTGACATGGCCTTGTATGTTAAGTAGATATCGCCTCTGAGTAGATGATATGTGACAGAGTATAGCTGGAGTTTTTTTTAGACGGTCAGCATAGGGCATCTGCTTTAGGCCTGTGATTCTTTTAGTGAGGTATTTCTGCGGCCGTTCCAGTTGCAGATGTCTTGAGAGGTACATACCAAATGGGGCATTGTATTCTATACTGGGTCTAATGAGGGATGATAGTGTCCATTGACCTCCTTTTTTCTGGATGAAAAGCCCTTGGTGATGAGGTGTGCCACATAGAAGGATTTCTTAACTGTTGTGGCGATGTGGTTATCGAAGGTGAGACCACTGTCCACCTGTGTCCCTAAGTCTATTATCACACTTTCGGTGTTTAGTGTACTGCCACCTATGTGGTAATTCACGGGTACATGTTTTTTTCCCAAAGGGGATAACTATACAATGTTAAGTTGTCTGTCTCGCCTTCATTCTTGCTGGTTGGGTTCGGAGCCGATCCTCGGCTCCGACTCCGCCATCTTCAAAAGCTCGAGAGCTGCTTACTGGCTCGAGGCCCCCCTATATCCCATGATGCCCGGTGCTAGATACCCAGATCTTGTTTGCCGCTTCTGCTACGAGGTTGCGTTTACTGGCGCAGGTCATATTCTTTCACTTTACTGATATATTAGAACTTTTTGGTATATTATTAGTTAGAATACTTAGTGTTCATACATAGTTGTAGTATTTGTTAGTGTTTAACCCCCTTGAAAACTCATTTTCTTCTTAGAGAGTTTTCGCTCCCTCCCCTTCTCCCGTTTTCCTTTTTAAGGTAAGCCGTTTCAGTTAGAGGCTTATCCTTGTTTCCTTTTTCAAGGTAGTAAAAATTTTTCATTAGAAATTGTGGTAGTTGGTAGGTCTGTTTAGCCTTTCTTATATTATAAAGTGTGTGTGTGCTGTTAGGGTGTGGTAACTTGTGTGGACTGTGTGTGTTTTTTTCTAGTTACCTACTTCCCTTTGTACTCTTTCTTTGTATTTTGATATTTCCTTTACAGGAATGTCTAAAGACACGAAAGTGTCTGGATTCAAGAAGTGTGACTCAAGCTGTCAGAAAATGTCACTGACAGATGGTCACACTTCTTGTGTCTATTGCTTGGGCACCCTACACCTGCAGGACTCTTGTTCGGTGTGTCATGCCTTTAGTCCAAGAGTCCTGCAGGAGCGTAGGCATAAGCTTATCCTTAGGGGTTTGCTTAAACCTGAAGGATCACCGGCCAAGGCTCAGTCAGTGAAACCTTCCAAGCCATCGGAGCCGTCGTTGGGTGTGGCGTCTGCTTCAACTTCGGTTCCGGCTGGAACCGAAGTACCTATCTCCAAGCCAACTTTGGCTCTGACTGGAGCCGAAGTACCTATCTCCCAGTCGGCCCCGACTCTTCTGTCGGAACAGTCAGGGAGTCGAAAACGCTCCAGATCACCATCCTTAGAGTCGATACATTCGGCTCCGGGTCGCCCTTGTTGCAGTCGGAGAGAAGTCATCGATCCCACTCTTCTCGGTCGTCTAGACTATCTGACCATGATTTGGAGAGAGTGGTGAGCAGGCTTTTAAAATTGCAGGCCCTGGCTAAAATGCTATCCAGCCCCCCCTCATCAGGGTTCGGCTCTACCTGTCTCTGCAGTAGTTCCTCCTTCGACTCGCTCTGAGCCGGAGCATGCTGAGGCTGGGATCGTGGGACCATCGGCACCAATACCTCCCCTTTCGGTTCCGTCGTTGGCTCCGATCTCTTCCATGGTGCCGTCCTTGGAGGGATCTGGGCGCCGGGACTCCCTCGGCTCCGAGGGGGTGGGTGGCATCGGACCCTTGTCCGACTCCGTTCTCCCTCTCAGAGCTTCGGTGTAGGTGAGTTCAGCTCCTACATCGGCTTTGGAGCCATCTCTCTCGGTGCCAGGAAGGATTCCGGTCTCTTCGGAGCCGGAGCTTTCTCCGATATCGGGAAGAGGTGCCTTTGAGGTCATGAGGAGTGTGCTGGCATCTGAGTCAGCCTCATGGTCAGCCTCATCGGCTCCTCTCCCCCCATGGTGCCTGCTCCTGCCTCTGCCCCTCCTTCAGACCCCAAGCATGGGGAACAAGCGCTCCACAGCACCCCATTGGGTGTATCTTCCTCTTCCAAGGCCTCCCCCGTTCATTCAGAGGAGCCCTCTTGAAAGAGGAAATGCAAGAGAAAGCATGTCGACTCCCCTGAGTCTGTCACTTCAGATACCGTCTTGGAGGAGTCGAAAGGGTCCTCGAGATCCCCCTCTGAGGATGTCTCCTTCTCAGACATCCTTGAGATTCTTAGGCAGAGGGGGAACTGGACTACCCTTAACCCTTCCGAGGATGAGTCTGTTTTCCTGGACGCGTTTGCATCCCGACCCTCCACCTCCTGGGTGTCTCCGCCTTTCGATCCACTGATGTCTGTGGTGGCTCGAAAGGCGTGGTCAGCTCCAGACACTATGGAACCAACTCCCCGCAGGCCTACAAAATTTATCACTGCCCCACAAGACAAGCAATTTCTGACCGAGGGTGTTCCCGTTGATGCCATGGTGGTAGCAGCAGCCACAAAAAAGGAGTTGGCTGAAACTTCTTCATCTGTCCATCCCACTAATAAGGAATCTAGATGATGGACAGATATGGGAAGCAGACGATTTCCTCAACGACCTTCTCCATGAGGTCACTGAACTATTTGTGCCACTTTACCCGCCTTCAAAGGGATCTTCTTAAAGAGCTAGGAGATACCCTTCAAGATCCATCAGCTGCGGTGGCCCAGGCTAAGGTTGCCTCCCAGCTGGCGACTCTTAATTCGGTAGTAAACTCCTCCATGCGGCTCATCTCTTATGCAGCCGATGGCACAAGTAGGGCTGCAGGCACAGGCGTGGCTTTGAGGAGGCATGCTTGGATGCGGTTATGCAACTTTGCGAAACCCTTCACGGCATCTTTCACCAACACCCCCTTTGATGGTTCTGCTCTGTTTGGACCACAGGTGAAGGATACCCTTACCAGGTGTGAACAGGAGGGCAAGACTCTCTCTGCTGTGGGAGTCCATTTTTCCACTCCTTCAAGACCGTATCCCAAGGGTCAGAAGAGAGGGAAAATGTGGTTCCGAAAACTCCAGGGAGCCGTGCCTGACACATGTGGAGAGTTCCCCTCCAGGGGCAGAGGAGGGAGCAACAATAGATGCCGCCCTAGGGGCAGAGGGGGTCCGCAAAATCAGGGCCAAAGAGAATCTTTCTCTGACAAGCCCTTCCAGCATCCCTGAAGTGCTGCCCAGCTGTCCACCTTCGGAGGCAGTCGGGGGAAGATTATCGCTGTACCCAAAAGCCTGGCAAAGTATAACACACGACAAATGGGTACTGTCTGTCATATCCGAAGGCTACAAAATCCCCTTCCTTTGCACTCCACACATTCCCAACAAATCCCTTCCAGATGTTGCACCCAATCTAAGGGATCAAGCAGTTCAAGAAATTTCAAAACTGCTAAGAAAAAGAGCCATCCAGTCAGTCCCAGCAGACCAGCAAGGATCCGGAATTTACTCAAGGTTCTTTTTGGTACCACAAAAGACAGGGGACTGGAGAGCCATTCTGGATCTCAGCAGACTAAACAGGTCTGTTCAAAGAACGAAGTTCAGGATGGTCACGCTACAGTCCATTTTACCCTTTCTGAGTCAGGACAATTGTATGTGCTCCATAGATCTTCAGGACGCGTACTACCATATCAAAATGGACAGACGCTCCAGAAGATTCCTTCGCTTCTGGCTGGGAGCCAGTCATTATCAGTTCAGAGCTCTGCCCTTTGGTCTCACCACAGCCCCCAGGGTGTTCACCAAATGTTTGGCAGTAGTTACCGCTCACCTGAGACGGCAAGGATTCCAGGTGTTTCCATATTTAGATGACTGGCTCCTTATTGCAACCACCAGGCATCACCTGCTGCGAGCCAGAGACTACACCATCCAAACTTGCTCCAAACTAGGCATCACAATAAATTTCGAAAAGTCTGCATTGCCGCCTTGTCAATCTATCACCTTTATAGGCGCAAACTTAAATAAAAAGGACATGTCAGCGAGACTTCCAGTAGACAGAGTGTTAGACATTCGACGACATGTGCAGGTCTTATTAGGATGCAAAAAAATTCAGGCCAGATTCGTCCTAAGAACATTGGGTCTCATGGCAGCGGCTATCATACTAGTCCCCCTTGCACGTTTTCACATGAGGATTCTTCAATGGATGCTGTTCACATAATGGTCCTTCCAGCAACTCCCATTGTCTCACATGATAATGATCACACAGTCATGCAAAAACCATCTTGTTTGGTGGATGGTTTCCCCATCATTACACCAGGGCAGACAATTTGTTGTTCCTCCTCCAGTAGCTACAGTGACCACTGATGCCTCCCTGATCAGGTGGGGGGGGGGCATTTTCAGAGCAGAACAGTCCAAGGCACCTGGCAGCCTCACGAGTACCATTTGCATATCAACGTCTAGGAGATGAGGGCCGTGCTTTTAGCGTTGCAAGCTCTTCAGAACTCTCTTCCCACCGGGACCATTGCAATTCAAACAGACAATATGTCAGTAGTATGGTACATCAACAAGCAGGGTGGAACCAAGTCCTACCCCTTATGTCGAGAAGCACTCAGACTTTGGCAGTGGGCGATCTCTTCCCAACGGTTTCTGATAGCAGCGCACATCCCTGGGAAGTCCAACATTATAGCAGACAGGCTGAGCAGAGCAATTCTCATGCTTCACGAGTGGTCTCTCAATCAGACTGTGGCGGACAAAATCTTCCGCAAATGGGGTCAGCCTTGCTGCGACTTTTTTGCCACCCCCTTCAACAGCAAGTGTTACAATTTCTTCTCCCTCTTCCCGGACACTTCCCCAGAGATGCTCTAGTTCACGATTGGCCTTAGGGACTTCTTTATGCATTCCCTCCGTTTCCCAAACTAATACAGAAAGCTACCACATTGGGATGCAAGATGATCCTCATTGCCCCTTACTGGCCTCAACAAATTTGGTTCCTGTTCCTGCATCATCACCTTCTGGAGCAACCCTGGACCCACTTCCAGACCTCCTGATCCATCAGTCGGGCGGGCTGCACCAATCTCTTCAATCTCTCCAGCTCACTGCTTGGTTGCTCCACTTCTGACCAGGCTTCCGAACATCTCCCACTCGGTACGTGAAATCATTTTATCCTCGCATAAGTCTACCACTAGAAAAACTTATGCTAGTAAGTGGAAACGTTTTTCCTTATGAGCAGAGACCAGGAATATAGATCCCTTTTCAGCCCCTGTGCACCATATTTTAGAATTTCTAGTAGAACTTTTTCAAACTGGATCCTCTTCTGCCACGATTAGAGTTCAGCTAGCTGCAATTTCAGACTTTCATATAGGCCTAGCTGATACAAGCATCATGTCCCATAAGGTTTGTAAAGCCTTTCTTAAAGGGACCACTCTACTCAGGCCCCCAGTAAGAGATCCCCCGCCTCAGTGGGATCTGAATTTGATTTTAGCTTCCCTGATACTGCCCCCCTTTGAACCTGCAGCTTCTTGTTCTTTGAAGTTTCTTTCTTGGAAAACCCTTCTTTTGGTTGCAATTACGTCGGCTAGAAGAGTTTCGGAACTTCAGGCTCTTTGTGTTCGTCGTCCTTACCTAGTTTTTCACAATGATAGAGTTTCTCTTCGGACTAACCCTTCCTTTCTTCCAAAGGTTGTTTCTGATAATAATTTGAATCAGTCCATTGACCTACTAGTGTTTTTTCCAAATTATTCCAACAAAGCGGAATACAAATTACATCAGTTGGACATTCATAGACAATTACGCTTTTACTTGCATAGAACCAAGCAAATCAGAAAATCAGACCATTTGTTCCTGTCCTATGCTGAGGGTAAACAAAGTATACCGGTGTCGAAAGTAACCTTATCTAGGTGGTTGACATCTATTATTACATTTATATATCAGTTAAGGAATAAAGAGCTTCCTGCTAAACCAAAAGGTCACTCCACTAGAGCTCTAACTACTTCAGTGGCCTTTCAGGCAAGATTGCCAATGGAAACTATTTGTGCAGCAGCTACATGGGCCAATCCTCATACCTTCATTTCAGATTATAAGCTGGATGTGGCCTCCAGGAGCAGAGCTGATTTTGGTTCCACTGTTCTGAAGAGTCTGTTCCGATGAGCCACCCAGGATTGAGGTGCTAGGGACGCTGTCCCAACCAGCAAGAATGAAGGCGAAATAGACAACTTAACATTACGAAGTTATGTACCTACCATAACGTTCCATGTTAGTTGTCTTCTTCTCGCCTTCTTTCTTGTGTCCCACCCTCCATCCCCCTATCCTAGTAGACCAAAAAGAGTTCCTTATGTTTTTTTATCACTGGCTGAGTCTTCTCTGGCTATTACTTCTCACTATCAGTCTCTCCAGTAGGTTCATGCATCCTACTACAGTTTACTGTATTATTATTATTATTATAATTGTTATTATTATGTCTCTAGTTAGGTTTACCAAACGAGATCTGGGTATCTAGCGCCAGGCATCATGGGATATAGGGGGGGCTCGAGCCAGTAAGCAGCTCTCGAGCTTTTGAAGATGGCCGAGTCGGAGCCGAGGATCGGCTCCGAACCCAACCAGCAAGAAAGAAGGCGAGAAGAAGACAACTAACATGGAACGTTATTGTAGGTACATAACTTCTTATTTCTTGGCATTGAGCTTGAGCCCGTGGCTCTGGCACCAAGCATCTGTTTCTGTAAAGCCCTTTTGTAGAATATCCACATAATTTGGGGATTCAATAATGGCTCCCAGTTAGCAGTCTTCTGCGAACTTTGTTAGCCAAGTCCTTTAGTGTTGGCCTGTACTTCAGAGAAGTAGATGCCAAACAAGAGCAGTCCCAGAACTGAACCCTGAGGTACTCCACTTGTCACTTGTCTGGAGCTGGATTTGGAGGTGGCTACTTTTACAGTGTGAGTTCTGTCAGTAAGCCAGCTGGCAACCCATCGAGTGACGTAGGGATTAATGCCCAGCTTTCCACTATTAAAATATATACATTTAAACAGTTACAATAGTGCATGTACATTTCTGTTATTTTCTAGTAGGGCACACTGTGGTTACATTTTAAGCACAATCACTTTATAAAATACCTTTTTAACACATCTGTACAAACCAGCTTAATATACACATGAATTACAGTTCTAACACAGTTGTAACACAAGCATCTTATATAAATCATGTTGATATTCACAAATGACATATAATTATTTACAAAATTCCAGATAACTGTGCTGGCAGTATCACAACAGCACACAGATAAAAACCTGATATTTTCTGCTGTACTAGTGAAGCTGGAAGGCTCAAGCTTTATTAATTTTGACTGAAACCGAGTTAAAACCTCAAATCCCTGACCCAGACATCCTTCCCCCAGGATATTACATACTACGGGTTGATAACAAGAAATAAGGTGGTGTAGCAATACTTTATGCCAACCACCTCACCCTCACATTCCTACCTAAACCCACCCCATCCTTTTCACCTGCTGAACTGCTCACTGCAAACCTCAAAATTAATTACCATTATGCCATTACCATGGCTGCAATTTATATACCTCCAGGAGACAACATCCCCATACTAGAAAATATACTTTCCTTCTCACAAAATATTCACAACAAAATTATTCTCTTAGGGGACGTGAATATCAACTAGTTAACCATCTCTGATGACCATTCCAAAATAAACAATTTATATGGCTTCTCTCAGCTCATCACCCACCCAACCCACTCAAGTAACTCTCACACTACACATAGCCTTAAAGACGGGATACTTGTATCCCAACCTTCGAAATACCACAACCCCCAAACTTTGCCAAACTGTATAAGTGATCACTCACCAGTAAATGTTACTAGGTTTTCTCCCCAATTTTATAATCCACCCAGATACATCACTTGCTGCAAACTCTCTAACTTTATCTCTGACACTTTTAACATCCTTCTCTCTAAAGTTAATTGGAATTTTCTAAAATACCTCCCCCTAGATGAAGCTGTCCTTCACTTCATCTCTACCTTTCTGAGCATTCTAGACTCTCTTGCTCCTGTTTGTACCATATGCATCAAATCTACAGTTTCACCCTGGCTGTCCAAAACTACTCTCAGCCTTATGAAAAACAGAGACAAGCTTTGGAAAGTATGGTCCCAAACTAAACTTTCTAGTGACCTGCAAAAAATATAGAGAAGTCAGGAACTTAACAAAGAAACACACAAAGATAAAAAGGACTTTTACTATAACCCTCCTACTGCACTAAAATAAAACTCAAAAAAATTCTGGCACTCTGTTAACCAGATATTACACCCAGGTAGTCATTCCTCCCAAAATCCATCCCCTGACAAAACACCTGCAGAAATTGCTTCTTTGTTTAACTCCTACTTTATTGACTCCATATTCAAGCTATTAAATCCGAACTCATTGTCTACTCCGAACCCTCATGTCACGAGCTCTCCTACCACAACATCCCTTTGAAATACCTTCTCCCTCAAACCAGTGCCAACTTCCTTTATCAAAACTTTACTATCTAACTTAAAACCCTGCTCCACATCAACAGATAAAAATCCCTCCTTACTTTCTCCAACTAGCATCTGAGTCTTTTGCCCTACCAGTATCTATTCTAATTAATCGGTCAATCACAGAAAGAAAAGTCCCAACTATATGGAAGCAGTTTCACACCCTTCCAATACACAAAGGCGGCAACTCCTCAGATATAAAAATAAAAGAGAAGCAGCTTGTCCAGCGAAACAATAAAGCCAAGAACAGTATAATTGGGAAAAACACTCCGGGTAGCTCAATACATGTAACTCAGCTTTAATCCACCATAAACATTAACTCCTCAGATATCTCTAACTTCCGTCCCATTGCCATCTCTCTTTCCAAAGTCCTCGAAAAATGTGTTTGCAAACAAGTCATGCAATATCTTACCAAAGAAAATTTTTTAACTCCTACTCAGCATGGCTTCAGACCCAGACATATCACTACGACAGCACTCTTATCCCTTCCTCCACACAGTCTCTCATGCCAGGGATGACCACAAGCTGGTTTCATGCCTATTTCTGGATATGTCCAAGGCATTTGATACAGTTTCTCATCCTCTCCTATTGAACAAATTACAAGAACTTAACTTCTCCCCTGAAACTGTTTCTCAAGCTACCTCTCCAACTGAACCCAATAAGTAAACTGGCAATCAGCACTCTTGCCACTTCTATCAGTCAAAATGGGTGTTCCACAAGGCTCTATTTTAGGGCCTTTACTCTTTAATATTTTCACTAACAAACTCCATTCTTCCTGCACCCAGTCTTCTTTAGCTCAATACGCTGATGACTCGACTGTTACTACAATAGCCAGCTCCCTCTCTGAACTCCATTCTGCCACCCAAGCTGCCTTTAACTTAATTGAAACATGGCTAACCAACAATCAGCTTATTCTCAATCCAAAAAAAAAATGCTACTTTTCCTCCCTAAAAATCAGGCTTGTATCAAATCTACTTTTACTATAGTATTTCTTAACACCACCCCTATACAAGTAGGACTTAGCATCAAACTCTTGGGGAATTACCATAGATGATCAATTGAAATTTGATATACATATCAATAATTGTATCAAAAAGACCCATCAAAAACTCGGACCGCTCTACAGATCTAAACAATTCCTTTCCTCTGAAGCCAAGATTACGCTGTCTCAATCATACCTGCTACCCAGTCTTATGTGTGGCTCCCAGATCCTTACTAATCTAGACTCTACCCTTATCATTAAACTTGAAACCACCTACAATAAAATTGCTCCCTTTGCAGCACAACAAAGCTATAAATCCCATCACTGCATCTCTCTAAAACCAATAAACTGGTTAGAACTACCTCACCAACTTTTACTCTCGCAGCTCTCCATTATTCACTCTATCCTTTACTTGCCTTCTTATTGTCCAACACTCGCGTCACTCATCTCCTACTACTCTCCCTCCTGATAACTAAGAAGCTCTAACCAAAAGTTACTCCAAATCTACAAACCCAAAACTAAAATTGGATGTAAAATTTATGGACACCACCTATCCATGACCTGGAATAAACTGCCACAAGAGATTAGGTCCCTTACCAATCCAAAACTGTTCAAGGCAGCATTAAAGGAACACCTCACAAATCACTGGTCCTGCTACTGCAGTCAGCCACCGTAAACTACTTCCTCTCTATCTCCCATCTCTCTCCTCTAGCCTTTATGCTTTTCTACATTACATACCTCTATTTCCACATGTATTTTCATCCTCAACCATCCCATCACATCTCAAATCTAATTCTACCTATATAACATCCCTATTACTTCTAGCTCCTTTCTCTAACCCCTTTTTCCACTGCCTTTTATATTCAGCCTCCCTCTCTCCTATTCTGATTCTTAAACTCCCCTGTATTACCTCTACTCATCTCCACAGTTTACTTCTATACTATGCTATGTAAAACTTGTAGAATCATGACTGTAATATATATTTTGTAAATTATATTTGCTCACTCTGTTGTTAGAATATGATGTTAACTGTACACTAAATTGTTACTTTTTTTACACTAATGGAGCTTTTCTCCCTTGGGTCACTGCTGAAAAAGGGCTTTCTGCCCAGCCAGGCTAACCCAGTCAACAAATGTTGTTGTTGTGTCTTTCGGCTTATCCCGGTTAGGGGTCACCACAGCAGAACTCCGGTCCGCTAATGTTTGGTAGTGGATTTTTACGTGCCGAGTTACCAGCCCTGATGCACAACCTTCAACGAAGGTATGCCCATTCACGTATGCCTCCACACAGAAGACGCTCTAGCTGAGAATCGAATGGGACAACGTCTTGCTGTGAGGCGACAATGCTATTGCATCACCACTGTAAAATAAATAAAATTTATGAAAGTACAGATAAGCAACTGGAGTGGTGTCCCACTGTAGAACGAGCACATCATCTGTATGCTCCAAACCTGGCCACAAGAAAGCAGTCAAGATGTATATTTGTAATGATGCAGTCATGCCAGCAGAAAGAATTACTTATGACAAAGTTTTGGCATAAAGGAAAAGTATTAAAATTTGGAATTCAACAGAGTATTTGTTAGAAATGATTATTCAGTGTTCATCAGGGAGAATTTTATCACAGCCATCAGGGAATGTCTAGTGACTTGTGAGATTCAGGATGCTGTACCCATCTATCTTCAGAATATTTTTCCAGGAAGATCAACAACATTTTTGATGCAGAACTGGCTAAAGAGTGAATAAAAATTATATCTAAAAAAAGTGTGAGCCAGCAGACAGAACGGGGCTCTGCTTTTCATTCTTCCAACGACAAAGCCCATACAGAGAGAGAGAGAGACTTAACCAGTGAAACCTTTTTCTATTATTCCAAAGGAAAATGCTTTAAGAAACTGAAAAAGTCACATAAGATGACTAGTGGAATTGGGAGTACCTTGGACATTATCCAAAGACTGGTTTTGATAGAGAGAATCAGGAAGAAGGTCAACAACACTGGAAATTAGTTAAAAATGTGAGACTATAATGCACCAGTCCCATTAGATAGAGGGATAGATATGTAAACATGGCTTTGCAAGAAAAAGTGGCTGAGAAAGACTGGAATTGTGTTGACTTAGACTTGAATTAACTGTAAATGTTTACTGTTAATGTTTAGGATGACACCGGGAGTGAAAGAAATAACAAGTGAAACATTTTTTGTTCTTTTTAATGTTAGTTATATGATAAATACATTTTTTACAGTGTGCAGTCAGCTATTTTAAATGTGAGGGGTTTTAATACTGACTGCTGTTTTTTAAAAGATATTAAAGCAAATATAATTTTACTTCTAAGATCTACAGGTTTTACACTGTCATGAGATAAGAAGGGCTGGACAAAAGCAAGTTAAAGTTAGTATAATATAATCTTGGGATGCATGAGTGGGGGTGAGGTAAGTGTATGATCATATATGTAGAATTGCAGTAACTTCCTTTATATTACATGGTGGATGTCTAGATGAATGTTCTTGGTCTAGGCTATAAACAAAAGATTTTAAACAAATAGGCTTGTAAAATAATTCAATGTGATGAAATGCACGGTGAATTGTAAATTCCTTGCATCTGCAAAGTTTAGTTTTTTTTCCATTTGCAAAACACTCAATGGGAGACAGTAAGTCTGCAGGTAGCTGGCCAATGGATGTCATTTCATTGTGTTCTGAGTGAAATTTACAAAGATCATTTCATTCATCAGCAAAATTTAGTTTTTTTTTTATTCTCTGCTGACTGCATTTTCTTTGAAACAAGCTATGTGCAGATGCAAATAATTAATCTTGAAAGTTCTGAGCACTCTCTGCTTATGGAATAGTAAGTGAAAAATAAAGTTTGAAACTGTGGGAAGTGAGTATGAAGTAGTAGCCTCCAGAGCAGCCTTAATACATTAATGCATTTACCAGAACAATGGACATTTTATCTAAAGGTAGCTAGTGCACTTTTTCATATGGCTAAAAGTTAATATTTACTGAAAACTTGCAAGCTGTTTTTCATACATGGGAGAGGAATAGAGATTAGAAAAGAACAGACAGTAACCAATCTAAGTGGCAACATGGGCTGTAACATGTACTTTATCATAGTAAGTTTACATTAGGGAAGGCCTGTAGGTGCAGCTGTTGATTTGGGGCAACTGCTGCTATCTTGAGAGGTAAACTTCATTTGGTGAAAATGCATATAGTTTTGTATGTTAGCCCTAACCTAAAGAGCAATAGTCATCTGAAATGTTTTTAATGCTCTGATTGTATGTTTCTGTTGAAGAAAAAAGTCTTGAAAAATGTGACATAGGTTTATATGACGATGAGAAGTGACTACGTAAAAGATCAGTCTGCCAAGCAGTGTGTGCATGTTAAGTCAAAAGCTGGAAATGCACATTCAAAAGAACTGTCATGATAGTAGGTGGCAGTAATAGCTTTTTATTGTAATGGCTACTGTCCATATCATAGAATGTAAATGGTCTTATATAGACAAAAAGCAAATCGTATTGAATTATTTTAAGAAATGTAGGGTGCAAACAACAATGCTGCAGGAGATGCATTTAGATGGAAATGAGCATGCAAATTTGACAAAGAAAGTATTTCAGGATGGACATTCATCAGATTATTAAAGCAAATAAAAAGGGGAGTAATAGTAATACTAATTGCTAGCAGGGCCCCAGTAGTGGTGGAAGAGGAAAATGATAATAATGGTAGATTTGTGATAGGAAAGGGATACTGGCAAGGGAAGTGGATTCTGTTGGCATTTATTTATGTTCCACAAAAAACTGCTATTATTGGGACTTAAGAAATTTTTGTTAAAATAATCAATTTATAGAAGAGAATGTCTTTTGTGAGTGGAGATTGCAACTTGGTTGCAGTAGTGAGGATGTATCAGGGAGACCTTGAAGGGAAACTGTAACAAAACAAGTGAGTGTAGATTTCTGAAGAAATATGTAAGAATATTTGGTATGGATTATTTGAATTCATTAGTAGGATCTCAGACATAATTTACATTTTATTCCCCAAGGTACAATAACTGAGCTAGAATGGATAGAAATTACAATTCACATGAGCCATGTGTACTTAATTGAAAGTTCTGGCACATCTAATAGCTGTTTCAGATCATGCACTGATAAAAACTTTAGCTAAAGGTGCAGGGTAATAGAGTAAAATGGCACACTGTCACTTGCCTACTGGTTAAAAATGAGGAATTTAAAGAATGGGTAGTGGAAAATATTTGGCACTAATAAGGGAAGAATGTATTCTTTGGAAGGATAGGTAGTGAATGGGATAAAATCAAAATGGAATTTAGAGTAGAGTAGAAATAGAGAGAGATGTGGAAAAGTTGCAGGAGTTTTTAGAAGGATTGACAGAGGCTAAAGTGCTGCGAAATCTGTGTAATTCACAGAATGAAAGGAGAAACTGCAGTGCCCTATTGGGAAAACAAGGGAGTGTTTACATAGTGTGCCTAAGCTAACAAAGCTGCTGTTATAACAGCTCGAGCACAAACACTTTTAGCAGAATGACTTGTGTAACAGAAAGTAGAAATGGTTTTCATCAGACTTCGGGAGCCAATGACAAGGAAAATAACCAGAGATCCTGCAGAGGTATTAAAATTAGTTTCCAAATTTTTATGAACACTTGTATAAAGAAGAGGAATGCGGAAACCAAGAAGAGGTGCAAATGGAAATATTTATGGAAGATTTAATTATGCCAAGGTTAGGTGGAAGATGAGGCTTAACTAATAGTTAAGATAGGAGGTGATGAGATGGTGGTAGAGTGGTGCAGAGGGAGTGGAGCAGTGGCACAGCGGTTAGTGTTGTCACATCACAGCAAGAGGTTACCCGGTTGGATTCTCTGCTGGGATGCCTTTTGTGTGGAGTTTCCATGTCCTCCCTGTGTTTATGTGGGTTTCCTACAGTTGCTCTGATTTCCTCCCATATTCCAAAGACATGCAGTAGGTGGTTTGGATACTCTAAACTGGCCATAGGTGTGTGTGTGTGTGTGTGTGTGTGTGTGTTGTGAAAAAAGTACTGTGGCAGGGCTAGCCACCCAGTGGTGCAAACCATGGCTCTAGATGATTGTCACTGTTGAAGTGACACTCCAACCCCAAGTGAGAAAAAAATGAGTTATGGATGGATGGAGGAGGTAATGGGATAAAAATGGTGATGTATAATCGATAAACAGGGAAGATTTCAAGAATACATTGCACTCCTGTGGAAGCTGAAGGAAGAAAGTGATAATGATCTGGAAGATTTTGTTTAACAACTTTTTAAAAGGAGGAAAAGCACCAGCAACTTGGAAGAAAGTTGTGGGAGCTGTATTATTTAAATGGGGTAAACAGCCTTCAGACCCAGCTTTTATAAACACCAATTTCATTTTTCAACCATGTTTATGAAGTGTTTGTACTAGCTAGGCAAATGGCAAAGGTGTTGCCAAAATTGATACATATGGCTCAAGTTTTGTGGAGGGGGGAGGCAAGTATTTGACAACATTAATGAAGCAATGATCCAAAGGGAAGCAGAATGTCTCGATGTGTAGAGAAGGCATTTGATAGTCAGATGGGATTTTATGAGTACAGCAATGGAAGCATTTGCATTCCCTGAGAGAATAATAGGGTTAAATAGAATTTATGACTGGTCAGAGACAAGAATTAAAGTGGGAGTGCTCCTTTCCAACAACCTATATATGATTAGAGGAATTAGGCAGTGGTGTCCTCTTCCCCCTTATTTACTTTATATTTAGAGGTACTGGCAAAAAAAAGGAATCAAAATTCAAGGTAATCAAAAAAGAGATAAATATCTTGAAGGTTTTGTGTAACCATATTTCAAAAAGGGTGTCAGTACCAGCACTTGGAAGAAATCTGTGGTGGCTGCATTGCACAAAGAGGGAAAGACCATTTAGACCCAGCTTTGAATAGACCCATTTCAATTTTAAATCATGATTACAGTGTGATTATGTCTATACTAGCCTAGAGAATGGCAAAGGTTTTGCCAAAAGTTATAAATGGGTCAGTGTTTTCTGGAGGGAAGGCAAACAGTTGACAATATTAATAGAAGAGTACAGTTCTGTAAGTAAAGATCTGATGATGTCAATCCTCAATCAGGCCAGATGGGTTTCGGTTTTGTCTTCTGAACAGGCTCGCGCTAGCCAGAAACTCTCGAGCTAAGGTTACCTATAGTGCCCCTCTCCTCATCTCCTCAGATCTCATTTGCTGTGTAGAGTTTCAAGATGCGTCAAGCCAGCTCTCAAGCTAAGTGTTATAGTTTTCACTAAATTCTTTAATTTTTTTGACTTCTATTCGTCTATAATCCCATTTATTGCTTAGTCGTGTATATGCGTGTGTGTATGTATGTGTGTGTGTGTGTGTGTGTGTGTGTGTGTGTGTATATATATATATATATATATATATATATATATATATATAGTCTCTCTAATGTTTGAGTGGTTTTCCCTGTCCTTATTACCTTGTTGGTATTTATCCATACCATTGTTGGTACAGGCCCTTCCCTTCCCTTTACCTCTTGGTAATCTCAGTACCATCATTAGTATTTCTCCTTCCCTTCTTTTTTACCATCTGGGTATATGTCTCTTTACCATTGTTTGTTATAACAAAAAAATGGCTTTTTCCTTACTGTGTGTGGTGCGCGTAGCAGAATATTTCACTGTTGTTTGTTGTATTTGTTGATAAGGGCTGACAAGAAAGGCAACACTGGATTTAAACAGTGTGACAAATGTGGCAGGACGATGCCAAATTCTGATGGGCATCTCTCCTACGTATATTGTTTAGGAGTACCACACCTGAAAGTTCAACCTCCGTGCGAGCTCTGTAAGGGCTTTAGTGCTCTCCCCTTTAGCAGAGTGTAAAATAAGTTAATTCTAAAGGGTCTACTAAAAACTCCTTTCTCGGAGGCTTTATCTGAGGAAGAGGTTTCAACCCCTCCTAGAAAAGAGACAAAGAAGAGGAGTCATTTGGTCCCATCGTCTCCTCAGTCGCAGGAACCAAAAACTACTAAAGCCCAGGTTCATACTGAACTGAAAACTAAACATGCCAAACTGACACAGACAACTGCCTCAGCACCGGAACCTAAAACTCCCTCCACAGTGCTGTCCTTGATTGCAGAACTGACTGCAACAATTGCCACGGTACCGACCCCTTCCACGGTACCACAGACCTTCTTGGCACCAAAAATAGCTTCTCCCTTGAAATTGGTCATGCTCCTCCCATCATCACAACCTTCTGGTCATCCGACCACGGTGCTGAAGGTTGAGACATTAGCCAGGACCCAATACTCCCCATCCATTGACCTCTTTGTTGGACAGCAGCTTGGTCCATTTCTTGATTGGCCAGAATCTCCATTGGGGATGTCCACTCGTTCCACCAGGAGCCTTTCAGAACTTGATGTAGTGAGCCTTGTGGATCAGCTCCTTGCGGCCAGAGACATCCCAACCCACCATCTAAGACCTCCCTCCCACCTGGAGCCAATGGTTTTTCTCCACTGACTCCAGCCTATATTCCTCCTTCAACCTCCCAGCAGGTCTTTGAGCCCTCAATGCTGACTCCCCTCCTGGTGCCAGCTTCTTTGGTTCCATTGGTGGATCTACTCCAGCCTATATTCCTTCTTCAACCTCCCAGCAGGTCTTTGAGCCCTCAATGCTGACTCCCCTCCTGGTGCCAGCTTCTTTGGTTCCATTGGTGGATCTTACCTTGGTTCTGGAATCTAACCTGTGGACCATGGCTCATTTGGAGCTGACCCAACCTTGAGACCATGACTGGTCCATCGGCACTGTAATCCCTAGTACTGCGCTGATATTTTCTGCGGTGCCATCTATGGTTCCGGTTGCTTTGATGGCTCCAAGTTATCTTGCGGCTCCTTCCCTGGAGGTGGGCTCATGGGAGCAGGGTGTGACTCCGGTTCCGATGTTGTTTTTCTCAGTTCTGGGCTCCCGTCCCTCTTTGGGTGGGCCTGTTTTCCAGGTTATGGAGAGGACACTTGCCTCAGCAGGCACACATTTGGCTCCTTTGATGCAGGAATGTCATATGTCCTCTGGATTGCAGCTGACACAGTCCACTACACTGGGGCAAAAGGCATGGGAGCAGCAAGATACATTACCACAGGGTATCCCCTCTTTGGAGTCCTCTTCAGACCTTCCCCCTGATGAACTACCCAATAAGAGATTGTGCAAGAGGACGAATGTTGATTCACCTGAGGAATCTCTTACCGAAGATACAGATGACGATGAGGGGGAAGGGTCCCCACAGTTTCCCCCTGAAGATGTCTCCTTTGGGGACATACTAGAGATATTAAAACAGTGGGGTGACTGGAAGCCCACCAGCCCTTCCTCAGAGGAATCTGTATTCTTGCAGGTTTTCCGTGCTCGACCCTCTACTTCCTGGGTGACCCCATCTGCAGATGAGTTTGTCAAGGTCATTGTGCAGTGCACATGGAAGACCCTTGACACCATTGACCCAAATCCCTTGAGATGCAACAGAATACTCCCCCCTCCCCCCACAGGATCATCCCCACTGGTCCAAAGGCTTGGCAGTAGACTTGCAGTGACATCCCACCCACCTATCCCCTCCAAAAGACTCCTGGAGGTTCATATTTGGTCATGGTTGCGTGATAGGGCATTTGCTCAGACAAAGCCTCCACTTTCTTTTCTTACAGGCAAACTCGATCTGAGGAGATGAAGAGAGGGGCACTATTGGTAACTTTAGCTGGAGAGTTTCTGGCTAGCGGAAGCTTGTTATATCAGGCGAGTCAGTTCCGAGGATGGAACCAAAACACATCTATCATGAATGAATGAAGAACGACAACACAGATGGAATATTATTGAACAGTTATATACTGCCTTCTGTTGGTTTATTGCTGTTACTTGCATTTATATGCATGCATACCACAGTTAATTTAACTATTTATTGTAATCAACTAGTCTTATTACAGTATTGTACTGAGTACAATAATTACACGAAGGCAACTGTTTCAGTTAATATGCTTTACTGTCGCATTCTTCTTTCAGATCTACAAGCATGCAACACAGATGCTGTCAGCTCTCTATGGCAAATTCCCAAAGCTTGCTTATACACTCTCATATTTATACCAGAAGGTCTGATTTTTTTTCAAAGTCTGATGTGTACCAGTTCTTTCTTTGTATAACAGTTTTCATTTGTTCATTTAATTTATGATTTGTCCTCGATTCAAGTTCGGTGGTCCAAGGAAACTCAGTTTTCTGAAACGTGGTGTTCCAGCACTATCTGTTATCTTGGTTGATGTTACATCTCTTTACTTTGTTGATGTCTTTCCAGCTGCCAGTTATTTTTACAGACTTTGTTTCTCAATAACAAACTCCTTTACATGGATGCTAAAATCTAATAAGCTACGCCAGCACACTTACTACTTTTTATTTTTCAGCATTTTATACTATTCCTAAATTAACCCTTTATATTTCATATCATTCTTGCAGCTTTTTATTCAAGCTAATAATCATGCTAACAACAGTTTAAATGGAGACAGAATACTATTTTCTTTCAATTATGGTAAGAACGTAACTTGTTTTTTACCATAACAGTAGGTGTTTAAATAGATCGCTGTTGTAGTAGGCAAAGATGTATGGATTATAGCCTGCGCAGGAAACAGCTGACCACCTTCCAAAGCTTTAGGGCACCTTACATGCTTCTAGGCCATTGATGGCATGAGCAGACAAGATAGATCATTAGCGGCCTGAATGCCAGGTCCTTCAGAGCTTTCTAAATAAAATTAAATTATTCATTTGATATGCGATGTAGAATCTGAACTGCCAAGGCAGAGTAATGCTTTACTAAGCTTAATGCTGCTGCCCACCAGAAAATCTATCTAAACCAACCAAAACTGAAGTACTATTTCTTTCCTTTTCTATTACTCTGTGTGTACTTTTGTCACATTTTAAAAAATGTGTTGTTTTATATTGATGTTTTAAAAACCATTCTTAAATATATTGCAGCCAAGTAAAAAAAAAAAAAAACACTGTGTACTGGGGTCTCAGTATCATAATCCAAGAAAAAAAAAGTCATACATATACTACATGAAAACAATGTAAATATTAGTTTTTTTTTTCTTTTCTTTTCTTTTACTGTATGTGTACCAGTGTCACATTTTAAAAAAAGTCTCATTTTAGATTGATGTTTTAAAAATAATTGTTAACTAGACATAAAAAAAAAGTATCATAATACAAAAAAAAAAAATAGCATCACCATTAAGTACCTTTTTCAGTCATAGCCTAACCACAGGCTTTGTTCCTTCAGAATGGAGAACAGCAACAGTTATTCTCCTCCACAAAGGTGACCTAGCAACAGACCCAGGGAATTACAGACCCATAAATCCTGACCAGCCTCGTCTGTAAGGCCATGGAACGTACCATTATGGACCTCATAAATAAAGACATAGGCGATCTCCAAACCCTGGATCCAACCCAATTCGGCTTTGTCAAGAGCAGATTCTGCCTGTTAAATCTGGTGGAGTTCTTTGAAAATGTGACCAGGGCCACTGACAAGGGCAAATTTGTGCACACAGCATACCTCGACTTGGCAAAGGCTTTTGACACAATCCCACACTCAGGCATTACTGATAAACTTAGCAAACTGAATGTAAACCTCCTTGTTGTAAGATGGGTTGCCAGCTGGCTCACAAACCGGACATACACTATCAGACTGTCATCAGCCAGCAGACCTGCCACCAGCGGGGAGCCACCATGGTCAGTGCTGTGCCCCCTACTCTTTGGTGTATACTTCTTAGACATTCAGGTCAAAACTAAGGGGTTGTGGCTGACCAAGTTTGCAGACAACTACAAACTGGGTGCAATTATTGAATCCCCAGATAGCGTCAGTATACTCCAGGAGGGTCTTAGGCATACCAACAACTGGTGTCGTCATCACAGACTCAAACTGAATGCAAAGAAATGCATCATTATTCCCTTCGGCACAAACAATGTCCCTTCACACTATCAAGTCAAAAATACCCTAAGTTCCCACAAAGTGGTAAGGGATCTGGGATCACAAGTTGACTGCGATCTTAACTTTGACTACCATGCATCTACTGTAGTAATGCAGGCTTTCTATATAGCACACTTGATTAGTGAAGGCATCACCTCGAGAACAAAGGAGGTTATAACCCCTCTATACTTGGCACTAATCCAACCTGTAACTGAGTATAATGCCCTGTTCGGCATGTACAGCAGTTGGAGAGACCTCAGAGGTTTCTAACAAAGAAGATCAAGGGACTCCAGCGTGTGTCTTTCACAAACCGACTAAAGTCCTGTATGTCTGGCTTACAGAATAATCTCAGACTCAAACCTAATGAATATACTACAGATCCATAAATCAAACAGGACTAGACCTATCCGTTCCAGGGACCTAAATATGGCCTGCAACTTAAATAGGACATACTGATGGGGCAAATTTGTCTCCCAACGACTGCCACATCTTTGGAATAGACTACTAATTCATGTAAAACAAAGCACCTTTATGACACTGTTCAAGAGGAACCTGGATGAGTGGATGGGGCACTGTAAATTCTTACCAGGCATAGCACCCACAGCCCTTCTGAACATGGGCAGTCATTACTAAATTCAGTCTTGGGTACTGACTAGCATTTCTATGGTATTACATTGGGATGAAACGGCTAAGCTTCAGATGACCTCCAGGTCGTTAGCCTAGCAATCTCCTATAATCCATTGAATACACATACTACATGATGATCGTGTAAATTATGGGTTTTTGTTTCCTTTTCTTTTCTGTTACTGAATGTGTACCAGTGTCACATTTAAAAAAAAAGTCTTATTTTATATTAATGTTTAAAAACAATTGTTAAATATTTTGCATCCAACTGCAAATAAAAATAAATAAATAAAACTTTGAATACTGGGGTCTCAGTGTCATAGTCCAAGAAACAAATACAGTAAAACTGAATTGAGAGGTGAACCTCACCATTCTTCCAGTGCCAGATGAGCAACATCTTCTCCACTGATCCATTTCAAATTCCATTACAACCAGACATAAAAAAAAAAGAATGTAGATATCTTGCAGTCACTGCTGTTCTTCCACCTTCCAACTACTAGTTGAAACACCTTTCTCAGATTATCACTTCTGACCAAACCTACATTTACATAAAAGTAATCAAACCATATTAACAAGCCCACATTTACAAACATTAAGCATCACATATGTTACATGTTAGATAACCTATAATCTAAACAACGTTGTATACATTATTCAATTATTGCCTTCTCTTAAACCTTGTTAGAAACTCCTACCCTTTTGTAAAGATCCCATTTTGTGTATTAACTTTGTTCCAGTCATTCACTACATCAGTTATAGTTGGTTTAGATTTTGATTTTAATTTTGTAGTAATTACTTTTTTGGCAGCTACTAGAATTAAAATAAAAAAGGCCATACTATGTCTAGACAATTCAGATCCTGTATCCCAGCTAAAAAAGTAATTTCTGTACTTGATACTCACTTGCTCACCTAGTATTCTTGACATAGTACTCTGTAGTCAACTTTTAAAGTTTGCCAACTCATTACATTCCAATAACACATCTTCCCAGTTACCTCTTTCCTTGTTTTCACACCTGCAACATTTGCTGTCTACCTGAGGACAAACCTTTGGAGTCTGCTTAGGGTATTAAAATATCTATGGAAACACTTCCAGGTAAAAATCCTAAATCTTTTAGACTTTGTTGCATATGTGGGAGCCATACATATGTCCTTCCATTGTTACTTTGTGAATTGCATATCTAATGTCTCTTCACAATCTTTTCTGACCTCTTCTGATTGATTCCTATAGTTATTATGCAGTATTTTACATGCCCTATTAATTATCCCTTTTTTAACAGCAATGTCTGTTCTAGATTCAACTACAAATTCAACCAGTGCAGATCTTTCATTTAGGATTCCCTTATCCCTTTCTGTTTGTTTGTACTCTATCAATCCCTAATAAGGAAGGCAATCACTAGCCTGCAATCAAAATATTCTTCTTCCTTGTCATCTTCCTATTCCAGTTTTGCAGTTCTGTTGTCTTTTGTTTAATCTCTTCTCAGTTATCCTTAGCTGTCATATATAAATCCTTGTTAGTTCATACTCCTAAGTACTTAATTTTATCACGTCCCCATAAATGTGGGTATTGCTGGGCCAATTAATGTGTGAGTGCATAGTTTATAGCTATAGCCTTTGTTTTATCTTCATGAGTATCCCGAAAAAAATGGAACTGACTCAGAATATCCCACAACACTGAGATGTCCTTTTCTGGTTAATTCAGGTACAGAATAATACCTGCAAATAAAGTGAACTTTTCTTGAACATCTTACCAATAATATCCTTGAATTTCTGAGTCCATTATTTTATTTGCCATTTGCCAGTAGTTCTAAATATAACACAAACTGGAAACAGGACACCCCTGCCGTGTTCCCCTGTTCAGGCACAGTTTATCAGAGAGGACCCCTCCTACTTATATTTTTGCCTATGATCCGTGATATAGCTTTCTAATTAACCGTATTATTTATCAGGAAATGCAATTGCTTCCATTGCCTACTCATAAAATCCCCATTCTTCTTCCCTGTGGATCGTCATTTTTCTATTAATGTCAGATGTTTGCCTCCCCTCCACAAAACCACATTGGTCCATATCAATAAGTTCTAAAATCACGTTTGCCATTATAGATATAACCACTTTATAATCATGGTTTAAAACTGAAATGGGCCTATATGAAACTGGATTAGATTAGTCTTTACTGTCTTTAGGTATTTACAGCCACCACAGCTTTTTCCAGGATGTTGGTACCTTTACGTCTATTAATATCTTCCAGATCTTTATCACTTTCTTCCCTCCTAGCTTCCAGACTTGTACCAGAATACCTTTTATTCCTGGAGACTTTCCTGTAGATTGGTTATATATCACCATTTTATCACATCTCCTCCTATTTTAACCATTAGTTGTTCAGCCTCATGTACCTCCAACCTTGGCATATTTAAGGCTTCCATAAATATTTCCATTTGTTCTTTTTCTTAGTTTCCCCACTACTCTGAGTTATACAAATGTTAATAAAATTTTTGAAATATCTCCAATACCTCTACAGAATCTGTTTTTTTTTTTTCTTTTTATATGGTCTCCAGGTTTGGCAACAACCCTTTCTACTTTATTGCTTTCATCACTGTGCCAAAAGTTTTTGTGCTCTTGACTTACTATCCAAAACAGTTGCTTAACAGCAATCTTTCTAAACTCATGCATATTATCAAGGTTCTCCTTTATTTTCTGTTTAGCACTCTGCAATTGTGCCTATTCTTATACTGTGAGATTCCCCGTATTTTGCAATACTTCAACTTTTGTTAGCCTCTCTCATTTTTTTTTATTTCTCCCCTTTTTTAAGCTCTACTTTCATGTTATCCCAATCACTAGCTATAACTGCTGAAGTACTTTCCATCTTCCCTAATAACTCCCGGATAATTTCCACTACCTTAAAAATTCCTCTCTTTTTAACAGGTAGGTGGGGAAATTCTAGTGCCTCATTTTTACTTCATTACCCTGCATTTCTATCTTAGTAATTATTGGTGCACAATCTGAAATACTTATTGGTTGTATGTCAAAGATCTTAATTAAATGGACATGTTCTTGTGAAATATAATTTCTCTCAAGTCTAGCCCAGTTATTGTACTTTGGGATCATAGGATCATAGGAGATTACTAGGCTAATGGCTCTGGGGCACTTACAAACCTAGCCAAGAGTTTATCCCCAAAAAAGAAACCACAATCAGCACCTGTCGCCCCTATCAGTGAGGGACACAGGTGGAACTCGTGGGACAGATTTGTGGTTGCCCATCCACTCATTAAGATTGCTCATGAAGAGGGTCAGCAACATACTTTGTTTGACGTGTATAGGGAGTCTATTCCAGAGACTGGGCAGCCTCTGGGAGACAAACCCATCTCTCCAGTAGGTTTTGTTAATGTCACATATTAGATTTAAGCCTTTTGATTGGGTACTACGCGAGGAGTTAGACTTACAGATATGGAGCATCTCTAGTAGAGCAGGTTCTGAGTTTGCCTTGTAGGCGAGACACAGATCACCTCTGAGCAATCTGTACGATAGAGTAGAGTGATAGTGATTTCAGCCTGTCCACACAGGACAGGTGTTGGAGGCCATGGATTCTCTTTGTGAGGTATTTTTATGGCCTTTCCAGTTGGTGCAGGTGTTTGGAGAGATACAAACTAAATGGGGTGTTGTACTCAATTATTGGCCTAATGAGGGAGGAGTGCAGAGAGGTAATAACCTCCTTTTTTCTGGATGCAATCCCATTACTTATGAGATGAACCACGTAAAAAGTTTTCTGACCACTGCTGCTACATGATGGTCAAATGTGAGATAGTTGTCAACTTGTGTACCCAGGTCTCTCACCACAGGATGTGTGCTTAGGGGGTTGCCGCTAATGTGGTAATCAGTAGGAGCTGTGTTTTTGCTGGATAGTAGGATAATACATTTTTTTGCATTTAACTTAAGGCCATGACTTTGGCACCAGTCATTCATTGCTGTGAGACCCTTTTGAAGTATGTTAACATCATTTGGGGAGTCAATGACAGCACCCAACTTACAGTCATCCACAAACCTTGGTCAGCCACAGGCTTTTTGTCTTTGCCTGGACCTCTGAGAAGTAGATGCCAAACAATAGGAGTCCCAGGACAGATCCCTGGGGGACACTACTAGTGATAGGTCTGCTATCGGAGGTAGTGCCACCTATTTTCACCCTGTGGGTCCTATCAGTGAGCCAGTTGGCCACCCACCTGATGAGATAGGGATTTATGCCAAGTTCTGTTGGCTTTTCGATGATGCCCGAGTGGGGGATTGTGTCAAAGGCTCTGGCCAAGTCAAGGTAAGCTGTGTGTACTGCCTTTCCTTCATCCAGTGCCTTGGTAACAGTCTCAAAAAAAGTCAACCAGGTCAAACAGACAAGATCTGCCCTTGAATGTGAACTGGGGGGGGGGGTCAAGTGCTTGGAGATTGCCTATGTCCTTGTTTATGAGGGCCATAATAATATGCTCCATGGCCTTACAGATCAGACATGTCAAGCTAATGGGGCGATAGTTTCCATGGTCAGTAGTGGCACCACCTTTGTGCAAAGGGATAACAATGGTAGTTCTCCACTCTGCTGGAATGAAGCCTGTACTTAAGCTGTGGTTGAATAGGATGCTCAATGGTGAGGCTAGTTCTTGCTGGAGGTGTTGCAGAATACAGCCTGGGATACTATCAGGTCCCATGGAAGCTGTGTTCTTTGCCTTGGATAGGGCCTTTAACACTTGATCTGCGGAGATGTGAGGTGCAGGGCAAGTATCGGGGATGTTGAATGGGCCTTTGGGGGGGAACAGGGGGTTGAAGATTGCGCTGAACCTATCTGCTAGGTTGGTTAAGTCAACAGGATCAGTGTAAGTGGCACAGTTAAGAATTAATTCGGAACAAACCTGGGCTTTGCCATGGAGGTTTCTGACATAACTGAAAAAGGTTTTGTGGTTAGCCCTTGTTTCACAGGCTAGTTTCGATTCATAATTGGCTTTGGAGGTTTTCACTAGTGATCTAATTTGCTTGTTGAGGCTAAGGAGGGAATTTTTCCAATTTGGAATTTGTGCCTTTTTACCCTTGGACAACAGTTTCTTCCTTTTGTTGTAAAGCCTGTTGATAAAGGATGCTCACCACATAGGTTTGTGTTTCCTTCAGGAGCAGGTTTTAGTTCTTTTGGGTATGGCTGAGTCCATGCAATTGTACAGTTGCTTATATACTGCATTGGCATACTGTTCAACATATTTGTCTGCATCCTCTTAGAGGGGCGGTGTTGTGAAGTTACTGATAAACTTTCCCTTAGAAGGTTGTAGTTAGTGTTTGAGAAGTTTTTTAGACAGGTTACAGCAGGGGGGGGGGTGGTTGGACAAGATAGACACTTCGAATGAGACAGACCGATGGTCTGATCTCACCAGGGAAGAACTTACCATGGGGGTGGTACAGCAGTTGCCCATGTTGTTGAGAACCAAATCTAGAATGCTATCTCCCCTTGTTGGGGGATGAGACAAGCTGGTCTAGTGTGCTAAATTGATGAAATCAAGGAATAGTTGGGTGAGTGCATTAGAGCAGGAATAGTTCACACAGTTTATGATGGGGCAGTTAGTCACCAAGGATCAAGGTGTTGGGGGATACCTTGATGGATTCAAGTAGGTCCAGGTAGGAGAAGTGGGTGTCCTGAGTTACAGAGGGGGTCTATATCTGACTATAACTTGGATGGATGTCTTGCCAATTGTCATTTGCACCTGGAGAAGTTCTAGTGCATCATGCTGGCAAACCAGTCAGGAGATGTGCTTGTCTTTAATGAAAATAGAAAGTCCACCACCCTTAGTTTTCCCAACCTCATTTTGGGGTTGGAATGTGTGGAATGAGGTATAGCCTGATAAGGCAGGGGTGCTGTCTGCAGTCTTGAACCAGGTTAACATGACTGCACAGATGTCAGCATCTTCCAGTGCTAGGAGAGCCTCCAGTGAGGGCATTTTCAGGTTAAGGCTGCTAACGTTAAGTAGCATGACCTTCAGTTTGCTTTTTGACAGCTCTTTTATGTTGGAAGATTTGTCTGTGGGACATTGCCTAAAAAAGGCATAATGGGGGAGGCAAGAGCCTTGGCCAGAATCCTGAATCCCAGGGGTGACATGTGGAGGTCATCTCTGGCAAAGCATCGAGGCCTGTCACCTATGTCATCCCAGGCAGACAGATACTGGATCCCCTTGGAATGACACCAAAAACTAAGCCAATTGTTGAAGTCAATTATTTTTTGTTGGTATTGTGGTATCATTCTTGGTGAAGGTAGGATGCTGCTTAGGGCTAGGGTCATACCTGTCTGGGATACATACTCTGACAGCTCAATCGTGTCTCTCTCCATATAGTCCAGGGAGGTACATCTCAAGTCATTCACACCAACATGAACAATGACAAAGTCATACTTGTACCTGTTGTGGAGAGACTTAAGTGTGTGTGTGATGTGGCGGATTCTGGCACCTGACAGACAACTGATTGTGATCTTCTCCTTGTCGAGCCTGGTGAGGGGGACATTGGTGTGCATCTCAGTTGAGTCACCAGTGAGTAGTATGTTTGGTTTAATGTTGTGCTTTATGGGCTGTATGAGTTTAAAAATCTTATGGGCTGTGTTTGTGAGACACTGGTGTAATGTCTGCTGTCTGTGATGTGTTTGATGTTGCGTGTGGAATTGCGTGTGGAATGTCTGTGAGTGTGTTTTGGAGGTCACTGCTCTTTTGGTAAGTTTTTATTGAGGACCTCTGTATATGGGAAATATGTAAATTCTCTCCAACTTCCTATTACTCAATTCATGTATTTCACACTGAATATTTTAATCCTGTCCTGAGCATCCACAGCTCCTCTGTGCTGGTCCTGCAGTTTAGGCTGCTTGTTTTCGCCTCCCGTAATTCATCCTGGGTGCTCCCTCCCTGATTTAAACGCAAAAGGAATACCTCCGGCCATCACTTGAAGACACCCTGAATTGGCCAACTTGCTTGGTACCTAAAAAAAATACTACTGAGACGACCCCCCCCTCCCCCAACAAGATTGTGTAAATTAATCCATCCTGGGTGCTCCCTCCCTGCTTTAAACACAAAAGGAATACCTCTGGCCATCACGTGAAGACACCCTGAATTGGCCAGCTTGACTGGTACTTAGAAAAATATTACTGAGAAGACCCCCCCAACAAGATTGCATAAATTAATCCATTCCGGGTGCTCCCTCCCTGCTTTAAACGCAAAAGGAATACCTCCGGCCATCACCTGAAGACACCTTGAATTGGCCAGCTTGCCTGTAATCCATCCCGGGTGCTCCCTCCCTGCTTTAAATGCAAAAGGAATACCACCTGAAGACACACTGAATTGGCCAGCTTGCCTGGTACTTAGAAAATACTACTGAGAAGACCCCCCCCCCCAAGAAGATTGTGTAAAAATATGTTGCTTAACACTAATTAAATGTAGACTTGATGTAGACTTGATCTATAGAGTTAATCTGCCCTCCCGTGTGTGCGTTCTAGCAGCTTACCACAGACCGTTTGCCCTCTCCCCCTCCTGTTATCACTATCCTAGAATATATTTAAACCTAAGACTGGTCCAACTATCCCTGCTGTTTGCTATCTCCATCTACCAATATAAATCCTCGATATTCTTTATAATCCCAACAAGTTTTATTTTTTCACAAACAGTTGGTTATGAGTTAATATCTTTAGACTGTAAATATCTTCTCCCCCTTGCTAAACCACCCTCTGTAAAGGTAGCCTTCTTTTTCTGGCTGGAAATATTTAGCTCATACCTTCCAACTAAAGCCTTTAAACTGCTCTTTGCTGATACTTTTTCTGCCATACTCGCCTCTGTTAAGCCCTCCCCCCTCCTGGAACTGTTCTTCCTACCAACTTTCCACCCCTTTAGTGCCTCCTACCTTCTACCCCTCTAGTCCAACCAACTTTCTTCCACCTATCCCCTCCCCCATAGCTAGTTTCCTCCTGGAGTTTTCTTATATCTCCCACAGACTGTGGTGCCATTTTTAAATCCTGTCCTGAGCATCCACAGCTCCTCTGTGCTGGTCCTGCAGTTTAGGCTGCTTGTTTTCACCATTTTCAGCATATCTGTCTATCATTTGCAAACCACTAAGCAACTATTGTGCTAAACTCCGCGTTTTTACTTGTAACTGTGTTTTAGGGTTATAGATGGCCTCATGCTGATGGCTATCACTCCAATGCAATGTTTGTAACTGTGTTGTATGGTTATTGTTGGCCTCGTGCTGACGGCTTCATTTATCTTTGACCTACATGTGTTTCTGACCTCTGCAAGCTGCTTTTGGGACGAGTGGGGCTCTTTTCTACACTGACTAATGCTGCATTCATTTTGTATGGGTACAAGGGTCTTGATTGAATAATGCTGGCTTGTCATGACCAGAAACCTGGTGTAATGATGTCCTGTTAAAAGGATGCCAACCAAAGTACATTACTGAATGCCGGATAGCCTCTTAAGGTGGAATAACAATCCCCCTTCAAGTCTTCCACTTAAAATCAGGTTTAGCAGCCGTTTTTCTTTCCATTTGTAACTATAAGGGCTCCGCACAGATTCTACATGGTTTTGGGGACCGTTTTGCCCTATATACTGTACTTGTTTGACTGCTTGCTTTGTACTGTGTCATTTGCCCTTTGCTTAGGTTAATTACCGGCTTAGCAGCTGTAAGCTGCTTTTTGGGACGAGTGGGTCTCTCTCTATGTTGTCATCAGCTGCATTACTTTAGTCTGAGTATACAGGGCTCGACTGTTGCACTTTGCTGGCCTAGTCTGCTCTCCAGATGTCCCATTAAAAGGACGCCAATGAACATATATCATTGAAGGCCTTTATTTCTCTTTCAAGATGGATCAATGGTCCTACTAGAGCCTTTAGCTTAATTACTGGCTCAGTTATTCTTTTCCGTTTGTCTCTGTAAGGGCACCACATGGCTTTTATATTGTTCTGAAAACTGTTTTGAAAACTGTTCAGCACAAGTTATTGCACGGCATGAACATATCATAGTTTACTGTTAGTCTGTTGAACACTATATATTGCAGTGTTTAGAAATTTTATAGTATTACTTTATCATTTACCCCTTGCTTTCTGCTGCTTATATTTGGCTCTACTGCTGTATAACCCTGTCCTCTCAAACGGACTAGGGTCACTGATAGTATGCTGAACTGCTGAATGAATGTTTTGTTCTATTTAATGGAGCCTATATTGCCTAACTTATATTGTTCCTAGCATAATGTCTGCTGCTTTCGATTGGTAATCCCCTAAACTTAATCTACATGTACATACTTGCTCTAGCCTCATCTAACCATAGCTTTTCTCTACTACTTTGCTTTGTTACACCCTCCCTTCTTCTCTAAACATCCCTTAGCTTCTACCTTTCCCCTCTACATCTGCAGTATTAACTAACTCAGTGTTGTCTCCCTCTCCTCTACAGTAATCCATCCCGGGTGCTCCCTCCCTGCTTTAAACGCAAAAGAAATACCTCCGGCCATCACCTGAAGACACACTGAATTGGCCAGCCTGCCTGGTACTTAGAAAAATACTACTAAGAAGACCCCCCCCCCAACAAGATTGTGTAAATATATCTTGCTTAACACTAATTAAATGTAGACTTGATGTACTATCTATAGAGTTAATCTGCCCTCCCGTGTGTGCATTCTAGCAGCCTACCGCAGACCATTTGCCCTCTCCCCCTCCTGTTATCACTACCCTAGAATATATTTAAACCTAAGACTGGTCCAACTATCCTTGCTGTTTGCTATCTCCTTCCATTAGGTGGCAGCATCTACCAACATAAATCCTAGATATTCTTTATAATCCCAACAAGTTTTATTTTTTCACAAACAGTTGGTTATGAGTTAATATCCTTAGACTGTAAATATCTCCCCCCCTGCTAAACCACCCTCTGTAAAGGTAGCCTTCTTTTTCTGGCTGGAAATATTTAGCTCATACTTTCCAACTACAACCTTTAAACTGCTCTTTGCTGATACTTTTTCTGCCATACTCACCTCTAGTGTTCTTTCCTGCTCCGTTCACTATACGGGCTCACTCCGCTCCCCTACCCTGCCCCCAATTCCCACCCATCCCCAGTACTCTAAGCTTTATTCCTGTCTTACCCCACCCTCTCAGCCTAATTACCCAATACCAGCTCCCCCTCATTACTCCTCCCACCTATAGCCATCCTTCTTAGACTCTGTACTCCACCCAATAATTATAGCCCCCTCCTCTTTCCTTAAATCTCTAGAATACCTCCATCACTTTTTAAACCCTTTCTTCTTCATAGCCTTCTCTATTTTCCTAACCACTCATACCACTGTCTCTTTGCTCCAACATGCTCTCCTCAAGTTATCACACCCACCAGTCCCCCAGCCTCCTCTTTCTCTTCCTACTTAACTGATTCATTTTTTCCAAATATCAGAGCATAATCAGTACGTTCCATGCACTGTAAAAAGTTACATGACACATTAATTTACAAATGAGTTCACATTGACAGTTTTACTAAAAAAATGATTCCACCACCCAGCAACTACTCACTGGCTTCTCTGGATTATAGAAGTGTTGATATGTATAATGGTAATGCATTGGTCTTTAGAAATGGAGTTACAAAACCTAAGGTATAAACAAAGCATCAATGGATTTGTTTAGAATGATTAATATTGTGTAATGTTCCTACCATAAGTTATTAAATTTCAGTAGCAGGGTAGCAGTGAGTATATGCTGTCTTTGTTTACTAACTTTTATCTAGATAGCAGTTATTTATTTTTCTGTTGCCGGTGAACTAGTTTATCTCTGAAAGTTGGATAATCTTTATATCTTTGATTTCATGTCAGAATGACCTCAGTGCAGTAGGGACAATCTTTGAAAATGCCTTTTCTCTGAAGTCTTTACTAGTACAGTGTTGTCCTTATTAATATTTCTTAGGAAACGTGCACTAGGCCTAGTAAGAACTCCTTCAGCAAGGGTGTGGACAAGTAGCTTAAAGAAATAGTTTTAATGTGAGTTTGAGCTCTCAGTATGGCTCTGACTATGACAGAAGCCATTTTTTTTCCTTCAGAGTATAGTGCACTGCAGTGGTGCTCATTATTCCTAGATAAAGCATATATATATATATATATATATATATATATATATATATGTGTGTGTGTGTGTGTGTGTATATGTTGTTGTGTCTTTCGGCTTTTCCCAGTTAGGGGTCGCCACAGCGGAACTCCGGTCCGCTAATGATTGGCAGTAGATTTTTACGTGCCGAGTTGCCAGCCCTGACACACAACCTTCAACGAAGGTAGGCCCATTCATGCACGTCTCCACACAGAAGATGCTTTAGCTGAGAATCAAACAGGACAACATCTTACTGTGAGGCGACAACGTGTGTATGTGTATATATATATATATATATATATATATATATATATATATATATATATATATATACATACATATATACATACATACACACACACACACACACACACACACACACACAATATATATAATGTAGAGCTGTGTGTGTATTCTGGACACAGAAAAATCCGTGTCCCTCTCATGCCACCAGATCAACATTAGAAAAAGGAAACATCTCCTTAAATTTAGTCTTCCTCTTGTAGCAGCAGCATCTGCTAAAAACTCAACCACCATTCACACATTAGAAAACAAAATCTGTTAATTCATCACTCATTCCCATTTCCATAGAAATGAATGTCATTGTACAACACTAGAAAAAACACAATGGCTCCCAGTTAAACAATGGACTGACCTGTTTCTGGGCTGTAAGCTGTGCAAGCTGTTAAATGAATAATCACTCCCCCCGCCTTTAACCTCAATACTAATAATACAAGCCCCGTCACACAACCTCAGAAACCTGTACCACTTGGCCCTGGCAGTCTGTTAGCGATCTCACACAAATACTGAAGTTATGTACTTATCCTAACTCTGAATCCTCTTCATCCAAATCAGTGTGATATAACATTTGGGTACCATGTCACTCCATGGATCCGATCTGACCATTCGCTAGTGCTCTAGTGTCTCAAACTCCTGCAGACCTTTCCATAGTCCCCTGCATACCTCTCCTTCAGCTCGAGTTTGCTCCCTATAAACCACATGTATTAGAAAACCAGCAATAGCATACTGAGGAAATGGAGGAAATTGAAAATTTAGTGAAATGTCAATTATAAAGTGAAGGATTTGAATGGGAATCCTAGATGCAAAGGCCACCTCAGAATGGTAGTTTATTAAAAAAGGTACAGCTTGAAGAAGTGACACAGAAAGGAGAGCAATGCAGTAGTAGAGAAAATCACTTGCTAATTCAGTTAAATGTTGAAAGAAGTAAATGTTTCACAAAACAAAATGTCAGTCATTTCAAAGCCAAGATATTGCCATACAGAGGCAGAAAGAGTAAGTAATACAAACCATAGAAGAAACTCTGAAACAGAAAGAAAATACTTTTAAGATCTGCTGGATTTGATAGAATTAGATTAATGTAGTATTATATATGCGAGACACAGAGGCTGCCACAAGTGAATAAGAGATGGATTGTCAAAAAATGAATAAACCATATTAATAAACTATTTGGAACTATAGAGAGATCCACATGATATAACAGAAAGTAACAGAATACATTACTGGGCAGCTAAACTAATAACAGACAAGGTATTACCAAAAAAACATAAATTAGTAAAGGGGAACAAAGAGGCAAATAGATCACAAACATGGAAACATCGGCTAGAATAGTAGTAGTGTACTATCTCTAACAAATTAAAAATCTCTGCACAAGCTGAAAAAACTTGGGAGATGCACTGAGAAATATAAAGAAAGGATACAAAACAGTTTAGGGGGTGGCCCAAAGAAATTCTACAGGAAGATAGGAAAGAAAACAGCAACAGTTGAGATACAACCAGGAATAGAGGAAATTGATGCATTCTGGAGAAACATCTACGAGGACCCAGTTAAGCATAAGGAGGATGAGTGGATAAAAGAAGTAAAAGAACAATTAAGAGAGACTGATGTACAAGGTAGGGAATAGAATAAAGTAACTCCTACTGAGAAGAAATAAAGTTAAAAAAGGGTCCCATCTGGAAAATCCTGGTGCAGATGCTTTACCTAACTTTTAGTTAAAGGTATTGACAGCTTTGCATTGTGATTTAGTCTTCAGTAAAAATTACTTGTATGTTAAGTAAAAATTTCTTGCATGTTGTATACCTTGAAATGTCACCAGACTGGATATCCAATGCGGAAAACTGTACTCATACTTAAAAGTGAACCTGTAGATCACCCTAAGAACTATCAGCCAATAACTCTTCTCCCAACAACATAAACGTAAATATGGGAAGTGATGCAGGTAGAGTATACAGTCATTTAAATAAAAATTCAGTCATGACCATAGAACAGAATGAGAGATTCATATGGAACAAAGGTTCATCATTTAACAACGCCAGGATGGAGACCTGTAAAAAGAATAAGAATCCCAACAAGGCATGGATAGATTACAAAAAAGCATTTGATAGTATTCCTCACTTCTGGATTATATAATGCTTACAGAAGTACAAGATCCATAACACATTGGTACATTTTATTGAAGTTACTATGAATAAAATGGCGAACCACTTTGCAGTTAAATCACAAAAAAAGGACAAATTGCTATCCAGGATGTGAAAATCCATTGTGGAATATTTCAGGGTGATTCTTTGTCACCGTTACTGTTTCGTCCTGCACTCATTCCATTAAGATATTCACTCAACAGCCTTAGGTCATGGATAAGTCTGACTCAAAGAAAATGATCAAGTGAAAGGATATCTCATCTACTTTTTGTGGATGACCTAAAACTGTATAGTTCATCAGGTTAACTGAAAGATCAGCTACAAGTTATTAAAGCCTCTTCAGATGACCTAGAAATGTTATTTGTTCTTGAGAAATGTGCAAGAGCAACATTTGAAAGAGGAAAACTGAAGATTCAAAAGTATAAAACTTGGGGAGGAATACGATGTAAAACATTTGACGAGGGAGTGTACAAACATTTTGGAATGATACAGCATGAATTAATGAGAACAAAGCTCAATAAGGAATCTTTTAGAAGATTAAAATTAATACTGAAAACTGCTTTGACCTCTAGGAATAAAGCTTAAGCTATAAATTAACTTAAACTTCCTGTTTTAACTTACAGCTGTGGTGTGATTGACTGGCCATAAAAAGAAAACAAGAAAATTGCTCCTTCTCCATTAAGTAATAAACCAGTGTTTGCCAAGATTATATATCTCTCAGTGACAGTCTGAAGAAGGCATGGGCCTCTTTGAAATCGAGTGTATACATAGGTTGGTGATTGTAGTTGATTGAGTAAATGTTTATTGACATCATTGAATTCAAACATATTGAAGGTTCTAAAACATGAACAAAATAAGTTTGTTGATAAACATCTAACCCTAATTATCAAGAAAGTGCACCTTAAACTTGGCTCCTTGTATAAAATAAAGCCCTTCCTAACTGATTCTACTAGATACACCGTCTATAGAACTCACCTTCTGTCCATCATCTTGTATGCCTCAGCCATTTTCACTAACTTGAGAAAATGTGACTTAACCAAACTAGAATCCTGCTACTATAAAGTAGTCAGATTTGCCTCCAACCAACCTGCAAGAATTCATCACTGCAAGATACTACACCAACTCAACTGGTTGAAACTTCCCAACCTATTAACCAACTAGTATTAACTCATTCTGCTGTGTATCACCCTGATAACTACCCATCTTCCAACAAGCTAGTTCAGCCCTATTCCAGCAGCAGGGCATTATGGTTTTGTAATAACTTGCTTTTAAAGGTCAAGAAGTCAAACAACAGTTATGGGGATTCCCTATATTCATACAAAATAGCCAAAACTTGGAATGATATACCTCAAAATGTACTCCACACTAACAATACTTCTAAATTCATACTACTGCTAAGGGAACAGCTCAATAACACTTGGCTTTGCTCCAGCACCAAACCTGGTTAATAATTTTAAGTATCCCTTTCACTTGGCTCCCTCCACTTTAATCCTCCTTTAGCTTTCTCCTTCTCCTCCTCTGTTGCCGCCTTCTATCTTTTATCAACTAGGCAGTAGCATTTCTTACCCTTCGATTTTTCTTTCATTCAGTTTGTCACAAAAGTTTAGTAATGATCACTATACCTAAACTAATTTTTTAACCTTGACATCTTATTTTGTATTTACATTTGCTTTAATTTCTGCACATGTATCCTTCATGTATTTTGCATTGCATGCGTTATTTATTCTCAAATTGCAGTTTGTGCTATGACAACATTGTATTTATGGATGTCTTCTCCCCAGCCCTCCGCTGAAAACAGGCCATCTCAGACCCAGTCGGACTCTCCCAGTAAACAAATGGAAACAAACAAATACAATGACCTCTTTGCCTGGGTTAGTGAAAGCCTTTAAGAAAAATGCAGGCATGGAAATTCAACCAAACATAAAAAAAGCACAGGTGACAACAGAAAATGCAAAAAACCAAAATAAAGTACATAAAGAACAGGATCTGGAAAAATGAAGTGATAGAAAGATCACAATTATAGCAAGAAATACAGACATCTGCTTGAACAGCTGCATGTAGACCAAGAGTTTGTTTTTTGAATGGATTAGACTAGGTGAATTTAAACTAACAAATGAAAGGTTAATATTGGGAGCCAAAGATAGTTGATTTATTTAATGGATAGTTCATAAAATCCATAGAAAAGGTGGGAGATACAGACAAATGTAGGTTTTTTGGTACAGAACTAGAAACAGACATCTTGCTTCAGGGTGCAGTACCCTCATGGCTGAATGTTTGTATATTGAAAGACATAATGTGGTAAGGTTGCAAAACTAGAGACTTTGTAAACATTACAACATAGAGGCAGCTGAGAGACACAAGAAACATGAACCACAAAGGATTGTTGAAAATTATGAAGCAATGATTATGTGGTATCATCCCATAGCAGCAGCTAAGAAGGTAGAAGCAAACAGACCAGATATTGTAGTTCGAGAAAAAGACAGCTTTGAATATTGGAATTGCTACACCCAGCACCTGCAGTGTCTTACGAACAAAGGCACACAAAACTGTAAAATATCAAGACTTCCAAGCAGAAACAAGAGCAATGTGGAATAAAGATACACAGCTCCAGCTGTAGTAGGAACAACTGGACTAATAAAGAATCTTTAAAACAAATCTAAACATGCAACTGATAAAAGTAACTCCTTATGAACTGCAAAAAGAGAAAATTCTGGGTACATATCAGTTCTTAAGAAGGTAACATATCAAATGTCAGACTGAAGCAAAACTGATTTTCATGAACTTTAATTGTGCCCTGAAGTAGGAATGGGGTCCATTCTTGACAAGGTATGTAAAATCCATAAGCATCTGGAAAAATTAAACCAACAAAGAAATGTGAAAATTTGGGAATGGATGGAAGGGGGGCTGTAGTACCAGACAGATTTTGATGAATAGTTTCAAGTACTGAGACAGAAACTGCCATTGATCTTGGGTGGAATCATGACAGGGTATCTCTAAGAACTGAAGTGCCAAAGACTGCTCTTGGTGTACAAATGATGTCCCGTTTGTAATGCTTAGAAAAAGTGTGCAATGTGGACCAAGTGATAGCTGTGCAAATATAATCAGTGGAGGAGTTTCTGAAAAAGACCATAGATGTAGGCATCGATCTTGTGGGCCTTCGGTTTGAAGTCAGAGACGTATTAATGGTGGAGTAAACAAGTGAGATGCAATCAGATAGCCATCTAAACAGAGCTTGTTTGGTAACTTTATATCCCAATCTTTTTGGAGCAAAAGATGTAAACAGTGGGGGTGTCCATTTGGAAGGATTTAGTTCTGTGTAGATAAAATCTGAGTTGCCTGTGAACCTCTAAGTTATGCAAAAGGTATACTCCTTTGTTAGAGTAATTTTAGAATAGCTCATGCAGGTTGATGGATTGATTAATACTATTTTGGAAGCCACCTTAGGAAGAAATTAAGGATTACTTCTTAAATTCACTCTGTCTTTATGGAAGATCAAATAAGGAGGAGAGACAGGGTGTGCAGTTCTGTTATTTGTCTAGCTGATGTAACAGCTGCCAGAAGTATTCAGAGGAACCAGTTCAAATGCAGCTTTGGTTAGAGCTTCTTGATCTAAATTCAAATACCCTGGAGGAGTGGGGTCCTTAATGAAAGTGAAGGAGGAACACCCCTCTGTGAAAAGTTTTGGACATATTTTGGGAAGCTATTGTGCTGTTTTGAAAACTAGCATGGCAGTATTAAGAAACTCTTAAGTACCTAATAAAGTACTTTTAAGAAACTTACTACAGTTGCTTTTTCTTGCTTAAGGTTTCAATTTCTTCTGAAAGATTATTCTTCAGGGCGGTGATGCACACTACAGCTGTTATGTTCTTCACGATCTAATTTCCCAACCTAGCTTGGTCTGCAGCTTAGCTCTGTTTCTACTTGGAGTTGTCTGTTATTACCATGTTTGTAAGCCCACTGGATCACTCACGTCGATTATTCAGAACTAGCCACACACTAGAACACCCTTCTGAGAAAAGCTTTGGACAAATTTTGGGAAGCTATTGTGCTGTTTTGAAATCTAGCATGGTAGTTGGAGGTATCAGCCAGTTGCACTTTAATTGTGGTGTAGCTAGATCCTAACTCAAAGATAGAAGGCAGGAAGTGCAGAACATTTGCCACATACATATATAGAATATGGGTGAAACCTTTAGCTAAAACCCCAGATAAAAATCTCTTTCAGTACCTCCTGTAAATCTTTTAAGCAGGCTTCTTTTGAGATCCAGAATAACATGGATCACACTGTCTGAAAGGTAACAATGTCTGGCCTTTAAGGGATATGGAAAAAAAAACATGGTGTTAACCTAATGTTGCAAAGATCCTGGTAAGGCTGATCAGAGGGGTGTGAGAAAATACAGATCTCAAAGTCAAGGAGGCTTAATCAGGTAAGGCTTTAACAGTGGAAGCCTGATCTGCCTTGGCAAGAAGTGAGCAATGAGGATCACCTGTGATTTGTAGGCAGACTCCTCCTAAAAGAATTTGATTATGCAGGCAAAGAAAGAAAGGCATATAGGAGATCAGGGGGCCACTGGCAGATTAGATCCCTGGATGTCTGTTTTGGTGGGAGGAGCTAGGACAAAATAGCTTCTGCACATAAGGATGGGCAAATAAATCTCAGTAAGGCACACCCCATTGATTGAAGTTTTCTTGTGCCACTGATTAGAATGGACCTGCTGCTAGCCAGTTAGATATACACTGAATGTGAGTTGCTGGTAAAAGGTGATTTGAATCTAGAGGCAATTGCCAGACTCTCATGGCTTCTTGGCAAAGTGAGTGAGATTTGACCCAGAGTGACCCCCTCCCCCATTTGTTGATGTACTTGTACCATAGATGTATTGTTTGAGTGGACAGCGATAACTCCTGAAGTTAAGAGATCTTGAAACTCCTGCAACGCTAAGAGAACCACTCTCATATCCGCAATATTGATGTGAAGATGGCCTCCCACTGATCCTACCGACAGTGAACCATCCATCCTTCATATGACCTCTGCACCCCCAACCCAGAGGGAAGGCATCCATGATCATGACAGCTACTGGAGTGGGGAAACCTGAAAGTTTTTTTTCAGACTGTAAGTAAGGTGATGTTAGCCACCACATCAGGTGAGCTCTGCATGACTTGAGTTATGTATATTGTGGCCAACATAGGTTCCATCTGATGAGATTCTTGTGCAGAAATAATTCACTAAAGGACCTTCAGATAGTGTATGGCATAGTGAACCATTGCAATTGTTGCTAATGTCAGTAATGCGGAGAGATTTTCTGGTGTTACAGGGTCTGTATTCCTTGAAGAGAGAACAGCTTTTGCTGGAGAGGGCAGTTTAGCAAGAAGTTGTACCTAGGTCGTTTCTGGTGAAGAAAATCTGCTGAGGGGGTTGAAGATGAGATTTTTGATAGTTTACAGAAATGCCCAAAGATAAGTAGTGCTAAAAAGTAGTCTCTGGCTTCTAGTACACATTCTCTGATTGTTATAGTGAAGAACCAATTAACAAGATACAGGATAAGCAGATCCCCTTTAAGTGCTGCAATTACTACCATCCACTTAGTAAACACTCATGGCGCTGTGGTGAGGTCGAAGCAGAAGTCTCTGAACTGGAAGTGATCAACTCCTATTCAAACCCATTGAAACCTACTGGACTCCTGTGTAATTTTTATGTAGAGTTGGGCATTCAGGAGATCTTTGGAACATATACATTTGTTTGCCTTTGTACAGGGCAAAATTGCTGACATCGTGACCATTCTGAATGAGGTCTTCTTTACAAAATGAATTATGCATCTGTGATCCAGAATTGGCCCGAGGTCCTTGTTTTCCTTTGTAACCAAAAAGAATCATTAGTGAATTCCTAACTGTCTCTGGACTGGTGGGACCTCCTAGATGGCTTCATTTTAAAGGAGGGAAAAGAACTGTAGAGCCGCTGACCTTCAGTGGGGTGGGATGTCAGGTAATCCTGGCATCTACTGATGATGGTCTCTCAGAAAAGGGCGTGGAATAACCTCCGGGTTTGATATCCAGCACACATTTCTCTTGGATAATGGCCATCCACTCAGAATGGTGACAGGATAGTTGTTTCTGACTGCCTTCAGAGAGGGACAGTTGGGCAAGCCTTCAGGGGTGCTGGTTTTGGCCTTACTTGAAAGGCTTCCCTGTACCCCAAATTCTCTGGATCTCTTAAAGTCTCACGAATGGCATCCAGTAAACAAGCTGCCTCTGCCACCACCAGGCATGCCCAAAGAGTCAAAGGACTGCTGCTTGGATCTTTTGAACCACAGGGATCTGGAACCCTTCTGATTCCAATTAAAGGATTTTTAAAGGCTCTCAAATCTGATTTCCATGACAGTATTTTCCCAGCCTCGACTACACCAGAGATCTTTAGACCTGTACACAATCTATCTTTAGGAGGATGTATCATCGTGTCTGCTTTCCTTGAGATAACTTCAGATGTGTCTGGTTACGGTCACGCCCTCCTGTTGACCAAGTTTATGAGGAGATATGCAGGAGGGGACCACCCAAGAGAGGTAGTATGGGCCTCTCAGAGCTTTTCTTGTCCTGAGAGGACAGCTCCAATCACCAAGGTCCCCTCTGTTTCATTAAATCAAGGACTTTGCTAAATATAACTTCTTCTGATGGGGATCGGAGGAACCCTGTCTTTTGTATAAGTTATCTCTGAGGTTATTGACATTGAAGGGGAGTCTGTGTGTTTCCTTTTACATGTTTTCTTCATCTTGATGTTGAGTTGTGACTGATTTGAAATTCAAAGAAGAGTCCAATCACATTATCTGTAGATCCCCAAAGGATGCATCTCTCCTCTATCCCTGAAAACCTTAATGAAAGGATGAAGTTGCAGATGGATGGACATCTAGAGGCTGGAGGTAGTTCCATTGAAAGTTGTGTTGATAGTCTGGGAGAGACGAGGTTACAATTTTCTCCATAACATCAGAAGCATACCTTGGGCTCCATCTGCAGTAATGGCTCACTCCTCTTAAGTGATTCTTCCCCTGCTGAGTCAGAGGTAGGTGGCAGTGAAGAGATTAGCCCCAGTATTGCGGACTTGATGCAAACAGATAAGAGTCCAAGACTCCTTTGACACCAGAGAGGCTGCCTTCAGATGATTTGGATGTGACGTTATTAGCACTGGAGCAGAGATGATTGATGGTGCGAAAGATACAGGACCTGGATGGAATACCATCTCCAAAACTGCTGATGCACAGATGGCACCAGGGAAGGAGCAAAGAGAGGTGAGGAGGTCACCCTGATCCACCCTGGTACTAGAGAGGGTTGGGATGATCTCTAGTTCCCTTTTCATCTTCAGGAAAGCAATCCTCAAAGATTCCCTAATGACTTTTGTGCTTCAAAACAACCTTAATTTCAGGGAGGAAGTAGGAGGCGGCCTTGAGGAAAGAAAAAAGGACATCCATCTCTCAGATGAGTGTCTAGTAACTGTCTTGGCTGGAGACATATCCATGTTATTAAAAACAGTAGACTTCAAATTCATTGCTGAAATGTCATGTCCTCTCTTCTCAGAGTTTTAGGGGAAGAAATGGAAGCCTAATCATCATTCCTTCACTTTTGTCAGTTCTTTCTGCTGGATCAACAGGAAGGAGCCTTTCCAAAATAAGTTTGGCTCTTGCATCCAATAAAGAAAGGGGTTGAAAACCTTTACAGATGGAGCACACTACATCAAGGTGCTCTGTTCATGTTGAGGTGTGGGATGTTATGTCCATGGTTCAAATATTTCTTAAAAGTTTTATCTGTGATATGCTAAGCACAAGAGCCACACAAAATATAATAGCAGCAACCTTAAGAAAGGTACAGTTGCATAAGTCCTACTGAATTGTAACATTAGATATTCAAGTTTCTCACTGCCTCAGTAGCATTTTGACTTGTCAGCCAAGGTAACGCCGTACTGATGAGCTTTCAAAAGCTCAGATTGTCCTCCATCTGTCTTCCTGTGACAGCTGATTGGCTAGACATAGCCTGAGAGCGAAGCTTTCATTGGTCACAGGAGGTGAGTGCCAAGGCTGTTTTGCTTCCACAAAGAAGGAGATCTGTGAAAATACATTGAAGATATCGCACCTCTTAGTGTGGCTAGTTCTGAATAATCTACGTGAGTGATCCAGTGGGCCTACAAACATGGTAATAGACTATTCCAAGTCGAAACAGAGCTAAGCCACAGACCAAACTAGGTTGGGAAATTAGATCGTGAAGAACATAAAAGCTGTAGTGTGTAACACTGCCCTGAAGAATAATCTTTCAGAAGAAATTGAAACCTTAAGCGAGAAAAAGCAGCCGTAGTAATTTTCTTAAAAGTACTTTATTAAGTACTTAAGATTTCCTTTTAATAAGTACTTTTTAATAAGATTTCCTTTTAATAAAGTACTTTAACGAAACTTACTATGGCTGTTTTTTCCTGTTTAAGGAAAGGAATCCAGTTTAATATGCTTTGTCAAGGTATAAACTAAGGAGTAGGTTGCTGCCTCTAGACTTCTTTAATTATGCCCTGATATAGGAATGGGGTCCATTCCCAACAAGCTATGCAAAATCCATAAACATTTGGAGAAATTAAAGCAAGAAATATAGGAACATGAATGTATGGCAAGAGGATGATGGAAGGAGGATGTTAGTACCAGACCGACTTTGATGAATAGATTCAAACATTAGAAGATAAACTCCCACTGATCTTGGGTGGAATCATGGCAGGATGCACCTAAGAACTGAAGTGCCAAAGACTGCCCTAGGTGTACAAATAATGTCCAGCATGTAATGCTTAGAAAAAGTGTGCAGTGTGGACCAAGTGATTGCTGCACAAATATAATCAAGAGAAAAGGTTCTAAAAAAAGGCCGTAGATGTAACCATAGACCTTGTGGGCCTTTGGTTTGAAGTCCGATATTATTACTAGTGGAATAAACAAGTGAGATATAATCAAACAGACATCTAGGCAGAGTTTATCATCTTTATATCTCTATCTTCTTGGAGCAAAAGATATAAACAATGGGGTGTCCTTTTGGAATGTTTTATTTCTGTATAGATAACATGTGAGTTGCCTGTGAACATCTAAGTACGCAGAAGGTACTGTCCTATGTTAGAGTAATTAGAATAGTGCATGCAGGTTCCTGGATTAATTAATACTACTATTGGAAGCCACCTTAGGAATAAAGTAAGGCTTGGTTCTTAAAGTGACTGTATCTTTATATAAGATCAAGTAAGGAGGAGAGATGAACAAGGGTGTACAATTATGATATTTTTCTAGCTGAGGTAATAGCTGCCAGAAACATTGTTTTCCAAGATAAATACTTTGGTCAGCCAAGGGAACTGGTTGAATGTAGCTTTGGTTAGAGCTTCTAGAACTAAATTCAAATACCTTTGAGGAATGGGGTCCTTACTAAAAGAGTGAAAGAGGAATACTCCACTGAGAAAAGCTTTGGACAAATTTTGGGAGGTAATTGTGCTGTTTTGAAAACTAGGATGATATTTAAAGGTAGCAACCAATTGCAATTTAATGGTGGAGTAGCTAGATCCTAACTCAAAGGCAGGAAATACAGAACATCTGCCATAGATATAGAATATGGGTCAAACCCTTGGCTAAAAGCGCAGATGCAGAATCTCTTCCAATTACTCCTGTAAGTCGTTTGAGTGGGCTTCTTTTGAAATGTAGAATAATGTGAATCACATTCTCAAAGAGATAACAATGTCTGGTCATTAAAGGCACATGGAAAAAATATGTGGTTAACTTGAGGTTACAAAGGTCCAGCTGAGGCTGACCAAAGCAGTGTGAGGTAAGATAATACAGATCTGGGAGTCAAGGAGGCTTCTTCAGGTGAGAATTCAGAGGAAACCAGATCTGCCTTGGCTAGAAGTGCGGAATGGAGAGCACCTGTGATTTGCAAGCAGACTCCTAAAATAATTTGATTATGAGAGGCAAAGGAAGAAAGGCATATAGGAGACCAGGGGGCACTAATAGACTAGATTTCTTCCCTGGATGACTTTTTCAGTGGGAGGAGCTAGGACAAAGTAACTTCGACCCATAGAGTTGGAGGGAGTGGAAAATAAATCTCAGTAAGGCAGACCTCACTGATGGAAGTTTTCTTGAACCACTGCCTGATTGAAGGAAAGCTCATATGATAATATAATGGACCCTGCTGAGTCTGTCTGCTAGCTAGCTAGATATCCCCTTAATGTGTGTTGCTGGTGGAAGGTGATTTTGAATCTAGAGGCCATTGCCAAACTCTCACGGCTTTTTGGTAAGGTGGGTAAGATTTGACCCCTCCCCCATTTGTCGATGTACTATACCACTGATGCAGTGGGGGCTGGTGACTTCAAATCAAAGGGGGGCTGCTAGACACAGCTGAAGGGGTGTGGCCAACAAGAAAAGGGTTGGAGCTATGCTCAAAACCACAAAAACTGGGACTTTAATTAAATATGCTGCCCTGGGTGCAAAACCATCAGTATGAGAGTCTAATCAAGACAAAATGAAGTGCAGAAGAAAAAAAATATTTCAATGCATTGGCTGCATGACAGCTTACTTAATATGTAGATGGAAACAAAAAGGTTGTAAGGCATGAAAAAATAAATTACTTTTTAAATACATTACTGGAATGCCAGTTATAATCAAGTATAAAAAACAAGTAGCACTCAACTCAAACCACTTCTCCTTGCACTGCAGATCAAATTATAATTTATATTCAGCTTTATAAAAGTACCAAGTAACATGCTGAAAGTAGTATTCTATGCAATACCCCCACTTGTAAAAATGTTTCTTATCCAAAAAAGACCTGCTGCCTGACAACTACCTACTTGTTTCATGGGGAAACCATGATCAAAATAAAAAATGAACAGCAATCAAAGTAAAAAATGAACAGCAAACAAGAAACCACTTCAAGATAAATTGCTTAAAGGATTACTGCACAGGTTATAGACCACACATGATAGAATGACATTCTGCTTAGTTTACAGGTAAAGCCTGCAAAGATGACTGCAAGTCTCCAACAAATGTAATGAGCGTCTGAAAATACTGCAATTCTGTCCTTTATTACAAATACTGTCATATGCATTTCAATACCTAAGGCTTATACGTTATCTAGTTATGTAAATATTCTCTGCATGGCAACAAAAAGGTTTCAATGTTGATAATTCTTTAACAGTATGCTTATTAAAGCTTACTTGCATCTTACAATCTCAGACAAGCTTACCTGATGGTCATTAAAGCATTGTTACTTAAACACAGGGCACTGCAACAACATGCATTTTCTGAATAAGAAGAAGCATAAATCAACAGTATAAAATATGACAGAAAACCAGAACATTCTGCAAAATCAAGGAGAGATGAAAAGCCACTGTGGTACTTGTGTCTACCTTGGATGGGGGCATACTCTGCACACTTAAACTGCACAACTGCTCCTTGCCTTGCTTGGACACATCCAGATTCACTATATGGGGGAGTGGGGTACAAGTATGTCACAATTTGAATGGTGATGGCCCTGACACATTTGTCATACCTCTCAACCTCAGAGCAAGAGATCTGGAAAATGGCATACTTAGAAGTGGGACAAAGACCCAAAAATAAGGACAATTTTTAAATCTCATTCTTATAAACTTAGAAAGATAATAGAATAGAATAGTAGGTCTTGGATTAGTATGAATTTTCTGAAGGGTATGAAATCTGAAACTCAAATGCTTGTCATTATTTGCTAACTTCAATCTTTAATGATTTGCCACTAATTTGCCAGAAAACCACAATTTTATGAAAAACGGACCAAAAATGTGATGCAAAAATATAAAATAGCCACACAATACAGCTGGGAACCTGTCAAAGAAGGGATACTTTTTTAATATTAGTACTGTTAAGTTGAGCAGGTGACAAAGTAAGAGAATCTAAATGCATTTCTGAAATAAGAGTAATCTGTAACTCTGATCATTACAATTATTTATTAATTGTAAACCCTCCACGTTTCTTCCAAAATTGCCATTTTGTGGATGGATTATTAGGGGGAGAGTAACATTTTGAGCCATAATCTGGGACATTTGAGAGGTTTGGATATACCTAATTCTATAAAGTCATTTATTTGCATGTACCTCTCAACCTCTTAATGCAGGAAATCTGGACAAGGCCAACTATATTGGAGGAACAAACAAACAGTGCTAAAAATTGATCTTGTATAAACTTAGTTGATGGAATAATAGATCTTAAGACAAATAATCACTCCACAATCGGATAATAATCAAAGGCAGGGAACAAGGTAAACTCACACGACTTTATTACAAAATAAACCAGCAGTAGATTAGTGCTTTCATCTGCTATGGGACTTCAGAGTAGTTCTGGCTTCTAGTACAGATTCCCTGGTTGTTACTGTGACATCCGGTCAATATCCCACCAAACTGCCACTAATATGTGATGTCCAGTTACTATCCCACTGAACTGCCACAAATATGTGATGTCCCCTTACTGTCCTGGGTCAGTAACTAAGGAACGTTAATCCTCACTACTGACTCCAACATGAGACCATCACTTAAACAGGAGTAATATGTCACAATTTCCCCTAAGAGCACAGCAGAAACATGCTCTATACCCTGGGTCTGGACTGTATACGTCTGACCGCCCCTAATGTAACTCCTTATTACATACTCCAGAGCAATGTGTCCCAGTTTAGGACCTATGATACACTCTCACTTAAATAAATTGAATCTCACAAATTCAAACACTTCTGAGAAAGCCTGACACAGATTTCCAGCTGTGTCCCTTCCCCCAAATGATACAGTAAAATGCTGCCACCAATCAGGATGTCTACATGCCGTTTCAAGGGGGTGTCCAGTTATTAAAATTAGATATCAAAACAAATGGTAGCATATGACCTAAAGTGGCCAGATTTTTGGAGTGGCCCGTGAATTATCAAAGCAGTTATAAGCACTCTCAAGTTACTAAAGAATACAGTAATTGACCATCCACAAGATAATAAAACAAGATAATAAAACTATTTAAATAGAGCAAGATGCTTAAAAATGTGAAACAGCAATTTCATTAAACAGAATTCAATTATCAGGAAAATGAAATTAATAATGGATAGAAATACATTTAAAAAAACTAAGACTCATTAGCTATAATTTCATATCTAACTGAAGAAAACTGTCCCTGATGTAAACTAAATATTACAACAGAGCAAAGACAGGCTTACAGTTCTTGGTGAGTCCTTTGGGCATCAGCCATTCTACTGCTCAGTACAACTGTGATCACAACTCAACTGAACTATGAACACAACTGTTTTAACTGTCTTCAGCAGGCTCTTTTATAAGCTAGGTTAACTATCTCAACTGTTCAGTTCTCCTTTTTATTTTAGTTTTTGAAAATAAACCACTGTTTATTAAAGTTCCTTTCTGTCTTTCGGTCTCTGACAGTAAACAGAGAGCAGCTGAACACGTTTCAAAGACATCATTTGTAGATCAGCTGACTCTGAGACCGTCTGCATTTAGAATCTCCTGTGCAAACATGTGCAGTTAGACATGTAACAAAACACTGTTAATCTCTTTAAACATCATGTACAGAGTATTAACGTGTAAGAACTTATTTACAGTGTCATAGCTAGTCATGCTGGCATATAATATACAGGATAATCTAAGATTATGTACAAAACGTCAGCTAGACATGCTAGCACAGATGACTGTGTCTAATTTCTTCACAGTTATAACAAGGAACCAAATGACCAGATCCAGAATAGGTGGAGGTGGGCTGCAATTATTGCCATGCACTTAGTGACCACCTAAGGGGGCTGTGGTGAGACTGAAGCACAAGTCCCAGAACTGGAAGTGATTGGCTTCAATTTGAAACCATAGAAACCTACTGGACTCATGGGCATCTTGGAGGTCTGTGGAGCATATCTAGCCATTTGCCTTCATACAGGGCAAAATCACTGACATCATGACCAGTCTGAATGAGTTCTTCTTTATAAAATGAATTGTGTATCTGAGATCCAGAATTAGGCTGAGGTCCTTGTTTTTCTTTGGAACCAAAATGACTCACTAATGAATTCCTAACTATCTCTGGACTGGTGGGACCTCCTGGATGGCTCTTTTTTAAAAGGGGGAAGAACTTCTGACCTTTGGCAGGGTGGGATGTGATGGCCATCCACTCAGAAAGGTGACACAATAGTTGTTTCTGACTGCCTCCATATGGGAGCAGTTGGGCAAGCCTTTAGTGGTGCTGGTTTTGGCCTTACTTGAAATTCTTCACTGTTCCCCAAATTCTCCAGATCTCCTCAGTGTCATGGTTGGCATCTAATAAAGAGGTCATCTCTGCCACCGCTAGCCATGTCCAAGGTGGAGTCTCAAAGGGTTAATGCTTGGATCTTTCGAACTACAGGCATCTGGAACCCTTCTTATTCTAAATAAAAGGTCTTTAAATGTTCTCAAATCTGACGTCCATGGCAGACAACATTTTTCCATCCTCAAATGCACCAGTGTACTTCTAGACCTGCACTGCCTATCTTTAGGAGATGTATCACCAAGTCTGGTTTCCTTGAGGTAGCTTCAGATGTGTCTGTTTCCTGCATTGCCCTCCTGGTGACCAAGTTTATGTGGTGGTCTGCAGGAAGGGACCACCCAACAGGTAGAATGGGCTTGAAGAGCACTTCTCATCCTGAGATGACAGTTTCAATGGCCAAAATCCCCTCTGTTTCATTAATTCCAAGACCTTGCTACATGTAACGTTTTCTGATGGGGATCGGAGGAACCCTTTCTTTCATTTAAGTTATTTCTAAGTTTTTGACTCTGAAGGGGAGTCTGCATGTTTCTTTTTACGGTTTCTTCTACTTGATCTACAGTTGTGACTAATTGGAATTCAAAGAAGAGTCCAGTCGCATCATCTGGATATTCCCAAAGGATATATCTCTCCTCTGTCCCTAGAAACCTTAATGAATCCATGAAACTGCAGATAGATGGACATCTAGGGTTGTAGCTAGTGCCATTGGAAGTTGTATTGATAGTCTGGGTAGAAGCGGTTACAGTTCTGTCCATAACCTCAAAAGCATACATAGCCTGAGTCAATCTGCATTGATGGCTTACTCCTCAGAACTGATTCCTCCCCTGCTGAGGCAGAAGTGGGTCTCACTAGAGTGTAGCACAAGTATTGAGGAACCGGAAGACTTGGGGTAGGCCCTAATACTGTTCCCTTCATATCAAGGACCCTAACACAGAGAAGAGTTCCAAGCAAGTTGTAGCTACATACATTATGGAGGACTTGATGCAAAGCAATAGACTCTGAAACTTATTTAACACTGAAGGGGCTGTTAGATGATTTGGATGTGAAACTACTGGCACTGGAGCAGAGATGGTTGATGGTGCCAAAGATACAGGACCTGGGTAGAATACCAATTCCAAAACTGCAGATGCACAAATGGCACTGGGGAAGGAGCAAAGAGAGTTGAGGGGGGCCAGCCCGATCCACCCTGCTACAAGGGAGGAATAGGATGATCCCTAGTTCCATTTGTGTCTTCAGGAAAGCCTTCATCAAAGATTCCCAAACAACTTTTTTTGTGCTTAAAAACAAACTTACCGATTTCAGGTAGGAGGACGCCTGTAGGGCAGATGAGTGTCTAGTGACTGTCTTGACTGGTAGCATATCTATGGTCTATAAAATAGTAGACATTGACTTAAGTGCCAAAAAAGGTCAAAGCTTCTGTTTTTGGAGTTTTACAGGAAGAAGTGGAAGCCTGATAGTCACTCCTTCTCTTTCTACCCTCTTTGTTCTTACCGTTGACTTTTATTCAGTTCTTTCTGCTTGGTTAACAGGAAGTAGCCTTTATAAATGAAGTTTGGCTCTTCTATCCAATACAGAACGTGGTTGAAATCCTTTACAAATACAGTGCACTGCTTCGAGGTGGGATATTATGTCCACACTTCGAGCATTTTTTGAAAATTTTATCTATGATATTCTAAGGTGCAAGAGCCACACAAAATGTGACTGCAGCAACTTAAAGCAAGTACAGTTGTGTAAGTCCTACTTACCTGTGTGAAGGCTTCCAGCCTAGCTAGATAGAATTTTGTAAATCATTCTATGTCCTTGTAAATATTAATATGATCCACAGGCTTGTTTGACGAATGTAAGAAAACTGTGTTATATTCTGAGCTTCAAAAATGTAACCACAGTGCACCCTACTGGAAGAAAGCTGATAAGTAAAGGATTTTACGACTGTGTGTGATCTCAGGCTAGGAGTCATGATGTCTCCAGCTAGAAATTCTTTCTATTGTCTTAAGACAAAGATAATTCCTAGGTTTCACATGTAAAGTGTCTTTTATTACTGTGGCTTCATGGCGGGTGCAGATTACAAAGAAATGTTAAACCTTAAGTTCTGTGAGCCTGGAAAACTTAAGAATTGTCAAGAATGGTGTAATCTGAAATGACTCGGCAGTAATGTGTATTATCAATTTAAGGGCTATCTCAGAAAGTTAAGACTGGCATATTTTGTATTTTGTTCTGAAGCTGACAGCACCTCACCAGTACTTTGCCTTGTAAGTAGGATCTAGATCTTAGTATTTCTCTTAGAGAGAGATAGAAATAGCAAGATTAGTCTAGCTGTTTTCTATACTTATGTCAGACTATCATATAATGTTGTTTTAAAGTATTTCCTATGATTTCTGAACTCTGTATTGTCATTTTGTTGAATCAATGAGTATTGTCTTGTGTTTTTATTATTTATTATTAAATATTTTTAAACCTTTTAACTGTGGTTGTTTTGTGTAGAGATACTTTACAAGGTGGTAAGGAAGGTCAGTGATAACTACATGGTAGAACTAGGCAGGGGCACAAATTGTACCTTGTTAACATGATGAAACCTTACCATGATAGGGAGGCCCTTATGCTGAGTATTTGCAATGGATTGCAGGAGGAGTCTGAGGGAGATCTGGTTACTGATCTCCTCAGTGAGGCTCGGACTGACACCTCAGTGGAAGGGGTAGCAATGTCCCAGCAGCTTCCTCCTATCCAGGTTCGAGAAATCTGAGCAGTGTTACAGGAATTTGGGGATATGTTCACTGGAAAACCAGGGTGCACCCACCTGGTGCAGCACTAGGTGGATACAGAACCCCGAAGGCCTATTAGGCAGGACTCTTATAGGGTGCCTAAGAGAGTCAAACAGACTCTGAGGGAGGAGATACAGGAAATGTGGGAACTAGGAGTACTTCAGGAGTCCAACAGTCCCTGGGCCTCCCTAGTGATGCTGGTGCCAAAGAAGGATGGCAGCACCAAGTTGTGTGTGGACTACAGGAAATTAGTCACACAGAGTCAGATGCTTACCCCATGCCTAGGACAGATGAAGCCCTAGAGCAGCTGGGTGGGGCTACGTATCTTACCACCATTGATCTTACCAAGGGTTACTGGCAGGTGACCTTGACTCCCAGTGCTAGAGAGAGGTCAGCCTTTGTGACTACTTTTGGCTTGTATGAGTTCACAAAGATGCTCTTTGGGATGAAAAATGCCCCAGCGACTTTCCAGAGGCTGGTAGATCATATCCTAGCAGGAGCAGGAAACTTTGCCCTTGCTTACCTAGATGATATTGCCATGTACAGCCATTCCTGGCAAGAGCACCTTCAGCATATCAGGGAGGTGCTGGGCAGACTACAGAGGGCAGAATTGACTGTTAAGCCCGGCAAATGTCAGGTGGGTAAGGCAGAGGTCTTCTACCTGAGACATAGAGTGTGAGTGCTCAGATAAGGCCAGAACCGGCAAAAGTAGAAGCCATTCAGGCATGGCCTGCACCGGTTAACAAAAAGCAGGTGAGGGCCTTCTTAGGGAGACAGCAGGGTACTACAGAAAGTTCATCCCCAGTTATAGTACCGTAGCTGCTCCTCTCGCAAACCTGACAAGGAAAAACAGGCCAGATAAGGTAGTGTGGACCACAGCATATGAGTAGCCATTCTAGAAGCTTAAAGAAGCTTTGGGAGGACCCCTTGTGTTAGCCAGTCCAGATTACAGCAAAGAATTTGTTGTGCAGGTGGATGCTTTGAACCATGGGGTGGGGGGCTGTACTTAGCCAGATTTGTTCAGAGGGAGGAGAGGATCCAGTTGTTTGACTCAGTCGTAGGCTCCAACCCAAGGAGGAATGCTACGCAGCTGTAGAAAAGGAATGTCTAGTCATAGTGTGGGCACTGCAGAAACTTCAGCCTTATCTGGATGACAATCCCCTAACATGGTTACATCGAGCCAGCCAGCAAAATGCCAAGTTACTCAGGTGGAGCCTAGGGTTGCAAGCATATGATTCGTCAGTGCAGCACCGCAGTGTGATTAGCAATGCCAATGCAGATGGGCTGTCAAGACAGTGAATGGGGTAAGGTATACCCAGATAGACTCAACCCTCTCAAGCAACATTTCTCAAGGGTCACTTGCAAAACTAGCTTGAGTTCTCCGGGGGGTGGGGGGAATTGTGAAGGCTGCCAGCCTAGCTAGATAGAATTTTGTAAATAATTCTATGTCCTTGTATATACTATTATGATCCACAGGCTTGTTTGACAAATGTAAGAAAGCTGCATTGTGTTTTGAGCTTCAAAAATGTAACCACAGTGCGCCCTGCTGGAAGAAAGCTAATAAGTAAAGGATTTTACGACTGTGTGTGATCTCAAGTTAGGAGACGTGATGTCTGCAGCTAGAAATTCTTTCTTTTGTCCTAAGACAGAGATGATTACTAGGTTTTACATGTACAGAGTCTTTTATTCCTGTGGCTTCTTGGCAGGTGCAGATTACAAAGAAATGTTAAATTTCAAGTTCTGTGAGCCTGGGAAACTTCAGCAGAAGTGTCAATGATGTAATCTGAAATGACTCAGCAGTAATGTGTATTATCAATTTAAGGGCCATCTCAGAAAGTAAGAATGCTATTTTGTATTTTGTTCTGAAGCTGACAACAACTTACCAACACTTTGCCTTGTAAGTAGGATCTAGATCTTAGTATTTCTCTTAGAGATGGATAGAAATAGCAAGATTAGTCTAGCTGTTTTCTAAATTTATGTCAGACCATCCTACAATGCTGTTTTAAAGCATTTCCTGTGATTTCTGAACTCTCTGTTGTCATTGTGTTGAATTAATGAGTATTGTCTTGTGTTTTTATTATTAAATATTTTTAAACGTTTTAACTGTGGCTGTTTTGTGTATTGAGAATTTACACTCTTAGTGTACTTGTATGTATTTGGTGATACTGTGGAGGACACTCCTAAATAGCCTTCAAGTCTCCGTCACACTTATCAATTGGATAACAGTAACATTGCACAGTAGAATTGGGCACCCTTTGGTAAGGGCCTTTATAGTAGCTGATAAGGGTGGTTGGTGGCGGGTGGTGCTACCATATAGTCTGGGCAGAAGGGGACATAGCTGGAGAAACTGTGCCAGCCTTCCCCATGAGTGTCTGTGTGTTTGTATACAACTCAAATGTCAATGTGTGTGTGTGTCAGCTACTTGGGCAGGGACAAGAAGCACTGGTTGGACAGAGAGGGTGCTGGAGGTTTTGGCTTGGCCACTTGGCTGAGATTTAAACCCTATAGCTGTGCAAGTGGAGAGTCTTATTGGGGATCTGGAGAGAGGGAGAGACCAGCCCCAGACTGACTGTGATCTGTGTGTGCTCTTTAGGGAAATTGTACGTTACTGTGTGTGTACTGTTCATCCTCCCAATGTGCACATCCCTCACTGGTGTTAGTGGTGAGGATTGAGGCTACTTGATTACTGAGCCAGTGCATGGGCCTCACAACCTGTAACAACAGATGTTCAAATTCCTCACTGCCTCAGTAGTATTTTGGCTTCTTTACCAAGCTAACCCAGTACTGATGCGCTTTCAAAAACTCAGGCTCCAATCCTCTCTTTTCCTGTGACAGCTGATTGGCTAAGCATATCCTGAGAGGGAAGCTTTCTGCGGTCATAGGAAGTGTGTGTCCAGGCTTAGGAAAGTACCTGAAGCCAGAATCATCTAGTAAGAGTACATTTGCAGCCAGTCACAATACCATTTAAAAAACAAATCCAACAACAACTGAATTAAACAGGTTATAACCCACCACAATGGTAGGTGGGTGCTGCCACTGAAACAGTGAGGAATCTGAACATCTACTGTTACAAGTAAGTAGTGCTTATGTAACTGTACTACATTCATTATTTTGACTGCCTCATTGGCATTTTGGGTAGATTCCCAAAGCTTATCCTACCTGGGAGTTGGAATGATAAGGATCCAGGAGCCTCTGGAGAATGGTCTAAGCCAATCCTGCTCTGGATCTTGAAAAGGAATCCAGTTTAATATGCTTTGTTAAGGTATAAACAGAGGAGCAGGTTGCTGTCTGTAAAATAATTCTTGTTTTCTCCTCTACTTTCCAATATGCCATCAAAAGAGTACATGGTCCTGGTCAAGTGACCCTTACCCATGTCTGGTAGAAATTTACAATGGTGGGAGTAACAGAAAACAAAAGCAGAAAACAAACGTCATGCAGTAGTTGGTTTAGAGGCAGGTTGACCTTTCTCAGCCCTCATACAAGAAACAAACAGTTGTTGAGCATTCCTAAAGGGCTTTGTTCTGTTAAAATAGTTCCTGAGCTGCTTGTGTGCATACAAGATACGTATAATCTTTTCTTTCATTTTTTGTGAATCAGGATAGAACTCTTGCAGATTGATGACTTGATTCAAGTTAAGTACAGTGACACAACTCTGTCCTTGTGGAAAATCAGATGGGGTTGGCAAGCCATGAGAGCTTTCAGCTCAGAGATTCGCCTTTCAGATGTCAGAGCAATAAATAAAACAATCTTCCAAGTAATGAACTGTAAATCAGCCTGAGAGGTAGGTTCAAAAGTAGGTAATGTCTGTTTTTCAAGAGCAAGGTTGAGATCCTAAGGAGGAGAAGGAATGTGGTTTTCATAAACTGACCATAAAAAGAGATGAAAGAAGGGTGATCCATGGGTAGGCAGGCTGAGATGGCCTCGATACCCTTTGATAAGAAGCATATGACATACCATCTCTAAGTATCTCGCATAAATATATTTGTAAATAAACGTAACAATAGAAAGAAAGTAATAAGTCTAATAATAATATGAGAGGAAGGGATTTCTCTAGTGGGGTTTATCTGAGCAGTAAGCCAGAAAATCTGCACTGGATCCTGTGAAGTCAGGATTTTCTTCTTACTTTGGCAGAAAAAGGCTGAACACTCACTTCCAGTGACAGATGAGGGCTTCCCACTGAGGATATGCTCAGCCATTCAGCTGTCACAAGAGGAGAGAGGGAGGGAGTCTGATCTTTTGAAAGTTGGCCAGTACTGGGTTAAATTTGCAGATAAACCAAAATGCCATGGAGGTAGTGGGAATGAACAATATCTAACTGTAAGAAAAAACACAAAGCTAAGAAGCCAAAGAAATCTGTGCTAGGCTATGGCCCTGGTGTCAAGAGCTGAGCCACTAATAAAAACACACTAATAATTTTACTTAGAGTATTAATTAAAATATCAGTAAAAAGGCAAAGAAGTACGAATTAACTAATATAATCCAAAAATTTTAGAAAGCTTTCTAAAGAGCACTTAACTGAGGCTTGAATTGCAAGTCTCTTGTTACAATGGCAAATGATATCCGAATGTGATGTTCACAGGGGATTGTGGGAATGTTTGCATGAGCTCAAGGTACCAGAGCATTAGTGAATAGCCAGATTGGATCTAGTGAGTGACTCGGTACCCAACTGTTGGATCAGACAAACTGATAAAAATAGGATCCTTCTTTCCAAACTGATAAGCTGTGATCATGGTTTTTCATTTCTGGGACCAAAGTTAAAGAAATTCCTCTGATATGAACTTGAAGATGCATCATATTATCCTGAGTTCCATACGGTGTTAAAATTGCATGTGCTTAATGAAGCAGAGAGTACCTGCAAACATTCAAGCCACATAACTTAAACCCACCTCTTTCTCTGTCTGCAACCATTCTGGTCACACAACCTAAATCAACCTTTTCTCTTCTTTACTCTCTCTCTCTCCTTCTATCTTCCATGGCAGATGCACCATTACAACCTTCTACACACCAGTCTCTCGTAGTTACAGCATTTGCCCTTATCCTGCATATAGAGCAAATTATTGTTTTATTGTATATTAAGATCCTTGTATTTTTGTCATTTTCTCTCCATTTGTTTAAATGCTATGCTATCCTTTGAATATTAGCATTGTTATCATTTCTTTTCAATTTTAATGTATTTTGGGATTCTTTGTAACAGTGGTTCTTTGATCCTGAGATGAGACTGAAATTGGCCAGAACTAATCCTTGCTCTACGCCAGTAAACAAATTCAAAATAATATTTATTCACACAAATACAACTATGTATGTGTGCAATCTATATATGTGTGTGTGTGTATATATATATATATATATAGAGAGAGAGAGAGAGAGAGAGAGATACGAGAGAGAGAGAAAAAATACACATATGCATGTGTGTGTAATATGTGTAATGTTTGTGTGGTTTTATGATGAATGATAGAAATGCCAAGCATCAAAACACAGCTGATTTTCCTTTTGCAATCGATAAATCCATACACCACCACCACATTCATACCTAACCTGTCTGAATAGTGGTAATACTATGGAAATAGTTTTTCCAAGGTTGTGTAACTCTGTTAGGAGCAAGGGCAAGGTTAGGGTTAGCAAGCATCAGTAAGGATGGGTTAAGGGAGGCTTTACTTAGGTCTGAAGCAGGCAGGCAGGCAAATAAGCGAGAGACAGAAACAGTTGCAGAGCAGACAGGCAAACAAGGCAAAGACAAGTCTCCATGACAACTAATAAGGCGTAGCTGGCTCTAGATGCTTATGTTGATTCCTAAACTCTATATCTAGATGGTGAACCTGCAGGGAGTATATATATATATATATATATATATATATATATATATATATATATATATATATATATATAAAATATGAAAAATCAGTCTGAAAGGTGTCACTGAAACCTGGAAAAGGGATATAAGCTGTTGTCCTCCTAAGGAAAAACTAGTGGAATTACCCTTAACTGTGAGGCAAAGTGTCTTGACGGCAATAGAGTTGTACCCATGAAACTGCTTGATGTTCATCATATTGATCACTGCTGGAGTAGCCTTAGCTATATGGGTTGTATCCTGCCATGATTATGACAGTCGTCCAGTTTTCAATCTTTCATGTACCCAAACTGTCAAGCAGCTTGAGATGAGTTGACTAAAAGACAAGTTTGCGTACGAAAACCTTCAGAGCTGTACTGCTGCCACAGAGTATGCTTCTATGAAGCTTTTGAGGATTGATGCTTGTGTTTTCCTCTGCTGAGCAGATAAGTCCTCTTAGGGGAAAAACTGCATTTTCTTCATTTTGTTGATGATTTATTACTTTCCTCTTTGGGAAAGTTGTTTTAATGGAGTATTTGGAGATTATAACATACTTTTAAACAAAGCACTTTTTTCTGTTACTTTTGTTTAAAGTAATGCAAAGTAACTGAAATTGTGTTTATATTTTTGTTGGACTGGCATAGTGTTTTAAAGTGCTTTTTGCTGTGTTTTTTTAGTCAAAAAAATAACTTTTGTGGACTGGCAGTGTTTGCCAGCATTTGCTGCTTGTCTACCTGGGGAAAGCGGCACCATTTTCAACTTGACCCTGGTCCCACAGTTGGTCCTTCTTCTAGCCACAAAAAGAAAAAGTTGAGCAAAACAGCCTTTGCTATCACAGTAGGCTAGCAGTTTGCCTCAGCTGCAAGTGGATGACTGTGCTCTGGACATTTGTTGTACCTCAGACCACTCATCTTTTACTCCAGATCCCTCTGGTGTAGCACCTACAGCCACCATGGACCGGGTGTTAGCAATGACCTCTGTGGCTGTTAGTTTAGGTAGGGTCACTCTTGTTGTTCCTGGGAAAGGGAACAGGGAAGGTTTCCTTGTATCAGAATGCTGTGCTCATCCCTTAGTAACACATCCAGCCCTATTTTTCCTGTCAAAAGTAAAAAAAAAAAAAAAAAAAAAAGCCAAGCATGTATCTACTTCTCAGATTTCTTTGATGAGTGAAGTTTACTGGGTCTGCCTCAGAATTTAATTCAAACTATTTATCTTTCTTGTAAACTAGTAACTGGTAAAAGAAACTGGGATTATGACTACGCTTTTCCTGAAGAGACTCAAAATTCTGAATCTCAACAGGAAGATGCAGGGGCAGATAAATATTTTTCCTCAAATTTCTAATTCAGATTCAGAGGCATGTTCAGATGTTCTTCATTCCACATTGCTGCAGTCCTAACTATTGGGTAGTCCGCTGTCCCAGTCGGCCCGAATACCAAAGTATATGGCTGACGTCGGTCAAGGCGCATTAGACTGACGTCAGTACGTCAGGGTACTAATGCGCATGACCGACGTCATATCCTCAGTCTTTTTTGCCGCATGGTCCGATGCAGAAGCAGTTTTGCGAGTGCAGGTTGGCGTTCTGAAAGTTTCTGAAGTCAGAGTTTCAGACCGAATCAAAGTTGGCTAAGTACCCGTTGGGGAATATTTTGGTTTTTCTTGCCTCAGTATTTAACCGGATGTCAGAAAAGTGAATAACTGTATTTCTTGTGGGAAACAGATACCTCATAGGGATTACCATACTTTGTGTATACCTTGTTTAGGGCCTGAGCACGACGTTGTTGGATGCGCTCTTGTGCTAGATTTAACAAACGCACTATTAAGAGAAGGTTAGACTGTGCCAGGTTAGTTTTGGGAAGCGTTGTAATTATAAAATGCCGTCGGATACTCCGGCGCCGCTTCGACCAAAACGCAAGGACAAAGCAGCAAAGCCTAGAGTGGAAGAACCGACAGTCCCGGACGTCGGTTCTTTAGAAAACTCAGTGGAGCCGGAGGTTCTGCCAGGAGTTTCTTTGGAGTCTCAGGGAGAGACTTTACTGTTACAGGATGTGTCCTCTCAGGAAGTAGGCCAGGCTGAAGGGGCTTCTCAGGGGCTGTTCTTCCCTCTCTTCCTAAGGTGGTTAGAGCCTCCCTTCTGTTTCCAAGGCTTCTTTGAGAGGCAGGCCAAGTTTAGCTTCAGTGGGGGTTTCTCCTAGTGCTTCAGGGTCTTTGCCTAAGAAACATATGCTTAAAATGGCAGAGGATTTGATTACTATGATTAGAGGTTCTATGCCCTCCTGATAAGAGGCCTAGGGTGGAACCTGAGTTTGAGAGTTTTGAGCAATGTTCGGAGGCTTCTGAGTCTTCAGCTGAAGACTTGCAGGAGTATCCTCCTTATTCTGATTCTGATGTGGATGATTCTACTCCTTCAGCTTCTCCTCCTGAGGATTTTTCATTTTCAGAGACTCTGCATTCCATGAGGGAGCATTTTAAATGGGAAGGTCAAGATTTCTCTGATTCCAGGAAGAGGCTTAGGGAATTCTTGTTTTTACCCCAGCATAGGCCTTTAGCTATACCTCCTGTTCTGAATGTGGTGGAAGATGTTTTTGCAGAGGCTTCCCTGAATCCTGATTCTTTGCCTCCTGCCCCAGTTAAACCGGATAGATACTATAGGGTGCCTGAAGCTCATAAGTATCTTTTTAAGAGTCCTAGGGCAGACCCGGAAACTGTTTCTCAGGGGCCTAAAGGTGTGAAGGCTTCTGTTGTTAAAAATCCTGTTCCTCCTGATAAAGAGGCAAGGGCTTTGGATAGATGGGGAAAGAAAGTGTATACTTCTTCCACTTTAGCCATGAGGCGTTGAATTGTCAGTTTCACATGTTAAAATATCAGAATTATCTCCTTTCACAATTGAAGTCTAAGGTGGATGCTCTGGCAGAAGGTATTGAGTGTAAAGAGTTGCAGGATTTAGTTCATGTGTCTGAACAGGTGGGTAAGCATTCCTTGCAGTGTGGTTTTGATGCTGTGCAGGCCTCCTCGAGGGTGGCTGCCACTGGTTCTGTTCTTCGTAGGCACGCCTGGTTGAGGGATCAGAATTTAGCTGAGCATGTTAAAACTAGGATTTTGGATGCTCCTTTACAGTCTGATGTGTTGTTTGGTTCGCCTGTGGAAGCAGTTTTAAAGAAAATGGAGGACAAGGCTAAGTCTATGCAAACTGTTAAGGATTTTTGCAGGTGCAGCCTCCGAAGTTTAGTAGAAATTGGCCTACTAAGGGATGGACATATCCTGCTTATGATTCCCAGTCTAGGGGTAGGTCTAGACATGGTAGGGGCAGAGCTCAAGGTTCTTTTAGGCCTAGAACAGGGAGTTCACCTGCTCAGACTTCTGGTGAGGGCAGGGGTCAGTCCTTTCGTAAACAGACCCAATGACCTACCTTTTCAGCTGCCAGTACATTCTCGCCTGGCAGCACCTTTGGGAGGAAGGCTGGCTCTTTTCAAAGAAAATTGGGATTTAATTACCCAAGACAGATGGGTTTTGGATATCATTCACCACGGTTACAGGTTTTATTTCCATACCTTGCCTCCTTTCAAAGGCATGCCAGACATTCCTCCTCTACAAAGAAAAGAGGCTCACAAGCAAATTTCTCTGTTGCTCCAAATAGGGGCCATTCAGCCAGTTCCTGTGCCAGAAAGGGGCCTAGGATTTTATTCTCGCCTGTTCCTAGTACCGAAGAAGGGGAACACGTGGAGACCAATTTTGGATTTATCTATCCTCAACACTTATCTGGACATTCCCAAGTTCAAAATGTTGGCGTTACAACAGCTTTTACCTCTGCTGGGCAAAGATCACTGGATGGTAACTTTAGATCTCAAGGAAGCTTACCTTCATGTGCCTATCAGACTAAGTTGCAGGAAGTATCTGCGTTTTCGAGCTGGAAATTCTCATTATCAGTTCTCTGCATTGCCCTTTGGCTTATCTACTGCACCCAGAGTATTCACAAAGGTTCTGGCTCCAGTGATAGCTTACTTCAGGCTACAAGGAATTCAAATCTATCCTTACTTGGACGACTGCCTGATTCTGGCTCAAGAGAAGGAAGACCTTTTACAGCATTTGGAATTTGTGATAGCAGTGCTAAGATGCCTAGGGTATTCTGTGAACGAAATAAAGTCCAGTCTAGTACCCTCTCAAGACATGTGCTTTCTGGGTGTGAGACTGAATACAGCAGCCCAGATGGCCTTTTAACCCCGGACAAACAAAGAATCTTTCCAGTTACTTCCATCAACTATCTCTTCAGTCCGGGCTGACTGCAAGGACAGTCCTTCAAGCCTTAGGGTTCATGGCATCTTGTATTCTGGTGCTTCCCAATGCCAAACTGCATATGAGGAAGCTGCAATGGTATCTCAAAATGTATGGACACAGCACTGCCAGGATTTGGACACTGTCATTCAAATAATACCTTGCATTCAAAAGGAATTTTTGTGGTGGGCTCAGGAATGTCACCTAAACAAGGGACTCTCTGTGACCCGACCAGAGGCGAGTCAGATTCTAACGACAGATGCCTCAGACATTGCTTGGGGAGCTCATCTAAATGGAAAGTGGATACAACACAAGTGGCCTGCCAGACTACAGCATCTACATATCAACATGAAAGAGATGTTAGCAGTCCAGTTTGCATTAATGGCTTTCAAGGAGTTACTTCTTCCAGGGCAGGTGTTGATTCTAACAGACAACACAACTGTCATGTGGTACATCAACAAACAAGGGGGAACACATTCTTACCCGTTGTGCAGGCAAGCAATGATTTTATGGGAGACTGCGCTCAGCTTGCAACTAACTCTTCAGGCAAGGTTTCTGCCGGGAGCACAGAACTCCTTAGCAGATGTGTTAAGCAGACAAATCATGGATCCCCACGAGTGGAAACTGGATCTTCATGTATTTGAAAATTGACAGTGTCATGGGGAACTCCAGACATAGATCTGTTCGCTTCTCCACTAAACCATCAGCTGCCAAAGTTTTGCACAAAGAGGTTTCATCACACAGCTTGGAAAGTGGATGCTCTTTCTTTCAGTTGGAAAAATCTTCATGTGTATGCCTTTCCACCTCTGCCTCTTCTCCCAAAGGTGCTCCTAAAGGTCAGACAAGACAAGCCAAGGATGATTTTAATAGCTCCAGATTGGCCTCGGCAACACTGGTACCCATTACTGAGGAGTCTGGTAAGGAAGCCTCCATGGCCTTTACCTTTGATTCCACACCTGTTGTCTCAGAGGGACGGTCACCTGCTCAATGTCAAGCTTCACTCTCTTCATCTAACGGCATGGCATATTCTGTTTTGAAACACAGCAGGTCTCAACTTCCTCAACAAGTTTTAAATGTGATTATGGAAGCCAGAAGACCTAGTACAAGGAAAGTGTACATGAAAAATGGAAGAGGTTTTTATTTTGGAGTGCAGCAAACAATTTGGAGATTTCTGAGCCTAATTTGAGTGTGGCTCTTCAATATCTTACTGAGTTATTGGACAAAGGTTTGTCTTTCTATTCCATTAAGATTCATGCTGCAGCAATTTCAGCTCACTATGATTGTGACCCACCATTGTTTTCGCATCCTTTGTTCAAGCAATTTCTTAGAGGGGCAAAGAATATAAGACCCCCACGTAGAGCTCCTACTCCTGCTTGGGATCTCAATTTTGTGTTGGAGAAACTTACTCTACAACCTTTTGAGCCTCACTACTGCTGACTTGAAATACTTGTCATGGAAGACTGCCTTTTTGTTGGCCATTACTTCTGCAAGAAGGGTTTCTGAATTGCAGGCCCTTATGGCGGTAGAGCCTTTTTTGATTTTTCATAAGGATAGGGTATCATTACGTACTAATCCTTCCTTTATGCCTAAGGTGGTTTCTAGTGTGGCTTTAAACCAAACTATTCATTTGCCTACTTTTATGCAGATCCCCAAAATAAAGGGGAAAAGATTTTGCACACTTTAGATGTGCACAGGCAGTGCGTTATTATTTAAGCAGGACTAAGGATTTTAGGCAGTCTCAGCAGTTGTTTGTTTCTTTTGCTTTGAGTTCTCAGGGCAAGCCTGTGTCAAAACAAACTATTTCTAAGTGGATTGGGTTTTGCATTGCATTTTGTTATTCCCATCATGGCAAGGAGATTCCAGCTGGGATTAGGCCTCATTCCACTAGGGCTACTGCCACTTCAACAGCATTTCTAAGGGGTGGCAACTAAGGATATTTTGGAGGCAGCTACTTGGAGTTCAGTGCATACTTTCTCTAAGCATTATCACCTTCCTCTCTACTCTAAATCTAGGGCTGGTTTTGCCACAGCTATTTTGCAAGGCATGTTGTCAGCTCCTGCTTCCTTATGATTTGCCAGCCTCCCTTACCTCTGCTTTGGGATTCTACCCAATAGTTAGGACTGCAGCAATGTGGAATGAAGAACATAGTACAGTTTTGTACCTACCATAAATGTAGATGTTCGAGGATCCACATTGCTGCAGTCAATTCCTCCCTCCGTTCCCTCTGTGTTTAGGGGTGGTTGTGTAGGTGAGGTTATACTCTGGTAATTTTGTATATATTGTACATATTTTTGGTGCAGGAATGTTTGGAGTTTTTGGTTTTGGCCTTGTCTTTTTAGGGTCTTCTGACATCTGGGGCAAGAAAAGACTGAGGATATGACGTCGGTCATGCGCATTAGTACCCTGACGTACTGACGTCAGTCTAATGCGCCTTGACCGGCGTCAATATACTTTGGTATTCGGGCCGACTGGGACAGCGGACTACCCAATAGTTAGGACTGCAGCAATGTGGATCCTCGAACATCTACATTTATGGTAGGTACAAAACTGTACTTTTCTGGTTCTCCTCTTCTCTGAGACTTTTGCTGTAATGTGCCAATGTTTTCATTGGGAGAACACTGAGGTTTCTCAGTCCCTTACAAAATACTGAGTTGTTAAAGAAGGATTTTCCAGAACCTACACCCATTCCTCCTGTTCTGTCTGCTTTAGAGGATGCGTGTTACTTTCTGCAGTTTTTCTGATAGTCATACAGATGCCCCTCAAAAGCATAAAAAAAGCAAAAAAATAAAGTTCCATTCTTTTAAATTTTTATACATTATTCCCAAACCTGAGCCACCAGCTAGAGCTTTAGTTGATCCCCACTGTTGCTAAGTACGTAGTTAATTCCAATCCTAGTCTTTCTGATAAGGTTGAGAAAATTACATATAGGTATGAGGGGTCTCCTACAGAAGACCGACAGCTCACAAGGCTGACACCCACATCGCCGACACCAAAAGCCCGACACACGAAATACCAACAATGAGGAAACGGTAAGTCTCCATAGTGCGGAATGGAAAGATTTCTATTCCTGCACTGTAGTGCGATCTCAGAGTTGGTATATTAAAGTTACGGGGGGGGGGGGGCATATAGCCCTCCTGCTAGCAGAAAAAAGGAAATGTTATTTTCCTTTTTTCTGCAGTAGCGCTGTTTTCAGTATTTCGTGTGTCGGGCTTTTGGTGTCAGTGATGTGGGGGTCATTGTTGTGGGCTGTCGGTCTTCTGTAGGTAACCCATGTATGAGGTAGTGTATACTATTGCAGATTTGATTTTCAGAACTTTATATTTCAGATCTGTACATTAAACTTTATTCTGACAAAGTGTGAAAGCACGAGGAATGCTTTATCCGCAGTTTCTTCTTGAGGAAAAGTCTGCTTTAAATGATTTATTGTTTGCTGTATGATTCTGTTGGTACTACTTCCAGGGCTAAAACCACTATTACTGTTTTGAGGAGATTTGCATTGCTGAATTCCTAGAACATTCCAGATGATAAAAATGAGAATTTAAATTCTCCCTTGAATAGAGATTGTGTTTGACCCATCTGCTGCAGTGGTGATCAAAAAAGTGTGATGAAAGGGGCATGCTGATCTAAGGAATCTTTCTAAGATTTTTCAGTCCTCCTCTTCCAAATTTTCTATGTCCTGAACCAGTTTTGTAAAAAAACAGAATAAACTGTTATAACAAAACTCGGGTAAACCGACATTTAAGAAGAAATGGCAAGGGAGTTCCAAAAACAAGTCTCAAACCTCCAAAAACTAAGGTCAGTCCAACAAATTTGAATGACTGTTCAAGACCTTGAGACCTCCTCCCACTCTGGTCCTGTTGTTTTCTTCCATAAAGTCTGAATCTCCATTTTTCTCTTTGGCAACAACTTGTTTCAGATTAATGGGTTCTGAAAATCAATCAAGGTTACAGATGGCATTGGGAGAAAATTCTTCCTTTCTGGTGGTCATTCCTCATCCTCCAGATCACACTCCTTTGCTTCCACCTTTTCTTCTTCACATGTTGCTCCAACCGGTTCCTCCTTTCCCGGTGGAAGGAAAATGCTTGGAATCTTTCTGGATCTTTCTTTCCTAAACCTGTTTGTGATGGTGCCCAAGTTCAGAATGATGTCACTTCACAACCTGTTACCCGCTCTTCCTCTTACAGGTTTCCTGGTAACATTAGACTTAAAAGATGCTTATCACATACCTATTTATCCAGACTTCAGACATTTCTTAAGGTTTTGTGTGTCTGGATCACATTACTAGTTTATCTGTCTTACCTTTGGACTGTCAACCGCACTAAAATTGTGAAGTGTCTAGCTCCAGTTATAGCTCACTGCGGGTTACAGGGTATCCACATTTCCTTATTTGATGACTTGCTTATCGTTGCAGAGTCTTTGTCAAAGTGTCAGGAATCTCTCTTTGTCTTGGGTGAGAGATCTCTTACACTAGGTGGGATTCCATGAGAACATTGAAAAGGCTTTCTTGTGTTTTTCTTCCACAGGAAAAAATAGATGTTTATTTAGATCTCTATTTCTAAAGTTTTCCACTCGCACATCAGTCACTGCAAGGGAATGCCTCAGGATTTTTTTTTCAATAAACATCTTTATTATGTTGTCACGTATGACATAGGCAATCTTACATTTATGTAACTGAAAAAAGTATAGTTGTGTACACTTACCATAAATGTAGATGTTCGAGTGTATTCACTGTTGCAGTCATTACATTTGGGTTTTCTGCTTGCAGTAGCCCTCAGTCGGCCTGATTAACAAAGTCTTGGGTCCTGCGTCGGATGCTGTCCCTTCTTCCATGATGTTAGGTCGTCAGGGGTATAAAACATGTAACCGACGCCATTACATCAGTTTTTCTTGCCCCATATGTCAGGTACCCACCTAATGGGAAGCAATTACATCTATAATTACAAGGATATGCCTCCAACAAAAAAGCAAATACACCAAAAAGCTTTTTGAGCATAGTAAGAGAGAGTAGATGTATAGTCAAAAGAAGAAAGGGGGCTGGAGGGAGGGTTACCAGGACTGCAACAGTGAATACACTCGAACATCTACATTTATGGTAAGTGTACACAACTGTACTGTGTTCTTCATGTTTCACTGTTGCAGTCATTATATTTGGGTAGATTCCCAAAGCTAAGGTTGGGAGGAGGAATTTAAGTAGAATTAGGACCAGCTATAAGGCCCTGCAAGGCTGCAGTGGCAAAGCCAGCTCTGGATTTAGAGAAAATGGGCAAATGATAATGCTTGGTGAAAGTATGTACAGAACTCCAGGTAGCAGCTTCTAGGATGTCCTTGGTAGGGATCCCCCTGGGAGAGGCTGTGGAGGTAGATGCAGCCCTGGTTGAATGGGGTCTGATGCCCTGTGGGATAGGTTTTCCATGGTGCTTATAGCAGAAATGAATGCAGTGTCCTATCCATTTTGAAATGGTTTGCTTTGAAATAGCTTTCTCCTCTGTCCCTGCAGCAAATGCCACCAGAAGTTCAGATTTCCTTTGAGGTTTAGTCCTGTCCAAGTAAAATCTAAGTTGTCTGTGCACATCTAAGGAGTGCAGTGTCTGTTCACCTTTGTTCTGTGGGTTAGGAAAGAAGGTAGGCAAATGAATGGACT